>NC_071511.1:114259587-114566194 GCF_027887155.1 Malaclemys terrapin pileata
CTACATGTTGCACAGTGCCACAGATGAGGCCACTTTATTTGCTTCCTACTAGAGAGGAATGGTATATTTCAGCTTGGCTTTTCTAGTTTGATTTGACTGAAATCACTGTATCCACATGTTCATGTACTTAGCCTGAAATTTTCCAGCATCTGAGGTATGCTATTCTGCTGTTTGAATGTTAATGCAGCACATCCCTTAAAGTGACTGTGTTGTGTCTGCCAATGGTGTCTAGACATTAGAGCAGGTTTGACTAATTAGTGTAGTCACCCAGATGGCTCGACTGGTGTCTGTGCACTCTGTACATTTGTGCAACTGAGACAGAAATGGAAACGTAATCCATAGGCAGTATCTCTGCTGAATCCAAATGGCATCCTATCGAGTATCCTTGCTAAGCTTGTCACATCTGGAAATCGCTCTTTACCTCATTTACTGACCAAACTTATGGACTTTGGGGAAATATTATCTACTTGCTGTAACAAGTGAATAAATCATGTTTTTAGCAGTGTCCACTCAGATCCACCACAGACTCCTGCATGGTCTCATGCACGTAAGCAGTTTTGAAATTCTGTCCAAAGGAGGGCAGTGGTACACTCCCAGTTTGCAAAACAAAAGACACTCAGTGGAGATAGGCATCTGTGGTGTGGTTCACGAAAGCCCCATTTTTAGGTACCTCCGCAATCCACAAAAGTCCTACTTGGCTGCCACCTAACCTTGTGTGTGCAGGTGCCGAAGTATTTTGCAATAAAAGTTTTCTAGGTGCCTATATTTCTGCCTCTCTGCATGCCTACTGCTGCCTCCCTCTGAGTGCCTATCTCCTGCCAAAGGATTAGAGCAGGGATAGGCAACCTATGGCACGCGAGCTGATTTTCAGTGGCACTCACACTGCCCGCGTCCTGGCCACCAGTCTGGAGGGCTCTGCATTTTAATTTAATTTTAAATGAAGTTTCTTAAACATTTTAAAAACCTTATTTACTTTACATACAATAGTTTAGTTATATATCATAGACTTATAGAAAGAGACCTTCTAAAAACGTTAAAATGTATTACTGGCACACAAAACCTTTAAATCAGAGTGAATAAATGAAGACTCGGCACACCACTTCTGAAAGGTCGCCGACCCCTGGATTAGAGCAATTCACAAACCAGGGATGGTAGGTATTCAGCCACTTAAGTCACATGTGGGGGCTTGATTTGATAGCCATACTCAGAGGCTGCCTACTGGATCAGGTTCCTCAGTCCAGTTCATACACAACAGCTGGGCAGGGAGGACAGCATCCCTTATAACTCTTAGCCTAGTAGATTGCTCATCCAGGATGTGGGAGACCCGTGGTTCAAGGTCCCCCTCCTGAGGGAAAGAAGGGATTTGAACAGGGATCATCCGTCTCTTAGATGAGTGCCCTAACCACTCGGCTATGGAATATTCTGATGTAGGTCTGCCTCAATCTCTCTTATTGAAGTTGTTTCACTTCAGTTAAATATAATTAAATATCAGTTGGGCCTGTGAAAAAGCTAGAATTACTCTATAGCCCAGTGGTTAGGGAACTCACACGAGAGGTTTCAAATCTCTTCTCTCCCTCAGGAGGAGGGGACTTGTACCAGGAGTCACTCACATCTTGAGTGAGTATTGTATCTACTATACTAAAGGTTATAAGGGAGGTCTTCCTCCTCCGTTGTTTTGTTTCAGGCCCCACACACAATTTAGATAGCCAAACACCTCTCTTCCCCCAATTCATGGTTCGGAAGCAGAGATAGACATGTCCCTGCAGCCCGGACTTAGGTGCTGAACTCTGAGAAGAGGTAGGTCTTAGCACACACAACCTCTGGTTGGTATCTTCCATTGGCTAGCACAGACAATTGTTCCTATGATTTTTCCAAAGCACCTAAAAGTAGGGCATTCAGCTTCGCAATATTTAAATCCATTTGCTGATCCCACCCCAGATACTTTTGAAAATCCCAATAGGTGCCTATCTGCATCTTTAGGCACCTAGGACCAGATTTTGAAGGGACCAGGTAAAAGGTATCTATGGCTCTTATTCAGGAAAGCATTTAATACTTATTTAGCTTTAAACTTAATTTTAAGTCTGTTCTTAAGTGTTCGTCTGAATTAGGGATGCTTTCCTGAATCAGGGCCTATATCCCATCGCTTCTTAATACAGTGAGTTACAGAAGAAACTGAAAATAGATGATAGCAACTAAATATGTGTGTTAGTAAAGTACACACTAATCTTTTGTACTCACAGGTACCAAATAAATTACTCTGTTTGTGGAGATATGAATTGCTAATTTGCCACCAGAGTCTGGGTTGTAGTGTTTAATCCCATATCATTTTAAAGTCTCAGTATTTCCCTTAAAACAGCATCACAATTGGTACAGTTTATGCGCTTTCTTCTTGTGTGAACGTACTCCTGATAATGCCTAACATTATCATTTACAGATGTAAGCGTTAAAGCATGAGAGAGGAAGGTTTTGTAGTTTTGGAAGTTGGACTGGGACTCAGGAGCTCTGTGTTTCATTCTCTGCAACAGACACTGTGTATGGCTTTAGACATGGCAGTGAATTTCTCAGTTCCGCATTTGTACAGTGAGATAATACTTCCTTTCCCCACTCTTTGTTTTGTTTACTTCAAAAGTAAATTCTTTGTGGAGGAAGGGCAGTCTCTTGCTTTGTGTATGTACAGTGCCTAGCATAATTAGACTATAGTCTGGGTTAGGGTCTCTAGGCGCTACTGTAGGAAAAATACATCAGCTGCAACAAAGAATTTTCCTATGCTAAGTGAAAATAATTCACCAGCTTTAAAACTAAATTGATAAATTTACAGTGCCAGGAAGTGTTCCTTGCTCTCTTTTACTATACAGCACCAAGCACCATGATGGACATTTACTAAATGCTGAATAATAATTAATAATTAAGTCCTTTGGAATCTTAATAGTATCCCATTTTGGTCAATTCCTCCTATTCAGATGTCTGTTTTGGTCAAAGCACAAATAATCAGATAAAGGTCTCCTTTAGGATGTCCCTCCCCCACAAAAAAGCATAGAAAATCATGTTAGTTAATGGAGAATTGAAAAAGTTTATTCCTCATCCATATAATACACTAAAGGGAAAAACTGAGAAAACATTAATATCTTCTAAGTCGGTCTGTGAAACACATCTGAATGTATATACACTCAAGGTTAGAGCCTTCCATTTTGGTCACGAAGACTCTCCCTTTTTCTTCACAACCTCTCCATACATCTCTTTGAGCAACCAGCTAGTGCCATGTCTTTCTTCAGTTCCTACTTCCACGAGACTTCATGGTCTCTTCTCCAAATCTCTCTCCTTTTGGGGATGAAACTCTGCTCCCATTTAAGTCAATGGAAAAGCTTTCATTAACTTCAGTGGGGCACAATTTCCCATCCCATCCCATCTCCTAGAACTGGAAGGGACCTTGAAAGGTCATCGAGTCCAGCCCCCTGCCTTCACTAGCAGGACCAAGTACTGATTTTGCCCCAGATTCCCAAGTGGCCCCCTCAAGGATTGAACTCACAACCCTGGGTTTAGCAGGCCAAAGCTCAAACCACTGAGCTATCCCTCCCCCCCATTTCACCTCAGGTTTATTCCATCTGGGATTTTTTCCCCTATATCATTCCTCCAAACTCTTTGGGTGACATCCTGGTCCCAGTGAAGTCAATGGGAGTTTTCCCCCGAGTTTAAAAACTGCTAGACAATAGCTGTGCCTCTAACCACCACTACCCATTGCCATACTTCTTTCTTACTGCCACTTATGATTATCCCTGCTTTATTACAGAGAGTATTGCTTCTGATTATCAGGTTTTTCTGCAACTATACACCTTTTGAATATTTTAAGTAGTCACATCAACAGAGTTTTAAGAACTTTTCAAATGGTTCATTTCCATAAGTGTATTTCTAACCCACAAATTTCAAGTGCCTTGGACCTTCTTTCATCAGTGATCTATTCACCTGTAGGCTGAGGTTCGCCTCCAAATAATGAAATACACAGAGAAGTTTTACATAACTCACTGAATACTGCGAAAAACTTACTGCTTTTAAATGTACAGTATTCATTTTATAAATGGCATACATATCCACAATTGTGCAAACAATGCCATAGTTCAATTAACCAGCCTTAAAAAGAGACGAAGTGGCAACTGCCTCAGATAATTTCAAAACATCAAAGAGCTTTTTAAAAATACTCCAGAAAGAAATGTATAAAGGTGTAATTAATATTGCCTAAAGCAACAGGGCATGCTAATATGAGGTGAGTCCATGTCACAGAATTTGTTTTTATGTACAAGACTGATTTAAAAAAAATCCTTGGGGTCTTTTTTTTTTTTTTGAACAATATTTCAAAGCTTATTCATTTAACCCTCAGAATATTTGAAAGATCAAGATCATAAAAGAAAAATTGAACTTGTGTTCTTTCTGTATTTTTGGCTGCTCCAAATATTTTTACTAGTGCTATTACTTGTACCACGTTTGGGGGATTTTTTTGTTCAAATGACTGGTACCTGTTCTGAGCAGATTTGCATAGGATTTATCAATAGGATCATTTTTATTTTATTTGGTTAGTAATATGCACAATATTTAAGGTACACTTTTCAGAAGATCTGCAGTTTACTTTGAGGAGATTTCATTTGGCTACAATAGGACCATTTAATTTTTTTTTTCCACAAAAAGGAGAGATTATTTTCCTTCCTTGGAAGGTGATTTTTTTGGTGGCACGCTCAATTCCTTTTTTATGCCAAAGGAGAGGAAAAAATCATTATTATGGCCATGCACATGGAGGATTTGTGATTTGGACACTGGAAATGAATTCATTGTTTTGAATATAGTTGTGTTATATATTTTATATTACACATGTGATTGTCTATATACACTATACATATATACACACACATCCTGCGTGAATATAATCATGTAAACTAAAACACAAACACTCACTACAAATGCTACTCGCTATTCAAATTATCAAAATACTCAGTTAGATACTAGAGAATGAGCAAGATGCTTAACCAAATAGTGTCCCTACTCAAAAACTGGTTAGAACTGCCACATTGAAGGAATATGAAATTAACATAATATTCAGAGTAACTGTTGTCAAACGTCTTTTGTATTATCCCACTGCTTATTATCAGCATCTCTAAAAGGGTTGTCATCCCTGCCTAAAGGAGTTTTAATACCATGTACTATGCTTTAGGCAGGGCTTTGGTTATCACTGACTAGGTAATTTTTGTATCCCAGTTTATTTAAAGAGCTGTATCACTGGTTTGGGCTGGCTGGTGACCATGTTGTCAGCTGTGTCACAGTGATCAGAACATTTTGGGCCAGATCCTCAATTTAGTGTATATCAGCATTGATCAGCTGAAATTAATGGAGCTACAATAATTTACCCCAGTTGAGGATCTGACCTCCTGTTTTTATTTCACACATCACAGGACTTTTCTTTCCACCGTAGACTCAGGTTTAAATAATCTGTAAATTTAGAGCCTCTAAATCTGTGTCAAAGCTAAGATCATAAGTAAAACAAGTTTGGTGGCCTAAGCTTAGGCTGGGTCTACACTACCCGCCTGAATCGGTGGGTAGAAATCGACCTCTTGGGGATCGATTTATCGCGTCCCGTTGGGACGCGACAATCGATCCCCGAATCGACGCTCTTACTCCACCAGCGGAGGTGGGAGTAAGCGCCGTCGACGGGAAGCCACAGAGGTCGATTTTGCCGCCGTCCCTACAGCGGGGTAAGTCGGCTGCGATACGTCGAATTCAGCTACGCTATTCGCGTAGCTGAATTTGCATATCTTAAATCGACACCACCCCCCCCCGTAGTGTAGATGTAGCCTTAGTTTCCATTGGAAAGTAATCCACATCCGTATTTGATACAATTAGTTGTCTGTTCAAGAGCATTTAAGAACTAAGGTAGCATGGAAACTCAATTACTTTTTATCTCTAGAGAGAGACAGAAAGATCCTGCAGGTCAGGGAGAACATTTATTGGCAATCTAGTGCAGTGGTGCTTGAACCACAGCTGTCTGAACTATAATTGGCCTATGAAAACTTAGACATGCGATGCTACTAGATTGTTAACTTTCATTACCACAAATATTCTCCAGAAATTAACACAGAATTCAAGCTGTCTGCACTAGGGATCAGTTGAGCACTTCTGAGCCTCCTTCATGGTTTACTACAACAAATACATTCTTTAAACAGGCTGTACAGTAAATGACCAGTGTTGTTACATCCAAGGGGTTAGTTATGGGAGCTTAAAAGCATTTGGCAATGAGGGAGCATGTTAAGTGAGTTCTGGAGGCAGGCACCTTGTAGTCCAAGGGAAAATGGGACAATTCTAAACATTGTGGCACCTGCCAAAAATGTATTGAGGATTTTCAAGACACTAATCTGTGCTCCTGCAGCTCAAAAAAAAAGCCTTTGTTTGCGGGTTTTGCCTACTTACATAAATAATGACATTTAAATCTGTGGAGCTCTTTGAACACCCAGATACTACACATGGAACAATTTTTGTTCCCTGCCCACATTGTGAAGATTTTGTGCCACACAGACTCAGTATGCTTTCTTTACATGCAAGAGTTTAGTCTATGTCCTTGAAACATAATTTATAAAAATCTTCTTATATGTAATAATCTAAAAAACTCCCAGTGGACTATCCTTCCCCTCCCAGATTCCATTTTCCCAGACATCTCAAACATGCTCTCTCAGCCCTGGTCTACACTGTGTGTGTGTGGGGGGAATCGATCTAAGTTACGCAACTTCAGCTACACGAATAACGTAGCTGAAGTCGATGTACTTAGATCGACTTACGGTGGTGTCTTCACTGCGGTGAGTCGACTGCTGCCACTCCTCCGTTGACTCTGCTTGTGCCTCTCGCGGCGCTGGAGTACAGGAGTTAGTTTAACTAATCCTCAAATGTTTCTGTGAATGACTATAAGCAAAGGACCATTACCCCCATTTCACAGATGAGAAAACTGAGGCAAAGAGGTTAAATAGTTTTCATTTATATAACATCCTGGGTGTGCATGTCCATTCATAGGCAAATAAAAGTATTCCTGCCCTGATTACCCTACAATTTCAAGTAAATCACCAAAACAACAACTATGAGGACAGGCCAAGGTAGGTAAGGGAATGCCAACATGGAGACTGGAAGATGTAACTTGCCTAGGGCCATGGTGGGATCTTGATCCTGCTCCATTAAAGTCTATGGGAGTTTTGCCTTGGACCTCAGTGGGAGCAGTATCAGGCCTTTGAAGTGCTGAGATTAAACTCAGGAGTTCCTGGCTCTCAGCCTTTTTCTTGAATCTCTAAAATAAGTTATAATAATAGTCTGCATACATATCGCACTTTTTCATTCGTAGATCTCATCGCACTTTTCAAAGGTGGGTAGGTACTAATGTTCCCATTTTGGAGATGGAGTAATGGCAAAGTGAGGGTCTCATAGTAGTTCAGTACCAGGTCTAGGAACTGAACTCGGGTTTCCTTACTTTAAGCCCTCAGCTCAATCCAGTCGTCTTCTGCTAAGTGCACATTTTACAAGGTCAAAATGTTTTCTCCAGTACTGTAGCTCCAGGGGACTATGTATGCTATACTATCTGGTAAGGCCTGCTTCCCCTGGTTTAGCCAGCCTGTTCTGCGGGCTAATACAGAACTGGGGCAGGCCCAGGATCACATTACATGACAACCCCTTGTGTGACTCCTTGGGCATAAATGTATAGTTCTGCATAATCAATAAACCACTTGTTCTAGCAGATATTCTGTTCTTTTAATACAGATTTTCTTCCAGATGTCATACTCCTGCTCTCTGATCAGAGTTCAGAATCACAAAACGTGAACTCTTTAATGATGGCTTCTCTTGTTTGCCTGTGCTTGGTGGGAAATGCAGAGCACTCATTTTGATATAAAGTGTATATTTCTGTGTGCAGTGTCCTTCGCTGACTGCATACCTTAACACTTCTCAGATATGCACTCCAAAAGCAGACAGGGATGTATTTAAAAAGAGAGTCTTGCCAGTTTAAATGTGTATTATGTATGTATTTAAGAAGATGAAATATTGACAAAAAAAGAAGAGTGCAAAAGGTAAGGCTGCCTGGAGGCTTGATTTTTAAAGATATGCATTTTTTTTCTTACCATGTTGCAGATCTCGCCTTGCAGATTTTTTCACAAACTGCCAGCCTGAGTCACGGTCTATTAGTAGCTGTCTGAAGGAAAACTATGCTGACTGCCTCCTCGCTTACTCGGGGCTTATTGGTAAGAGCTTTGCGGGGAGTGGGTGCTCTCTGAGTGTTGCTTGCAAATGGAACAAAAGAGTGACATCTTGAAGGCCTGCTGAAAACAAAAAATAAAGTTAATGCTCTGGGCCATATTGCGCCATGAGATTGTGGGCAGAATTCTCCTAATTAAATCAATGGCCCTTTGTTTTCTGGAGTAAATTGAGCTGTACAATAGCAAGAAGAAGAAGGGCAGAGTATGAGGGAAAGAAAATGGGCTTGACTGTGAAGAAAATCGGTATGGAAGCAAGTAGAAGTAAAGCTTGAAAACAAAGGGATTGATATTGGACAGGCCCATTGAGTAAAAGGTGAATAGAGTAAAAAGAGTAGGTGATACTAAAATTTGCTAGTGTTTGCTGTTATCAGAAAAGCAGGTGGTATTGACATTTAGGGAACGCTTACCATGAATTGAAAAATGAGACCGCAATAGACCAAATCAGTCTCATTTCACTTCCATCAGCTGTAGTTTTAATGATCTTCCTATGGCCCTTCAAACTGTTTTCTGAGATGCCTGTCCATGGAGGTGAACTTATCTCCTGAAATCCTCTCCTTCTCCAATAATTCGTTTTGCTCGCTGCCACCTGCCTGACTCTCAACCAGGGGATGCTTATATGAAAGTCAAATTTCATATCCCACCCATGCTGTTTGATTCCTGATTGGGAGAACTCATCTCGGGGAAGGGAACTTTCCACAGAAATGTCATGGCTGGACAATAAAGAAAAAAGGGAGCATTAAGACTGTGAAACAAACAAATCACAAAAATGGTCACTAGGTAAGGGTGTTGTTCTTTTTTCAAGCTCACAGCCTGCACCTGCCATGATGCATTCATAGCCCCTTTTGTTAGGAGTGAAAGCCCCAGCCGAGCCCCTGAAGCATATCCTGCTGTTAAATAAATGTCTTCTGAAATATCATCCAGAACAAAACATGTACAGAATGGTCTGATCTTGCTGGAAAATGAAATTAAAAGCAAGTCCTCAAAATGAATAAGGTAAATTATACATGGTGACTACTAAGAAAAGACATGGTAGTTTTAAAGACCACAGTCCAAGATTTAACAGAAAAAATAATATATAGAAAGCAAGACACAGGAGCAGTGACTGATAAAAATTCATTTGACTCGTGAACAAAGAACTGAGTAGCGAAGAAATCAGATTCAAAGTCAATGAAATTAAGGGTGGTAGCTGCTGGCAAGGAGTAACTCTTGTACTAATGGATAACTCTGGATAAGAGCTGTTGGCAGATTGTTACTGGGCCTAGTGACTTTTGTAGAGGATTTTATTGGATCCATTTTGCAATTTAACCTTAAGGATGACCCAGTTCATGTAGAAAGGTGCTTTTATGTTCCTATAGGCAATGATATTGCACAAATAGTATAACACTGCATAAACACTTTCTGACACCAGGGACGTGGAATGGGTCCCTAAGGAAGTGAAATCAAAAGGAGATCTAACTTCTGAAGGGGGAAATAAACATTTTTCTTCTCTCCTAACAGCCCCCAGACACATGCATGAAGATAGGAGCTGACTAGTGTTACAACAGTTTACACTTCTCAACTGTAGTTCAGATAAACAAAGGAATGTACTAAAACAACCCTTCCTTGTTGTGGAACAAGAAGATCCTGATTCTGAGCTCAGTCAGACCAGTGTAGATCTGGAGTAAATTCATTAGCTTCAATAGAGAAACTCCAAATTTACAGCAGTCTAGATGAGACCAGAATCAGGGCCAGAGTCACCCTACTGACTGTTTAAAATATATGGGAAGCAGAAAAATTTTGGTTAACTCTTTGTAGCAAGCTATTCCAGGTTCATTAATCTAAATACCAGGCATCTCCAGCTGGCATGACTAAGAGAAAATACTGTTCATTAAAATAGAATGCTCTTTCATTTAGTTACTTCATAAGAGGTTGCATACAATTCTGAAGAGATGGCAGCAAGATTTTGTAACCGCTGCACTGTTTGTTTCGGGAACATGAAGGTTCTCTGAGGAATGGACAGTGGATCTGCCTCTGCTCTCACATACACTAATGTAAACTAGAGGCAACTCCACTGAAGTCAGTGGAATTAGAAGTAGAAGAAAACTGGTATAAATGAGAGTAGAGTCATGCCCATTGGCCGTAGGTGAGATGTTATACCAGTTAAATGGAAAATAGGTTGCATGGAGGGGTGGTTTTGGATTGTACTGGTATGATATACACAGTTTGAAAGTATATTTGTAGGAAGGGATTTTTGGTTTTGTGTGTGAGCTAATGAAAATCAATGAATACAGGTTTTGGTTGTTTTTTAAATGATAACCTGTAAAGAAAAAAGACATGGTTATTTGGTGTAGAAAAAGGTTGGCGATACAAAGATGTGAAACCCAGCACATTGGTCATTCCTAAGTTAAGCACACTGGTCCCGTCTCTGCTCCCGCACTGATTTCATACAAGTGTAACTCTACTTAATTCAATATAATGTTTTCCATTAATTTTCTGAAGCTTTTTCCTTTATTTGTTTTCCACATCCTGTCCTTTTAATTTCCCTATATCGCCCTGAAATTCCATAGGATTTTATGTTAGTGAACTAGGATTGCAGGATCAAACACTGTACTGTTAGGGATACCCAGAGCTATGAGCCACTCCGTTACCTCTCTCAATATGTTCCTAGCTGTCTTACATATGAATCACTTAAAACCAGTTTCAGTGCTAGAAGTGTGAATCTCAGTTACCCAATAAACTGTGTGTAAATCCTGCCAACTACACCACTGTAACATGCTGCTTATGAGCCACTTGGGCTAGCTCTCTGTCTCAGCAAGAATGAATTTTGTTGGCAGTTGCACTTTGTATCAGTTCCTGCCACACCAATCTGTCTTCCTCACGAGCAAACTCCTCAAGGCTCTCCTTGCCCCAGCCTTCCCTAGCAGGTTAGTCAGTAAACTCCAGCCCCCAAACTCCTCAGAGATGTTTCTCTGCAGTGTATGGCACCTATCACTGTGTATTCACAGAAGATACTAAGACGGCTGCTCTGTTAAAAAGTCAGTATATCACAGCTTATTCATTTACTGGGGTAAATAGCCCCTACTGTTCAAACACAGCACAGAATTGGTTTATAGTAAAACTAAAACAAATTTATTAACAAAACAGAATTGATTACGTGATACCAAGTAAAAGAGCTAAGTGTAGAGATCGTTACAAGCAAATAAAAGTGGAAACACGCATTTAAAAGTCAAAAACTTAATCTATCAAGATACAGTCTTTGTTCAAGATGGCCTCTCTCACCCACAGTCTACTTTCCAGCTTTTCACTTGCTGGGTTGGCCAGGACCCATCACAGAAATCAAATCACTTGGTTTCTTTGTCTCTTTAAGGTGAAGGACAAAGCGGGGGTGTGGAAGGGGTCTCTGTCTGTTTCTTATATCCCAAAAGGGATTTCTTTGTTGTACAAGTCAGGAAGCCCTCTTGGGAATTCAGTCTCCTGTGATTCCCTGGGGTACAGGAGCCATGTTAATTCTCTGTCTCTCAAGTTCAGGAACAGGATAAATAACCCCGGCTCGTTTACCTGGATAGCTTTGTTTACTGCTAATATTTAAAAAGAGGTTAAACCCATATTCCATTGTCTAGGGCAGGCGGACCTATGTATCACCTTAACCTAGGCTAGGCTGTCTTTTCTTAAACATGTTTTAGTAACATCTTACAGAGGGAATTTATAACTTCATACATAAGGTTAACACATGCATTTTACAATTATATTAATAACCAGCATGTTGTTAGCTTTCAGATGATCCCTCACAAGGCATATTTTGTGCAGATATTATTGCAGTAGTGTGTAGAGTGTGAATACAGGGGTGCCTAGAGTCACAAGCACATAATTCTGGATCTTGTTAAGAAATAAAAAGAAAAATAAATTAATGGAGATATCCCATCTCCTAGAACTGGAAGGGACCTTGCAAGATCATTGAGTCCAGCCCCCTGCCTTCACTAGCAGGACCAAGTACTGATTTTGCCCCAGATCCCTAAGCGGGCCCCTCAAGGATTGAGCTCACAACCCTGGGTTTAGCAGGCCAATGCTCAAACCACTGAACTATTCCTCCCCCCAGTTATAATTAGCTGATCTTTAAACTGGGGCCCAATGACTTCTGTCATTCTGCATTCTTGCTGAGCTTGTGTTTCTTCTCTTTCTTCTACTTTGCTGACAGTCCTGTTGTAAAGCATATGTACTTAGTAATTTTAACAGTCTCTGCTAGGCCTGGGTTAATTCCTGTAGTCAAATTCCACATGTTCAGGATCACACCTTGGTTGGAGGAACTTACCGGTAGTTAAACTTTTTTTCATTCTTAAAAGATATTCTGATTCGAGCTGGGAGAGGTTCAGGTCAGTTTTGCCTCTGCCTAATGCATGCCTTCGATGCCTGCTCCAGAGAACATGATACAGCATTTGGAAATAGTGACCACAACAGAGCTATTATGACCTATTTTACTCCCAACTGCCATGATTACCCTGCTCGGTTAATGTCCTTCAGCAGAATTTTCAAGAGGCCATCTTAAAACAAACAAAAAATTCCACACACAGGGGATAAAGAAATCCACCCAGGAAACCAAATATATCATCTACTTGGGTTCACATCTGCCCCCAGGTTTGAATGACAGACTTATTTTCTACTAGCTGCTCTTTCAGCCGCTCAATTTTTTCCTGTGTATACAGTTTGTGCTGTATGTACACCTTCCTCATCCTGTCTTTCCTATAGTCACTGACCCTGACCACAGTTTGGCACCTTTTACACTTTCACCCTCTGTTTAGACCCACTTTTATGGCCTTATTACCTCTTCTTCTTGAGAGTCTTACCTTAGCGGCCTTCCAGCTTCCTTCATACCCTATTGCTTTCTAATTCTTTATCAAGTATTTTTATCATCAGTTTTTCTGATACTCGTCTATTTTCTTTCCATTAAAAGACTCTGGTTTTTCATTTTCTCTCTACATTACTTTCTTCTTTCCAGATCATAAATATCACATAGTTGAAACAGTGGGCTGAAATCATCAAAGGAATAATGGGTAGATATTTTTCATTGCTTTATTTTAATTTAATAACATTCTTATTCTTATTTATCTACTGTTATATTTTCATAAATAGTACAAGTGATATTTGCTGATTTTGCTATATTCCCCACTTGCATTTCATAAACAATTTGAACTGTTCTTCTTACACATATGCTGCTCTTCTGTAGACATTGGGTAATTATCACTACAACTTCTAGTTAAAAATTGAGAGTGGATAAAGTGATTGCACTCTACTTCAAAAAGATCTCAAAACAATATATATATATATATATATATATATAATTTTGGTGATTCTTGTCATTTGCAGCTAACTTCAGTTCTGCATAACTTTCGGCATTTCTTTAAGACAGCTCATAATGTTTGTTTTTCTTTGTCTTCCATTTCATTCGTGAAACAATTTAAACATTCCCGTCAACGCCTGAAAGGTGCTCCCATAGTGCAGCATTTTCTATTGCTACACGTTGATGTGGTATTTGGCAGCCCCTTTTTTGGTGAGGATTATAAATTCTAGGCTGTATGGACCCAGTTGGCCCCTCCAGTCTGCACTGTGGGTCTCTAATATGACTCTTCATCCATTCCACATGCCCAGCTACCACTGACAATATATTTGCTCTAGTGTGGAGCAGAGGGAAGTTTGCCCTGAATCTCCAGGCTACTGGGTGAGAGATGTAGGTCCCTAAATACGTACTTAGCCAATGGCTGCCCTCATTAGTGCAATTCTGGACTAATTCCATTGACTTCTTGGGTTGGAATCAATGGAGTTATTTCAGATTTGTACCAAGTTAACTAAAAGCTGAAGGGGAATATAAACTTTGAAAAATACTTGAAGAATGAGCCATTTAAAAATAATTAAGGGGATGATTGGTCAACCCTTACCCAAGTTTGTGAACGCTTAATTAGACTAGGAATGACTTCGATGAGACTACTCATTTGACTAAGTGTTCACTAAAATGAATAAGGGCTGCATAATCTAGATCAATTGAGGGCATTCTCAGTGTTTCCTTTAGGACAGGTAATGCATGTGTAGTGCTTTGCAATTGTCTTTTTATTGAATTTCCTCTTGTTGATTTCAGACCAATTTTCCAATTTGTCAAGGTCATTTTGAATTCTGATCCTGTGTCCAAAGTACTAGCTACCCCGACCAGTTTGGTATCATCCTCAGATTTTATAAACATACTCTCCACTACGTTATCCAAGTCATTAATGGCATTGACACTAAAAGCAAAGTTATTTGTAAATTGAAAGCTACAGGAAATAAATTCTAGCTAGTTATGAAGATTAATTTTATTGTTTCTGTGTTCCTCTCCTGCCACACTGTGGGCAGAACCTTTCAGAACAGTGGAGTCCTGGTGTTAGCACCCCGTTGAGATGTATGGGGCAGTTCAGAACTTTCATAGCTATTGTTTCAGGCTATCTGCAAACTCATGTGGACATCTCAGCATCATTTACACTACAGCCAAGTTTTCACATATTTCTTCACAACCATAACAGCTAGAACCCTTTTTTTAAAAAAAATGAAAACTGAAATTCTGCACTCAACACATGACTCTGAGAACTGGGGTCTTAGACACCAGGCCTATAGTGTTTATGCCTTAATCCATCCCTGTTTCTGTCTTCCACTAGATGTTGTTTGTCACTTCTTGGGGAAGTATGTATAAGGGTAGGACATTACAAAGATTACTGATGGTACAGTGTGTTGCTCTTTGTTAAAAGGCACAGTTATGACACCAAACTACATAGACTCCAACAGTCTCAGCGTTGCCCCATGGTGTGACTGCAGCAACAGTGGTAACGACATAGAAGAATGCTTGAAATTTCTGAATTTCTTCCAGGACAATACATGCCTTAGTGAGTACAATATTATAAAATGTCTTCAAACATATATTTGTTCATGTTGCAATGTGCTGTATTGGGTTGTTTCACCTAGTTTTTAAGTACAATGTGATACTGCAAGGCCACTTCTATGCATTTTGATAGATTGGATATGTAGTAGGTATAGAAACTAGAACTAAAAGTAGCAGACCAAATCTACCTGATATGCCATTCACGGCCAAGCTTGTAAACATGAGAAACTGTGGGAGATAATTCCAAATAACAGTGGTACATAATGTGGAAAAATTCTTTTACCCACAGATTATATTTTGGGTGGCCATCAGGGAAAGTCTCTACCAGAAAATTGCAAGATCTCAGTGGGTTGTGTATAATGTGAGAAATAGGCTATGAAGGGTTTCATATAGATATATATGAATTGGGATTTTATTATCAATAGTTTCTCAGATTCTTGAAATTTGGTCACAAATTTCACTCAAATTATCTTGTTCACAACGAGATCCTGATACAGCAATTTCACTGAGTTTGTTACATTATGGTTTTAATAGCCCAACTTACTTCCAGTTGAGGGTCTCTGAGAAGTCAGTTTTGGTAGGCTTCCTTTCACCAGCAGCCTTATAACTCAATGACAGGGAGCATACACCAGAATTTGAATGTCAGAGAAAGTGTTTATTGCTGATGTAGGGCAATACAACATTTAAGGTAGTCAGAAGAGTGATACATCACACAAACTTGGTCACCACTTAAAAAAAAACAACCCAGAAAGTTATATTAGCAGTGGGTCTGAGGTAGCGCATTCTCTAGTTGGGGATAGGGGAGTTACAGTGAAATTCCATCACTGGGCTATCAAAGACCTTGCACTTCTCTAAGATGTTTCTAAGAATCTTGCAGTGGTTTGTAAGGTATGTGTAGCTACATGCCGCTGTGAAAAGCTCCAAAAGCTCCCCACTGCCAGAACCTTTCCCCGCCTGTCTTACCCCTGCCAGAGCCTTTCACCACTGCTTGCTTCTTTCAGTGCAGTGGGGAAAGGCTCTGGAGATGGGAAGGCAGCAGAACACTACACTGCTAAAAATAGCAGTGTGGACAGGTGAGGCTCTCTTTGAACATGTGAAGAGCTGTGTACGATATATACCCTTGTGTTCAGATGTGTAGGGCACTGTACTCTACTCACTTAAGCAGTGCCTCATTGTATATGCTGTTATTTATACCTGTTCTAGCTGGGCAGGCAGTGTTAGTACTCTCCACACCATCAAAGATGTTGACTGCCCTAAGACCATTTTTATCTTTTGCCTCTACCCAGCAGTCTCTCAACATGCAATACTTCCATTAAGCATCAGGAGTTCTGTGTGCAGAACGATGACAGGATTGAGCCCTATTTGTTAAAAGCCTTGGAAGGATTGCTACACAGGAAAGGTTAATGTAGATCATTGGTTAAGCAATCAGTTCTGAGTGGGATTCTAAATGAGACAGAGGACCTGTATAGCATCCATTCTTTCTCCAAACTGCCTCTCATACATATAACATTTCATATTTTGCTAATTTGTAAATGTGTTCATTAGTCATTACTATCATGTTAAAAGTTCCTTTTAGACTTTAAGTGTACACCAATCCCTTTGTCTCTGCTGGAATAAAAAGTTTAATGACTATAAAGCAGAGACATTAAAGGTCTCTGTGAGAAAAATTATACTTGCCCTCGCAGGGAAACCTCTTTTTCATGAAAAAATTAAAATTAAAGGTGTTCCTGGTTTAGTAGCATTTCACAGAGGGAGAAAAAGTGTTCTCGTGTCTTTTCATAAATGGCCTTTCAACATGGGGGAAAAAAACATTTGTTTCAGAACAAAGACTAAAAAAATCAGTTTTAATTTTTAAGTATAGGGTTATTTACATGTATTCTGCTGTTGGAAAATGAAGAATTATAGGTCCCGATCCTTCAAACACACATGCATAACTGTATGAATGTGAGTAGTCCTGCTGAAGTAAAAAGAAATACTCACACGTGTTAAATAAAGTGCATGTGTGTTTGCGGAATCTGGGCCTTACGTGAAAATGGCCAGTCTTTAAAAAGCCAGGAGCCCAAATTTCTAAGGCCTAAATGATAGTACGTTGTAAAATCCCAACCAGTGTTCCTTTAATTCTGTTATAACTCCCTGTGGCACCTTGTAAAAAAGGTTGTCCTATTTCAAATCCTAAAGTCCTTTATTAAACTTTATTTTTATTCATATTTTAAATATTCTTATAATACACACGGTGTTGCTTATTCTGCACACTATGGCCTTGATCCTGCCTACATTTGTGCACTGGATAATCCCACTGAATTCCGTGGGACTTACGTTATCCAGGGGTGTAAGTGTTTTGGAGGATTTGGACATACATACTAGATGGTGGAGTAGAGGGGAAGCACTGGCAAGCCAGGGGCAAAAGTGAGTTAATACAGATGATTGAAACGGTCGGCCATCTACTAGAGCAGTTCAGCGTTTGCTGTGACATCTTATTATGTTTGTCTGCTGTGTTATAGTTGTAAAATTCATGCACATTGTTACAAAAATATAGATACACAGAAGGAGGAAAAAAGAAAAGAGAGAGTTATAAGGGTAATTTTATTTTAAAAACTAGAGGATGCCTCCATATTCTCCTGTAGCTTCTCCTACAGCACACTATTTAATTTACATAATTATTTGGTCTCCTATGGCATTTACTCTGTGAAAAATACTGCAGCTTACCTTGTTTAAGAGAGAATGCTGGACAGGAAAATCCTTTCATACTGTTCTCACTTTGCCCCCCCCATCAGTCCAACCGATTGTAATGCCTTTTTTATTAATCAATTTCTGTTTGTTGGAATGCTAAGATCAAATTCTAGAATAAACTGCATCTTTCTAAGATGAGGGGTAAATGTAAATTATTTTATAGTGAGATGGGTGCCAGTGAAGAGTATTGTTAATAACTTCCCCATTCAAGTCCCATGTGAAATTGTTTGCTTTTTTATACAGTGAGTGTGGAATAAAAAATCCCTAAATCCATGCTGAATCCCCAAAGACCTGATTAAAAACTGTTTTTCTATTCATTTGTATAAAAAACCCACAACCAATTTACCCTTGCCATAAACACACTCTTTAATCCCATGAAATTGATAAGCTTTTTAACCTTTATATTCTAAACTTTTAGTTTAAGCACACTTCTCTCACTTTGTTTTGTAGATTTTGTCTGGAAACTGGAAGGGAAAGATCATCTTAGTTAAACAGTCCCTTGTTTCTGGGCACATTGGTTTTAAAAGCAAGCTGTGGAAATAAGTCAATATATTGCCTGCTATTTGTTTGGCTTGTTACATAATATAATTTATCAGAATTAGGACACAATATTCATATTGTACCTTAAGTCTCACCAGTTAAGTTTTTTGAAGCTTTTGAATGGCATGCTAATTTGCTCACAGAAGATTTAGGGTTTTGAGCTTCCATAAAGAATGTCTGAAAATATTTCAGGGAGAATTTAGCAATAGATAAACCTGTGGCCCCAAAATTCACATTTCTTGCATGTATTCAAAATACATTGAAACTAGCTTTTCAATATAAAAAACGTGAGTTTGGACAAATAAGGACAAGATTTTTCCTGGGAGAGCATTTTTGGAGTTATTTCTGTTCTATGGCATCAAGGTATTTTTAATGCCAATTCTGTTGTTTGTGGCATTGGTTTATATGCAGAATTTTCTCTATATTTGTTTTCTACAGAAAATGCAATTCAGGCCTTCGGCAATGGTACAGATGTGACTGCGTGGCAGCCAATCCTACCAGTACAAACCACCACAGCAACAACTACGACAGCTTCCAGATTTAAAAACATGGGCTCAGAGAGCACCAACAATGAAATACCCACCCACAATGATTTACCAGCATGTGCAAATCTGCAGGTAAGATTGCTTCATAAGTGCTACACTGAGACAGCAATATAAATGTGCGAAATGGAAAAAAGGAAATTGTTATTGATATAGATATCCAGATAGACTTGAATTAATCTGTATTCTGCTCTGTTGATTCTAATGTTGAGGTTGTTTACCCCATATTTTGTAATATGTTAGACACTCTTATTTTAAATAAGAAACATAAATAAGAATAGGTTGTACTGGTACAGTAACCCAGGAACAGGACATAGTTATTTAGTGGAACCACAGCTTTGAATATGGAATTGGCATTCCTGCTACCCAGCCAATATAGACCAAATAGAGATGATGCACTCAATCATTCAAATTCAAAAGTTACACTGAGTGTGAACTAGTGTACCTTGCATCATCTTCTTGGCCCTTCATCAGGTTAGTTACACTGCCTTAGACTCATTTAGACTAAGTGAATGTGAACATAAGCGTGTACGTTGGTATAACTGACATGGGAAAGGGGAAAACGATATAAATCACACATACTCCCCTCTGAATTGGGCCCAGTGTCCTGCTTCAGTTAGTCAATTCATGGTGTGGCATTGATTCTGAATTTTAAAGAGGCTAATCACTTGCCCAAGGCCATAAATGCAGCTATCAGAAAATTACAGAATTTGGGCAGGAAAGAACCACAAAATTTTGGCGGGGGAGAACATGAGGTGAAAGAAAATTTAAACTGAAAACATCTCTAGGCCAGAGGATTTTAGAAATCCTGTATTATAAAGATTTCTGGTTGTTTAAAGATACTGACTTTGCTCAAGGACAGATCTGCTTGGCCCACTTTTAAAAATTAAATTAAATTAGTTTTGTCTTCACAGTGGGACAATAGCCATGTGACACAAACGAACTGCTTTCAGCTTTGTTATGAAAGTTCCTATCTGACATGAATTTGGTTTTACACTGGACAGCCAAACTATGAATCATAGGGCTAGAAGGGACCTCAAGGATCAAGTCTACCACCTCCCTTCCCCACTCCCAAAATGCAGGATTTGTGTCTAAACCATCCAAGAACTAACAGTCATTGTTTCCCTATGAGATAACTTTTATATTTTTCTTACTTATAAATTGTTTGTTTGTTGTATTCTTACTGTCAGAAAATATCAGTGTCCACATTTATTTCCAGGGACAATTTATATATCTCAAGATTTTCCCAGCCTTTATTCTGCTTCCTCACTTTTCCTATACCAGTTCCCCAACACCAACTCCTTTTAGTTTCTCCCTTTACTTGGCATATCAAGTGGGCAAACTTCATATAAACCTAATACATTTCAGAGGTGTCATTTACTTGGAAGATATATTGGGGTTAATGATGGTGAGAATTACTTTTCTCTTCTTTTTTTTAACTGTGATTTTGCATATCTGTATTTTCATTATTAGTCAAGCTCTGTAAGTTATTGCTAATTAACAAGGGACATATTTACATAGGCATTAGCCACTTGATTTGAAAAAAAATATTCATGTTAAAAAAGAAATACAACTATTAAAAAATTCTTGTGTTTAAAAACAAAAAATTAATGGCGAAAACATTAATTCACTTCATATTATATTTAATAAGTTGCATCAATGAGTATTTCTTCTTTAGAGCAGGGATCATGTCTATATTCCCTGTTTGTACTGCCCCTAGCAGATCAGGGCCTCTCAGTGCTACCAAAGTACACAAAATAAATATTGGATTGGAAATGGCAGACTATCACAAATCCCATTGATTTCAGTTGGAGTTCTGAATGCTCAACACCTTTGAAAATCAAGCCATTTTTCCAGGTAACTGAATTAGCCTCCACTGTCTTCCCTCCCTCCCTGCCCCAGTCCTCTAGCATTTTAAAAGTCACATTATCATCTCAGTCAGTCAGCACTGTTTGGGGCAATATCTTTACAAGTACCACTGATATGGGTAGGTCAGGAGTGACATAGGCGTAAATGTCTCTGCAGAGAACAGTCAACCTTACAGAACTGATCTGCTAGTGTTTAGAATTTAGCTATATCCATTTTCAGAAGTACCTGAAGTTATCTGAGCCAAATAGCTTTATCTTTTATGAGATGTAACATTCCAGTATCAGCACCTTCCTTGCCTCATAACTGAAACCAAACGTTTAATAATGGAAAGTTTAAACCAATCGAATGAGGTTACCCTGTTGTTTTTTATTGAACATACGTTTGTCAGACAATGTGGTGCTACTTTGAATATGAGACTTAAAGTTAAACTCTAAAATATTATAAAGGAACCAAGCTAGTGGAGACATTTCGACAAGCTGTATTGTTCGTATGATCACCTCCCATGAGAAGTGTTCCTTTGTAATATTTTCAGAACCTGCACTAGCACTACTGAGAGCACTCTAAGGGGCTTTGTTATAGTCTTAGTGCTGGAGATCGAAGACTCTTAAAAAAAGAGAATACAGCATAAAAATTATGAAAAGAAGAATTAAAGGTAAAAGTATCAATACAACAAGACAATTACATTTTAAGAGAAAATGAAAATGATCATTCAGATGATGTTAAGTCTTCAGATCATGGTAGGTACAGGGCTGGTTTTTTTTCATACAACACAAAGGGGGGTGGGGTGAGGAATGAATTGATTAGTATAAAATGTCATAGAAATGACTAAGTACTAACCTCCTGAGGTTGTAAAATATAGGGCATTAGGTAGCCTGCCAAACTGCCATGTCAGAAATAATTGGCAATCATATTAGTAACAAGAATGACACTGGCTGAGCTATTGTCGGTACATTTTTTCTGACTTCTTCAATGTCATATGGAAAAGACATTAATGGTTTCATCAATTTGTATGATCTCTGGTTTACACACATTTTCGAGGTGCTAGAAATGCTGGGGATGTTTAAACAAAATATATACTTGCTGTTTATCTAAAGTCAATATTTACTTCAAATATTTGTTGGAGGTTTAAAATAATTTTTTGCTATAGTGATATCATTTTAAAATTGTTCTTCATGTAAAATTACCACTTATAGAGACTCTCCAGGTTCTTCAATTATAATATTCTTGTAATTTCTTTTTCAAGTTGAAATGCTGAAATGTTGACTTCTGATGGAGGCTTTTGCTTTAGGTTTTCTGCTAGTTTGCAAGTGAATTACTTTATTAGCATAATATACTCTATTATATCCCAAAATTATCTCAGTACTTCATGTTTATCAGGTGGACGCATGACTTCAACAATACTTATAAGCACTTCAATATACCCTGCTTCTAGGGAAGTTCCCCAATGCCTGCAAAAAATAAAAAAATAAAGTGGCCAGTGGCTAGATCTATATAAAATGCTCAGCACTTCATAATTGCTGCTCAGCGCTCAAGGGATCAGGCCATAAAATATTGTATACAAAACGCACATGAAAAGGAGAGAAAAGAAAAATGTGAGTATTAGTAGCTTGAGCCTTGTGTGGACGAACTGGTTTCAAATAATACTTTAAAAAGCTTTCTCGTGGCTTTTCTCCATGTTTAGTTTTCTTTCACTGCCATCTTTGGCACCTAGTCTAGTTCTTCTGCATAATCTGTTTCCAGTACTGGGTGTGATCAGTTAGCAAATGTGAAAAATCGGGCCAGGCGCAGAAGAATAATAGGCACCTACATAAGACAAAGCCCAGAATATTGGAATTGTCCCTATAAAATCAGGACATCTGGTCACCCTAGCAGCATTCCATCCAAAAATGGACCTCTCATTCCAGCCCAGCATATCTCCATTGGCTGTGCGTCTGCTCAAGATTTAGTATTAAATCCCGCTCCCCAGTGTCTTTGGATGTATAGAGGGCCAAGGTGAGGCCAATAACGAAGTTTGGCAGGACAACCACATAGAAATAAATGGTCATAGTAATATGATATTTAAATGATATATGAATTATTTGTATACATTTGATCTATGATATCAGTAAATACAGAACAAGAAGAATTAATGACTCTTGTGGCGAGAGGTGGAATGTTTTAGTAAATATGTTGTAACTGAAGATTGTGTTAATTTAATCGAAATTGCTGTGTTTTCACCAAAGTTTTGCACAACAAACGCCAGCTACTTACCAGTCAGTTGCACAGTTTCCCTTAGGGCATTCATTATAAAGGCCTTGATCCTTCAAGCCCTTGTACAGCATGCTGAAGGGAGTGTAAGATTTTTGTGCTCCTGTTCAAATGTGGACAGTGGATGCAAATATAATTCAATACAAAGCATGGCCCTTCAGACCGAGGGCAAATAACTCTGGGGCTCCTTGTGCACTTGTTCTTGTACTCTCAAAAGCACATATTAAAAAAAGGCAGAAGGAAATGGGAATATTTCAGTAATGTCAACTTCAAGCGTTCAAAGATTGTCAGAAACAAACCATCCTGATATTTGCTTAAAATAATGAAATAAAAAAAATAATTTGAGGTGCTTTTTTATTTGCCTTCTGGTTTTTGAGTCTTGAAAATGTGACTCAAGTGTATTTTAAAGTTTTTCTCCTCAGCAAATGAGGGTTGCAAGCAACTTTTTTTTTAAATGAAAGCTGAGATTTTCATGTATTCCCGTGACTCCAGGAGCTGAGGCTTTAAGAAAGTCACCAAATATTGCAAGACTTATGATAAAAAGTTTGAGGAGACTGAGGCCAATGCCCAATTTACATGATGCGAATCAAGCACTTAACTGTACTCCTTACTCAGAGGCTGGAGTGTTGCAGGTGCTCAGCCCCAATCAGTTTCTGTCCAGTGCTTGCGGGCAGAATCCTGTCTATAATTATTTAATGTTTGCAAGTACATAAATGTTAAATAATATTTCTGTAAAGTAGGCATTGGTAGAGGGTTAAAAGCTATAGTGTAGTGCTCTGAATACCAAGCCGTAACCGGTGTGCAGCTTCATGGATTGGTAATTGGGTGGTGGGTGAACATAAATAGGAAGCACAGTGAGCATGTAGGTGTTTTGTTGATGTGGGAACAGTACAAATGCTGAGGCTGTGCTCTGAATAAAGACACACTGAACTTTATTCCTCTGTGCTGAAGTACTTGCTACTTTGTCTGACTGCTACCCTCACCTTCCAGCCCTTCTACACGGTCTCCTATTTTTTCTGCTTCTTTGCCATTCTGCAAAGAACAAGCAAGGGGTGAGGATGTCTGTTCAAATGCCCTTCCAGCTCCATCCCTCATGAAAACACTTTTTTGGCTCTCTTCTTCCAGACATTATAACCATTCAGAAAGTTCTAGACTGTGGCAAAAGATTAACAGGATGGTAATGGTCCCATTGCTCTGCCAGAATAAATTGTAAGAAAAACATTTAGAATATCGATTAAATGTTTCATACTAGAAGATTTAAATTTACCTCCTGTATTTCCAGGATTAGCCGACATAATGGGGTCAGCCTGCTGGCACAAATGATTTATAGAACACGTATTGGCAGCTTTTCTTCTCAAAAGGAGCATCTTTTAATTTGGCTCAGCAGCAATTATATTTTACCTAAAGAAGCCCTGTGTGCTTTTCATTTTAATATTAGTATCTGACAGCCAAAGATAATCTAAAATTTCATCGTCAGTCTTCTAATTTGGACAGCATTGATCTGAATTCTGTGTTTTCCCAATAAAGTGGCTGATTTCCTACTTCCAACACCATTGACCTCAGTGAAGTTTCTTCTGATTTACCTCAGTGTAAACAGAAGAATCAGAACTCAGAAGTTTTCCCCAATAGTTAAAATAGGCCCTATTTAGTTTTACAGTTGCTTACTATAGTGGTCTTACATCTTCCTCTGAAGCACCTGGTGCTTGCCACTAGCTAAGACAGGAAATTAGACTAGATGGACCTTGTCATACTGCATCAGACACAATTTTCATGTTCCTAGGTGTGAAACCAGGTACATTGATACTTGAGACTAAATAATGCATCATGATTTCCAAAAAAGAAGGTAGTTTAGCATAGACTTGCTCTTAACTGTAGCAGCCACAATTGGTTTCAGAAGTAAACAAAATAGACCATCTTAGCATAACTGTGTTGAAGTCAGCATAATCAATCCATGCATGAATTTGGCCTCATGAGGCTGGTGGATAAATATTGATTTCTCAGTATGCAATTTACTTTGCCCCGGTCTATTGATTTCAGTGGACCAATTTACACCAGCTGAGGATCTAGCTTGATATCACTCTGCATAGGAATTGATGTAATAGACGTATGTTTGTGTGTCCATGTCAGGATGATATTTAAAGGGGTGCTGGTTTTGCCAATAATGGTGCTGTATATTCTTATCTGGGAGTTCTATATCATGAGATAATGGCAGTTGATGGGGCTCACGTGACAAACGCAATTTGTTCCCAGTTTCCCCTCTCCAGACTAATCTGCTGTGTTTTAAGAGAGGGCCCATGAACATATACCATTACCATTTTTACAGCAGTATTTAGATATATATCTAGAGCCTTTGCTGGTTTAAACTGGCACAGCTCCGTTGACTTCAATGGAACTACACTGGTTTACCTCAGCTGAGGATCAGTGCCCTAGACACACAGAGCTATTTTGAAAATCTGCCCCCTATATTTAATTATTAGTTATAACATGCATGAAACATTTAAAATTATATACTGAAAGTCAGGTTCAAGGAACTTCTGTTATAGAAAGAAATTGAGATGGTCGATTTTGCATGCTTCAATCACAATTTAAATTATGTTTTTGTGAATAGTATGCTTTTCATTGCACCCAAATATGGTACATATATATTATTGGAGTGCATAATAGTTCAGAGTTATTTCATCAGCAATAAAAGATTTTACAATTCATTTTTTTTAAAAGTTGTAATAGTCTCAGCATCTTTAGTATATTATAATAATACAGCCTTTTATAGCTGACTGTAAAACTTCAGATTACAGTTTTAGGAATCAGGCAATTTTGTTTTATAGTTTAATAATTGTTCAAATGTGAGGTTCCTAAAAAACAATTTAATGACTTATAAAAATACCATTTTACCAAAATCTACTGCACACCTTTAAAGAATACTGAAATTTCAACTGCTAGATATGGACAGATTATAGTTTCTATTCTCAGAAAGCAAATTACTCCTACTAAAAACAGATGTAACATTTGCAGCGTTCCCTTAAGCCACAGTTGTTTCACTGTTTTACAACAAAGTCTCCTCTTATAGGAATAATTGCAGAAATACGAAGCACAAGACTAACTGTGGATCAGAAAATCAGAACATTTCCGATTGTGCCAAATGTGCCTATGCATAATTAGTGCTATTGCTTTATAAGGTGGTTCATCATATTAAGGGTACTCTTAATAATAGGTGACTTCATTTCTGTCTTCACATTCAAATCCATCATATTCTTCCCCTTTAAAATAGATCACTTACTATAACATGCAAAAAATGGCCTTAAAGATGGTGCACAGTATTATAATTTAATTTTAGGGCATAACTACAAGTAATAAAAATTCTAGTGTATCATCCTGTAATAGAAGACATATTATCATTATACTACGAACTGCAATTCTAATATCTTAGTATAAAGAACATTATTTGCTAAATATTTTAACATTGGTTACAAGGTGTTGGACATGATTCCAGACTCACTTACACCAATGTAAATCAGAACTAATTCCAGTGAACTCAGTGCAGTTACTACATCAATGTAAAACTAGTTCAGGCAAAAGGAGAACAATTATCTAGGTTTCTAGTGGGATGGGGACCCTGAATAAAATCCTGGTCCCATTGAAGTCATTATTATTTGTATTACAGTAGTGCCCAGGGGCCCAGGTCATGGGCGAGGGCCCCATTGTGCTGGGCAGTGTAACCAACAGAACAAAAAGATAGTCCTTGCACCAAAAGTGCTAAGTAAACTCCAGTTGACTTCAGTGGGGCTAGGCTTTCACCCTAAGTATTATTTGTTCAATAAACCACTTTGTGTGCCACATACATAATAAATAATATTTTACCACAATGAACTAAGTTAATTTAATATACTCCCACAGCAAGCATATCAAATAGAGAGAGAAACACACACACACATATCCACAAAGTAAGGAAAGTGGATTCCTCAGGAGATTGGTACAGTAATTGGATATAGAGTCATTCACCTCTAAGACTTAAGTATGAAAATGACCAGCTTGGTAGTTACTAGAGCTGGTTGAAATTTTACAAAGTATTTTTCCACCAAAAAAACCCTGCCTTTTTTTAAGAAATGATTTTTATGTGAAAAACTGACTTTTTTTCTAATTTTTCATTACATTTTTTATTGAATAGTAAAGTGATTTTTTTAAATTATTTTTAAATCAAGGGTTATCAGAATGGTTATTAAAGTTTTTTGTTTGCTGACTGTTTATTACGAATAGTTTCATTAAACATTTTGATAATTATTTTGACTTATTAATTACAAAAAAAATTGCAAGTAAACCAAATTAAGTGTTTATTTGGAACCCTGCATTATTATAATTAATATTTATTGTTTATATTGTCGTAGCTTCTCCAAGCCACAGCCCCATTGTGGTAGGCAGTGTACAAATATAGCGCAGGGAGACCCTTTCCCAAAGAACTTACAGTCTGAGACCTCAAGCCTGCAAAGACCTAAGCCCGTGCTTAATTTTGTGCACTGTGAGCCGTCCATTGATGTCTAACTTTAGACACCAAATTTGGCTATTTCTGTTGTTGGCTGAATCAATGTTAAGAATATTATGGAGTTGAAAAGTCCTCCATTCAGGTATATGATGTTTTGTATTTCATAATTTTTTTTTCTAGAAAAATGGGACAAATGACCTAATCTTACCCTCTCAACTGAAAATTGGTTTAGGATACAGCAAATATAAACATGCATCTTCATCACCTGTTCTCCACATACTCTAAAACAAATCCTAATGAGCTTCTAATGGCTTTGATTACCTAAACTGACAGATTCTGCAAAGTGATGGAAGTTTCAACAGTGCTTAGCATCTCTATCATATTTCATCCTGGTCCCATGACCACATTTCCCCCTCCAGCACGAAGTTTGTAATCTATCTTCTGGAGCACTAAATGTCTTCATCATACTGGCAGCCACAATGTGCCAAGTACTAGAATGCCAGCCCTGAACAGTAATGTCCCTTTTTAAAGTGCTCTCTTATGCTATTGAAAAGATCCTCCCTTTTGAATAAAATGGAAGCAGAACAAATCTCGACAGTAGTCATGGGAAAAATTACACTCTCAAGAAACAATAACCTGGATGAATTCTGTCTCTGTCTACGTGATATCATTGCTTACCCATTAATCTCTCCTTCCAATGACATGTACATCACCTCTCGATTCCAGATATTCCGTAACTCCCTTTAATCACTAGTCCCTTTTCTACTCATCCTCTATCTTTCTATCTCTTCCTCTGTTCCTCTCTTCTCCTTTCTTGCAGCTCTCTTACTTTACCTTTGCGTATCCACTTAAGAAATCCTCCAGATCACACTGTTAAGAAATTCACTCCAGTGTTGAGGCTGAGTACAACGCTCTCTGCACGCATGCCCCAAAATAGGAGCTGTGTGTAAGGGCAGGTCGCTTGCTGAGTGGAAGCAGTGCTGTGCCTGTGTAACACAGGAAGGGTCTCCACACCAGCGCTGGCTAGGCTGACCTGGAGAACTAATCTCCGTAGGTCCAAACCTGCGCTGTTACACTGGTGTAGATTTGGACTAACTCCATTATTACAGTGATGTAAATTCTCTTCAGGTGTACTTTATAACAGAATGTTATTGTTTATATACATGGCATTTTTTTATCAGTCATTGCACCTATACTTACCTTATTATAAAATAAACTTTAGAAAACAAAAGCCCTTGGTATTATACAAAGGATAAGATGAACATTCTTTCATTAAACACAATAACAACATGGGAATAGTTTCCTTCCCACAACCAGCAGTAAATGAAAGAAATAGAGTGGAATCCATAAATGACTAAAATAGAATAAAAACTTAAAAACAGTCATTCTAAACTATACATTGAAATTATTGTATCTGTAAAGGTAGCATAGGTAGAAGAGCGAAATACATACTTCTTTCATACATGCCTATATCTTCATAGTAGTTGAGCCAGGTTTATAGGAGAGAAAATGAAACACAGCTTTTTAACCAAATTGGCTAAGATACACACTTAATAAAAAGCATTAATGCTAACAAAGATGTGAATATAAATATGTTTTTATTCTGCATTTAACCTGTCTGCTCATTTTACCTATAGTCTTCAGTGCACATTTACAATCAAATACTGGAAATAAATCAAATCTCTGTTATTCCCTACTGACCTTTTCTCCCATGACTTCTAATCAGCTGCCTCACTTGAATAATAGATCTCTGCACTACCCTTAAACCATTCTACTCAACCACTTTTTTCAATCTATTATTCAGTTCTGTCACCCATTTTAGTCCCTCACCTTCAAAATCAATGGGAGTTTGAAGTGTTGTTTATTTTATTCTTTACTTTGGAGAATAAGATCCTAAATATTTCATACAGGATCCTGGTACTAATCAGTGGATTGGCCTCAACCATTCTTCCTCATGTTAAACCCTCCTGTGTGCTTAGCTTGCTCTGTGAGCCACAAATAAACAGACTGTTGTGCTGAATGCAGGATTTTTTTTTCATAGGTTCACACAGCATGTATATCCTGAAGAATTATAGGATTATCCTTCCCGATAGGTTTTTGAAAACAGAATGAGGTAGTCAGGGCACTAATTTACTAAGTGCTGTATTTTACTGTGTATTTCTTCTGTCAGAGAGTTGTTACTTTTTCAGAAGGTTCAATTTGGTGCTAATGGCCAGAAATTCCAAGTTAGAGGTTCAGAGCTACGCACACATACACTTGTGTGTGCCTAATTGAGGCACACCAATCTTTGATGTATATGTGTGACTCAGGTATGTCCATATGGTGAGTTTGATGCCTAGATGACCATGTGCCATGACAAATACCTGATTTGTGCAAGCAAGTTGAGTAATTGGGCTTATAAACTAAGCATGCACAGATGAATGCAATACAGTTACAAGCATCTAACTCTGAAAACCTAACCCTAAATTTGTGTCTTTAATTTGTGTATACATGCAAAAATTTACAATAATCATATGCTAAACAAATGTAATTGTTCATTGTACTCTTTACTATTGGCTGCCTCCCACCAAAATGTGATGGCATAAAAAAAAAAGTTGAAAAAGTTGAATGTGTATACATTAATTTCTTTAGGGTCTTTTGGAATTAAATGTTCTATATAAATGTAAAATCTTATTTGTGCACTCGAATCATGTACACCCTTAATTGTCCAATTTTGCATACATTTGCAGGGGAATTGTGTGTGCAAGAAGCTGTGTGCACAAAACTGTAGATGCAAATTTAGAGGGCATTTTTGAAAATTTAGTGGTTTTTTTTATACAGATATGAACTCTGATCAGCCAGTGGTATACTTGTCCCTGTAGCAGAATCATGTTCTTATCAGGAGTCATCTGGCCCATAAATAATTGTAATGAAGATTTTTGTTTGTGATTAGATGTGAGGATATACTCATGATTATTGCAGATGAGGAATGAAGGTCATTATTTATAAATAGACACAAGTGAACTGGTTCAGTTAAAATCAGCTCCACTCTATACCCAGAATGTGAGTTTAATGAGGATAGTATACGGCTCAGGGATTGATAATGGGCTAGATCCTTTCTTGCTGGGTGGTCTGTGAGAGATGAACTTCGCTCCCTGGCAACTGAATTTGTGGTCAAGACCAGGATTCTTAAGTATGCCAATGCCTAACTTTTAGGCACCTAGACAATCACAAGAACAACACCGCGATCCACAAAGCCTCGGCTAGGCGTGTAGGCTCCCTCTATGCTGAATGGTGAGAGAGAGGCACCTGAGAATGTGGATCCATAAACTCAACACAATAGGCAGGAAACCGCCTACGCTAGCCAATGGGAGAAGCCGGAGAAGATAGGCACTCCCCCCACCTAATTTGTGTGCAGTGCCCAATCCAGTAGGCATGCTCAGATTTCACCTAGATCTACACAAAATGGTTGGGGAAGTGCCTCCCTTATAACCGGTAGCCCAGTGGTTAGTGCACTCACCTGGAATATCAGAGCCCTCTGGGTCTTTTCCCTACTGTGCCTGATATGAAAAAGAGATTTGAGCTGGCCTCTGTCACCTCTCAGCTGAGTGTCCTAACCACTGGGCTAGAGTCATCTCTCTTGCACATTTCATATTTAATTATTCAATTATAATTAAAACACTCTGACTAGGAGAGATTGAGGATTCAATATTTCAGAATATTTCATAAACTAGTGATTAGGGCACTCACCTGAGAGGTGGCAGATCCCTGCTGAAATCCCATCACCTTATCAGGAGGAATGGGGATTTGAGCCAGTCTCCCACATGCTGGGTGAGTGCTCTAACCATTGGGCTAAACATTATAAGGAAGAGGGTCCTCCTTTCCCACAGCTGATTTGTGTGAGTTAGGCAGCCTCTGAGCACACCTGGATTGGGTCCCTTCCACGAATTAGGCATTGTCTTTCCCTGGTCCATGGATTGCTCTGGGTCTTAGGTAGGAGATAGGTGCATGGGCACCTAAAGGAAGGCAGCATTTTGCATGCTGAGAGGCAGAAACAGTTAGGAAACTTTTACTGCAAAAATGTAGGCACTGAGTAAGTTTAGGTGCCTAAAGAGGTAGCCGGCAGCCGGGCAGGAATTCTGTGGATTGCAGTGGCACCTAAAACTGGGATTTAGGTGCCTCACCCCCAGATTTAGTACCTGAGTACCTTTGTGGATCCAGGCCCAAGTGTCCACACTACAAAAAACACTACTACACTTAGTAGTGCTTTTTTGGTAGTCTCAACAAAGAGGCCAAGGACTAAGCAGAGTACAGAGATTTGAACTACCAGCTGCTCCCTCCAGCTCTGGATCGAGATAGTTGTGCTGACTGTGATGTACTTGACTCATGACTAAATTGAAGAGTCATAGAAGATTAGGGTTGGAAGAGACCTCAGGTGGTCATCTAGTCCAACCCCTTGCTCAAGGCAGGACCAACCCCAACTAAATCATCCCAGCCAGGTCTTTGTCAAGCCAGGCCTTTCTCCACAGCTGTCAGTCAAACATTTACACACACATACACACACACACACGTGCATATTCACCTAAAAAAACATAAATAAATGCCTTACAGTGAATTTTTTAGAAGATACAGAAGTATTCGTATAGCTCCTGCACATTCAGGAAAACATTTGCCCCAACAATCCTTTAAACAAGGTCCTCTTCAGGTAGTCCACTCGAGTCTACACTGCAGCATGTATGTGCTAGTAGAACCTCATAATTTCTCTGCAGGCCCCCCAGCCCCAAAGATGTTAAAATTTGGTGTATATTGCACCTTCAAAGATTTACCTCCTGGAGGCCACCAAGGAATTACAAAATCTCTGAGCACATGAGATCTTTCCTGTCTTGCCAGAGCAGCGAATCTCAAAGAGAAAGAAAGCTGGAAAGAAACATCTGAAACACTATGGGATTTTATAATCATATGCTCATAAATCTTTGGCCTCTCTGATGAGACTCACTGCCAGAGGTGACCATTAGTGCCATTTTTATACATGGAACCTATGCAAAATATTAGGATTTGTCTATTTATAATACTTACATTTTTCTGCATTACATTATTCTGCTTGAATATAAGCTTTCCATCATTTCTGTGGATGATTTGGGCGATGAAACAAAACAGAATTATTTCCTGTGAACATAATTTTGCATAATCTGATAATTATTTGTGTAATCTGATTATCATGGACTCATAATTTTCCAAAATGTGATGCATAATTGCTAAGAATTTAAAATGCCCATTCATTTTGTTTGTATGCATACACGTGTGTGTGCAGTGAGCATTTTATTTGTGGCAAAAAGTTACCTATGTTGTATAGCACTTTTTTCCCCACAGCAAATTTGAGTAATTATTCATAGCAGATACAAGTAGATGTTAGAAAGTTACAGGTTTTATCCTGCTCCCATATAAGTCAATGTAAAAACTCCTATTGACTTGCATGGTGCAAGATCAAACTCATAAAGAATATGGGAAATAGAAAATTTGGGTATGATTGTGCAAACTCCTACTCTGACAGATATTTCCCACTCACTCAAATAGCTCCATTGACTTCAGTGAGGCTGTTTGTATGAGAGAGGATTGTTCCTGTGTAATACTGGAGACAGACCAAGTCCTTGGGGTGAAATCCTGGCCCACTAAAGTGAATAGAAGTGTTGCCATTCACTTCCGTGGGGCCAGGTTTTCATCACTGTCTCAGGGCTCAGTCCTACTCCCATTCAAGTAAAATCATCAAAGTCCTATTGACTCCAGTGGGGGTAGGATGATGCATATATATGAATATAAGGCCACTTCACTGCCTGGCATTAGTATTAAATTACAAGCTCCATGCTGCAGGCATCCATTTTATAGTTTGTTACAAAGCTGACAGGGCAGCTCAAGGGACAGTTTAACAAATGGAGGGCAGTTGATAGGACTTATTGGACTGATTTAACTTTTTTTTTTGTCCTCACTTAAATCCTTTGGAACATGAGTGTATGGTAGAAAATAAAATGTTCACAAGGAATATTAGCATGATATTAGTTTTACTTTCAAGAATTAAAGTGATCTAGGAATTTAATAACCCAGAATACCAATGGTAAGTATGTATGTCTCACCGGAAAATGATGGGGAAAGATTCACTGAAGGTAGCATTATTCTAATGAAAATAAAAATAAATTATTACAGGTAGCGCTGGTAGCCTAACACTTCCCATTTATAAGAGCCTGTTTTCAATGGCTTATAACTTTACTAAAACCTTACCTGTTTGGGCTGAAATTTTCTATGCTGGATTTTTGCTTCTGGCTGATTTCTTTTAATGTCTATTGCCTTCTCATTGTCAGAAAATGCAGGTTATTCCTGTTAAAGTCTCACCTGCATCAGCTTTATTTCATTCTTTAAAAAGTTAATGTTCCTTCCTCCTATATAATGAGCGATTTTATTCTGAATGGTATTTTTAATGCTAAAAATTAGTTTAAGTACCTAGCAAGTGCGACTTGTACACTAAGGCCCCAACTCCGTAATTGTCTGTGCCTAATTGCAGACTTAGGGCCTTTAAAACACTTTTTTCTCCATACAGCTTTAATAAAAAAAAGTATTTCTATGTCACCTCATGGGAGTGGATTGTTTGGGACCATAAATGCAAAATTCAACAGTTGTTCTAAATCATAGTTGCTCAAGATTGAATTATTTTTATAAAGCAATGTCTAAATCATGTTGGTGATTTAATAAAACTTCCCAACAGGGATAGTCACAGAAGTACAGATGTAGCAAAACAAATATACTTGCATTCAGGTGTGTACGCATTCATAGTTGCCAATTTTACTATATAGATAATCTTATCTTAGTATCTGCAGTTTTCCCAGTTACTTCCCTATACTTACTATAGGAAATATCGTGAAAGCTTCCATTTAATTATCTAAGGTTTTCTTCGAGGGAATTGTCAGGTTTTTAAAGTTGACCACTATATTCTGTGTGTGCGCACATGCTCACAGTATGTACACAAGCACATATACACAGATTTACTATATGGTTAATAAATGCGAAAATCATCAACAATTTAGTCTGTTAAAAAAGACTCGGTCAGTAGGTTCTCTAGACAAATGTTTATGACAATTCTTTTCCCCTTAGCATTTCTGATGGAATGTAGTGCTCAAGAAAGAAGCACTAATATCCATTGCTTAAGCCAGGCATCATTCTGGAGAACAGCGTCTTGCACAAGCACCACAACAGCTGCTCGGGTCTGTCCACAGACAGATGTTCAAACAAGCCAGCTTGCTTGGTTGCAGAAATGCAAGTTGCCTTTCCTCTGGTCCTGCTTCTGGAGTGTGGAGGCAACTCGTGGTCTCGTTTTCCCACTCTGCCTTCCCCCTCCATTGGCAGCGTGGGGCTGTGTACATATCATATAGCCAGCCTTAGCAGGCAACTGGCTTGCTTCCCCACCCAGCTCTCAGTGCAGCTGAATCCTGACCTGCTATGACACTCCTAGGCTTTTCTTAAGCAGAGACTCCCAATAGTGAACAATCATGTCAAACTGTGCTGAGATTTTGTGATAAATGTGAATGGGAACTTGCTTGTGATTAGCGCATTTAACGTGTAACCTCTCACGGGATATGTGGATTTACTGAAAGCAGGAGTATCACTAGTGCTTAGACATGTGGGGTGAAATCCTGGCCCCCAGTAAAGTCAATGGGTTCAGGATTTCAACCGTGGAGTTTCTTTATTTTAAAGTTAAAATACGACTGTGGCTTTTAAACAGGAGTTTAATCGCTTTATATTCACTTTTGTTTTCTTTAACTGAATTACAGTGCACAATATCTAGATGCTACTTATAAGTGGTATATAAGTCGCTGAGTTGGTGGCAGTAGAGAATCACTGGGAAGATGGATTTTAATAATAAAATCCCAAAGTACTAGATTTTGGATTACATGGTGTTCAGTGTTATAGCTGAGGGGAAAGAAAATCCAAGGAGCCTAAGTTGTTAGGATATTAGGCTAGCAAAAGTTATTTGGCCTATGCTTTTTAGTATTCTCTTTTCTTCTCTGCCTTTCATAATGCAAAAATGTTTCCTTGAGGCATATCCATAAAAAGGCAATAGTAGGAACCTTGCACAATATCCCCTAAAAATAGGAAACAAGAATCTAGGGCTATATGAAGTCATTTACCTCAAATAAATGAGTGAGTGAAAAGGAAAGCAAACCCAGAACTAGTTACTATACCACCATGTAAGGTTAGATATTCAGAAGATCCTAGGTCAGTCATTTTTGGCAGACTATCTGTGTATTACATTCTGTACTGTGTTCACTCAAAAACTAACTGCTTGAAAAGCAGTTTGAAGATCTGTGTATCTGGCCATGCATAGTCAGGAAGGATTTGTTTTCCACAGACTCCTGAGACAGATATCTATCATCTGGTTGCACAGCTCTTAGTTGCCTTACTCCTAAAACTCGAGCACACAAATTTCATTCAAAAACAAACAGCAGGATGCCCTGTGCAGAGGGGGAAAGGGAACTTTGCAGGTAATCTGCCTTCCCTGGGCTTTATGAATATTCTGTGCCCTGATAAGAGAGGGTTAGAGAAATGAGCCAGGTTTCAGCTGCCTATTGGCATTGGAATGCACGCACATATAAGAAGACTTACTACGTATTTTGTAAGATAAACTTACTATGTATTTTGTTCCTAGCATTGAAGACGGATACCAGAAATGTTTTGGTAATATCTACCGTTAAAATGTACTTACTGTACCAAATGAGATGATACTGTTAGGCAAAATGACCACACATAAATTCATGCTCCAAAGTAGTATCTTTGGGGCTGATTCAGAAAAAAAAAGTCTGGCTTCTTCATGGTGAGAATCTACAAAGCATAAATAGCATTACACCAGGCTGTGAGGCACAGAATTCAGAATTATTGTATGCTGAGTTAGATCCTTATTTTAGTATACTCTGCCTCTGACATGCACTTTGCTTATTTTCCCGGCTAAACGTAATTTATATTGCAGCATACTGTTGTACCACTGTACTAAAAAGAAAATACTATTGACAAGTGTGATAGATGCAGCTAGCACTTAGTGAGTGCAGAAGAGTTAAACTGATTGCATTTTTACACTCTGTGTTTTTTCTGTTTATTGTTTGTGTCCTGCTGTTAGGAAAACAGGTTGGTTGCATAGTAAATCTCTAATCAACACTAGAAAAGAACAAAAAGAACACATCATGTCATTTGTTATGAATATTTCAGGAGTCGGGTCAGCCAGAGGGTGTTTGGGGAGATTTTTTTCTTCTCTTTTTTTTTTTTTTAAACCTTGTTAATATGCTTATAGCTAGCCAAGAATTTGAAAGGATGGCAAAGCCACACCCATTAAAATGACCTGAAAACAAGCATGAAATATATGTCTCTGTCTTAGTTATAGCTATATTGCTTATCACCATAGTCCCTAAGCAATGAGGCCTGTAAAGTACATATTCCCTCATGAAACCTGAAGACCAAACTATCAGAGAAGTACTGGTGTGCAGGATCATCTGCTCATTCTGTGCCTCTTACTCTTCAGGCTGAGTACGCCATTGCTCCCTTCTTTTCCCAAATTAAAACTCACTTTGGTTTGGAACAGTCCACAAGTGGACCTCTAGCGCACGTTGAATAACCTATGTGAACATTACACTGTATGTGAAACAAAATCACTGTCCTACAAGCCATAAAACCGGTGGCCTCCCAAGCTCAGACCCATGGGCTTGGGTGGGCTTGAGAGCCCAAGCCGCAACATCCACACTATTGTTTTCAGTGTGCTAGCTCAAGCTGAGCTAGCGCAGGTCTCCCAGCTGTAATGTGGACATAGGCTATGTAGCAGTACCGCGTGCCTTCCAGGGAAACAGTTATTTGCTCTGCTTGCTCTGGTTCTCCTTCCTCTCCAGGAAGAGCATCTGTCAGCTCTCTGCTGGGCCTGGGCTGGGAAGCTTTCTGTACCAGCCAGGACATTGGTCTCAGGACATTGGCTTGGGCACGGTCCCTTATGGGGGGCGGAGGGAGTTGTTTAAAACCCTGAGACTGCCCAAGCTAAACTAAGACTCCTGATAGATGTGCAGTGTAATGAAAATTTCATCAGAGTTCATGACTGTTCAAATTCTTAAATATGAATCTTTGCTTTTCTACCATAGTAACTAGGTTATTTACAAAATGAGGGGGCACGTTTTACAAAACATAAAAGGGTAACTCAGCACAAGACTGATGACAAAAGACAAAACTGAGGCAGCTTCTTAAGACTGGCCAGATTTCTGAGTCCAACCAAACAGGAATTTCCTGCAAAGCCACAGTTATCGGTCAACCCATCTCAAACCTTCTTAACCATTCCTTGCTGGATGGGCTTTCAGAACTGTAGTTAAACAAAGTTACTGCTTGTTTTTATAGTAACAAAAGGAAAAGGTGTATAATAATTTGGAGGTTTTTTAGGTCAGTCAATCTATTACCTGTAACTATCATTCTACATTCAGCAGTAGATTACAGCTGAGTGTATGAATCGTTAGGAGATTTGATTTTAGCCAGTAACACAGATCCCAGACCTCTTTTCTTTAGAATTATTTTAAAACTTCTTTTCCATCGATTTTTTTACAAGCCCAATTCTGCTCTCATTTCAGACAGTAAAAAAAAATTCTCTTGAATGTTCTTATGGCAGGCTCAGGCCCTATGTGAAGCCTGAAAATAAGTCTAATTTTGAAATATGCAGGAGAACCTCAGAGTTATAAATCCCTCGGGAATGGAGGTTGTTCGTAACTCTGAAATGTTCATAACTCATAAAATGTTCTTTCAAAAGTTGACAACTGAACATTGACTTAATACAGCTTTGAAACTTTACTATGCAGAAGAAAAATGCTGCTTTTAAACCATCTTAATTTAAATAAAACAAGCACAGAAACAATTTCCTACCTTGTCAAATCCTGTTTTAAACATTCCTTTTATTTATTTTTTAATAGTTTACATTTAACACAGCACTGTACTGTTTTGTTTTGTTGTTTTTTTTTGTCTCTGCTGCCTGATTGCGTACTTCTGATCCAAATAGGGTGTGTGGATGACTGATCAGTTCGGAACTCTGGTGTTAGTAACTCTGAAGTTCTACTGTAGTCTTATTAGTCAGTTGTGTGTTTTATTTTATCTTTACTCTGACTGAAAAATCTTAATACCTTAGGGACAAACCCTGTTCCTGTGTACCAGGCCTGGAATTACACTGTCCTGAGGAGATCTTTGAGGCTGGGGATGACATTTACAGTAGCCTGTGTAAGACAGAGCTGTGTTCCCCCAAAGCCTCCTGCATCTTGAGGTGCAGAATTTCCCCTGCCAGAACTGCACTCTGCAGCATGCAAGGGGTGCAAACCTCTTTATCTTGTACATCTCTACCTCGATATAACGCTGTCCTCGGGAGCCAAAAAATCTTACCGTGTTATAGGTGAAACTGCATTATATTGAACTTGCTTTGATCCACTGGAATCCACAGCTCCGCCCCCCCCCCTCCCCCGGAGCACTGCTTTACTGCATTATATCCGAATTCGTGTTATATCAGGTCGCGTTATATCAAGGTAGAGGTATATAAGATTTTGGGATATTTTATAGATGAACAGATAATGGGGCTCCACATCATTTCTCATTTTTGTGTGTGAGTGCATGTGCGTCAAGACCATCAGTAGGTCTGAGTCCTGACTTGGCCCCCCAAGTAAAGCACTCCTTTCCTGTGAAGCATTGCACCATCTGTTTTGCTGTGTTCTCTTCTCTTTGTGTCTAGGAGTGGGGCAGGAAGGATTTTCCCGTTAGGATGTAATTATTGATATAAGCTTCCCATAGTGTACTCTTCTGCCTACAGGTTCTTTCCCTGCCCCCTTCACCCCCAAAATTACTTGTGATTTAGTGATACACTATTGTATTTTAGTAGTGCAGCCTATGCCAGCATTTCCATTATAACCATTTTTTCAGGTTTATAACTCAGCAGTAAAAATCTACTCTTCCAATTTGAAACTTGGCAGATAAAGCCTGGAAGCTAATTTTTTTCTTGCAAACCCACCCTCCCTCACTACAAAAAATAAAGAAGGTGTAGTGTTGTTTTATTTTTGAATTACAGACATTATCCCTTACACTCTGATGGGAGAAAAGGCCACTTTATTATTAAAATTACTTTTTTAAAATCCAAAAGAAGAAGGAACTTCTGTTCTACTTGAAGCAGGTGAATAAATGTATTGATTGTTGTTAAAATGCTCCTCATTAAATATATAGGTAACTCTTCCCAATTTAAAGCTAGTGAATGATGATCAAAATTATTGAAAAGCTTTTGTTGTTGATTTGGGATTCTACCTGATAATTGTTGATTTCACCCTAAAAACAGTTTTTTTCTAAAATGCAAATATACTTTCTGTGCTGCACTGGTTATGTTTCTTTTCGAGATCAATGTAGTGGAAGAGGAACATGACCTTGTTCTCTCTTTTCATTTTTGAGAGCTATATTAAGTCTTAAGAAAAGATAAAATTTAATCCTTGCTATAGAGCAGAAGCTAATTAGAAATAGTAGTGTCCTAAATGGTACAGTATTCTGTAACCCAGGCCAGGCATAGCTACTAGGAAATACACATGGACAGTAGACAGAAGCTTGTATAAGGACTTGGGTGTCTAGCACATAGCAAGGAGGTAGAAAACATCAACGAAGGCCTTCTATAATTTGTACTGTAAAATCCAAAGATCCCATCCTATGTTCTTTGGATCTCCACTTTCCCATTTGACTCAGTGGAAGGATGTGGTGAAAAAGAAATGCAGGATTAGGCTCCACTTTGGTTTCTCCATGCTTTTCATGTTTCCCGTTGCGGCAAGCCAGTGAGGACTGAAATCAGCATTGTTGTCACCAGAGAAAGTCATTTCTAATCTGCCCAATTAGCACTCAAAATTCACTGCCAGAGTTTTATTTTTTTCAGCTAGAGGCTAGACTCACAAAAGGAATTAGGTGCCTACCTGCCACTTTTGGTGCCTGAATCCCACTGGGATTCACAAGAACCTCAGCTGCTGCTGCTGAACCCTCCACGTGCCAAAACTTGCTTAGCACTGAAATTTTTGAGGTAAAAGTTCGGTAGGTGCCTGTGTTTCTGCCTCTGCACATATGCACTGGAGCCCCACACCTAAGCCCCAGAACAATGCATGGACTGGGGATCATCTCCCTAACTTCCCTGTGGGACCCGACTCAGTAACCATGCTCAGAACTCACCTACTGAATTGGGCCCCTACAGACAAGCTAACAGAAAATGAGACGCAGGATGACATCCCTCATAACTTTTAGCCTGATGGTTAGGATACACACCTGAGATGTTGGAGACCTCTGATTCCAGTCCCCCCTCTGCCTGAGGGGGGAAAAAGGGGATTTGAACAGGGATCTGCAACCTCACAAGTGAGTGCCCTAACCACTGGGTCATGGGATATTCTGATGAGGTGCCCCCTCAGGTTCTCTTTTTGAAGCATTTCCACTGTAGATAAATAATGGGGGGGGGAATTGAGGCAGGGAAACGAGAGAGAGAGAGAGAGAAAGAGGGAGAATGACGATATAATTTGGTGGTTGGAGCCTGTGAGGTGGGGCACCTGGTATCTAGTCTCCCTGATCCTCTGACTTCAGTTTGATTTATAGGTACATTCGTTAAAGGAAGTAAATATTGTTCTGTTTGCATAATCTGGTAACTTTCCAGAACAGACTTTGTGGCTGTAGCACGACACAGAAATTAATATATTTTTATTTTAAAATATTTTTATTGGTCATCTTAACATCTGGATAAAATTCTAACTATTAGCAGAAGTAAAACACTTTGAAATATGGTGTATATTTTCCTAACTGTTAAGAATACACTGGTCAAAGTCCATATTTTCTAGTTAAGATGCACTAGTGTTAATTAATATTTACTGAAAGCATAATCATATTCCATTTTTTTCTACCAGGACTATATGTGTCTTTTACATAGACCCTTGATTACTGACTTGATTTATATGTAGGCATTTCTATGGCACTCATCACAGTAATAGCTGAATGCCTTATGCCCTTATTCTTACTGGCTTTTTCAAAATGTGTATTTTAAATTCACAGTGGGGATTAAAACTGAAAGGGCTTGTCTACACGGGGACTTAATGCGCTGTAAATCTGCAGTGCACTAGTTTGCCATGCACTAACTGGCAATGTGGACCCAGCTACTGCCCATTAGAAGTTCCTTTGTGTGTTTTGATGAACTACCATTTGAAATATAATGGCTAGCTACCGTTCTGTAGAGTCACACCCCAGCTTGCCATCCACTAAGGCTCTATGAAGACAAGCCCTGAGATTATATTGTTACTTCAAGACCATTATTTTACTATTTGCTCTTCATTCCTACTCATTTATTATAGAGGCATGTTAATATGAAACCGAACAATCAAGAAGAGCTTATTCAAACAGAAATATCCATATTATGTGTATAAATATACATCTATACTGCGTAACTTTTGCATTTGTCTCTAGGCACAGAAGCGGAAATCCAATGAATCTGTAGACACAGAACTCTGTCTTAATGAGGTAAGAATGTGGATCCTGTTACAGTAGCACTTTATTTTTCATAATACAAATATCAATCTGAAATGTAATAATCCAGGACCCAATCCTGGACTCTTTCCTCAGACAAAATTCCCATCAATATCGTCATGGCTGGGTACCAAGTTATCATAATAAAGGGAGTTTTGCCTGAGTCAAGAGCTCGGGATTGGGCCCAAAGTGTTTGCTACCCTGGTACCATGCATTGGTGAGATAATTACATTTTAATTCCCACATAGTTGTTGGGATTCCCTCTGAGACCTCTTTCCACTCGGCTTCCCAAGAACTGATTTTGCAGGTCAAATAGTAATTAGTGTTTCACCTAGGAAGTGTAATTAGCTAGTAATCTGCAGGAACATGTAATCATATGGCATTTACCAAGTCCCAGAAATACAGCAGATTTCATTTTATGGCTGACAGAATACTGATTTAGGATAAATGAAATGACAGTTATATAATACATTAGAAGCTGGATTGACAGCCCCTGGAGACTTGGAACCTTTCCCTATGCTGTTCCACCAGCCTGCTTCAAACCTGACCGATAAGGACCATCCCTAGAGGTGGAAGATTGACTCTCATGGAAACTAAACTAAGCTGTAACCTTTCTGCTGGCCCAGGGGTTAAAGAATACTCCTTGTGTACTGTCCCGTGTGTACCTGCACATGACCTGCCAATATGCCCCTAATATTATCCTGTTATTTTACTGTGTGTAATGTACAGCTGCATAAGATATTGCTTTATTGTATGTAGCATTAGTGCACGAAAACACAGGGCATATAACAATCCAGCAACTGGGAAAAGAAACTAAATGGACATTGCTCCTGTTGCTAGGCCAACCCATAAGCCCACTCTGATGATGGTTCCAGTCTTATCTATAGGAATCCAGCAATACTTTGTTTTCAAACAATCCTTGCTGTTGGCTACACAAGACAGACTTCACAGCAAGTCCTGCATCTGCTTTTTAAAAATGAATTTCCATGTTGAACACAGATCTCTTTAAAATATTGCTTGATTTTAGAAGGTTAGATCTTCCAATTAGGTTCGCTCTCAAAGTATGTCATTTTTTATTTATTCTTTTTTTCCCCCACCTGATTACTTTGATGGTGTCCCTTACAAGTGTTTTGATAGTTACTATCAAATTGTATTTTAATACCACTGTCATTTTGATATCCTGTTTTATCCTTCTCATATACTTAAATTCATAATGGTGAAATACATGCAATTGGAGGGGGAGAAACTGACAGGATGAATTTTACATCTAAATATATTAAAGTATAATGAAAATGCTTAACAGTGACCAAGGAAAGTGTTGTCTCTTGCAGAATGCTATTGGGAAGGACAACACAATCAGAGTCTCCACCAGTCACATATCGTCAGAGAATTCATCTGCTCTTCCTACAAGCTTCAGTTTAAGCACACTGCTGATATTGATGACAATTGCACTCTCAATCCCTTTGTTCTTAAGTTCATCAGAAACCTTGTAGCTGCATTACAAAAGGACACGTTAAAAATAAAAATTCTGTTCCCCGTCCTCTGTTGTTTATCTGAAATTCCAGTTCTAGGAGCTGAGTTGAAGCACTCTGCTAAAACAGTTTCATTCAACTGGAATTTTTCTTTTTTTTTTTTTTTTTTTTTTTTAAAGCTTCTCGTGATATTTAGGGGCTTTGTGAGATACTTGATGCAGTGGTACATTCCGAACCCAAAAGGCTTTTGGGAATGCAGTGTTTTAAGGAGACAGTATGTAAATTTGCCTGTAAAGCAATCTGTTTGGATTTTTTATTATTATTTCAATTCTGGCCTTTTACCTGAAAAGGAAGATGTCAGTTTTCTTAAGATCCTATTTATCTCATTTAATGATTCTGATTTTAAAATTAAATGAACATCAGACTAACGAGGATACAAGGCTTTTGTCACATGGTGAATGTTCTCCCAGAGACTTCATGAAATGTCTTCATTTGATAGATTGCTACTGATGTTTAACTCTTTCAATGTATTAGCATTCTCCTCTTTAAATGTTTATGTAATGTAAGTGGTTCTGCATTCCTTGCTGAGAAACCATTATAAGTCACATACAGGTGTAACGTACATCTTTTAGTTAAAATCTCATAAAAAACAGTGTGTGATAAACTTTTACTTTTACCAGTACTTCTAAATTTTAATTACATTTAGCCTTAACAAGGGGTGAAAATTCCTTAAATTAACAAGAAGCAATCATTGTGAACACTTCATAATGCTAAATTTATTTAAATTTACAAGGATATACATAATAGAAACAAATTTTGCTAAAGAGTTTCAATTGTACAATTGTTGGTCTTCTATACTTCTATTGTAATAATACAGTCTAGTTATTTTACTGTTGGTTTAATAAAAATGGCATACAATTTATTTCATCTACTAAAACAGCATTATCTGCTTATATTTACATAGTATATCAACTCTAAAAGTTAAAGGCGCTTTATGCCTTAGCTCTCTGATCACACCAGTATAGACTGAAAGTAGGACATAAAACAGAAATGTGAAATTTAAATTGTGTATCATTTCTTATACTGCTAAAATCAACACCTAAAGGGATCATTGCTTCAGTTATGGATACAGTCATGCAAACCTCATCTATGTAAGTAGTTATTACTCACACTAGTACTCCCACTCCAGCCCATGGGACTGCTGGGGTTTGCAAAATTGGACCCATAAATGGTTTAATGGCAGTATTGCCAGTGCACATGATTTAAACACTTTTGTTTTCATTTGGTGACACCAACATCCTGTGCTGAATCATGATGATTTTCTGCAGTATCTGGAAGGGATTTTTTTAAAGCTTTAAATGTCATCAGATAGGCAGCATGTCTCCTAAGGGCTGTCTATATACCTGACTATAGTGGCTTGGTGACTGTTACAAGCAGTTATGTCTAAATGATCAACTGTAATCTGTTTTTGTTTTTATTGAAAGTAAATGATCACTTTGCTAGGCGTAGAGATCATCACTCTGAATTTATAGTTTTACACTGAAACCTACATGATGTGTTCAGGTTTGGTTGAAATGTCCAGATCAGATATTTGCAATAAAAATACAAACTAGAGATCATTGACTTCAGTGCTGCTAGCAATGTGAAAAATATACATCTCACTAACCAATTGTTAAACTATTGGCTGATCCATATTTGGGATTTTTTCTTTTTACCAAGCTAATAAAAGCAGTGCAAAAAATTCTAAAAATTACTTTTGTAGTCTTGGTTATAGTCACATACCATACGATTCAAAGCATTCTCTGACAAACATCTAGAGTACTGTGTTCCACTAAACACAGCAAATTAGACAACATTACTCCTTAATTCTGCACTGATAAAAAAACTTCAAATTATTTTCAAAGGCATCAGAGCTGCTTTTGGAGAAGAAATATATAGTCTATCATTACTACAAAATCCCCTGTGGTTGCTGTTGCTTTTCTTCTAAAAGCTAATCAAATTATTGAAAAATAGTGGCAACAAGAAAAAAGATAATTAGATCCAAGATTTAAAAATTAATTATTTTATGTCAAAAAGAGTTGGAAGTATAATCTATTGAAATGCTAATGCATACAGAATTAAAATTGGAAAGTTCGACATTACCCAGTTAAAAATATTTTCAAAACAAATCCATAAACATTAAAATGGTTAAACCCTTCTTTGATCAACAAAGTTTTCTTTACAATATCATTTATATTCAGCCCATTAGATGTTAAATAATATCTGGAGCTTTAATAATCTGATAGTACAGTGCATACATTTTTTGAAGATTTTATACATTTGTTTTTACTACAACATCTCTATATTATACTGATTATTATAGCTCTGAACCAGTGTGATCCAGAGTAAAAGCAATTGATCACTTAACACTGTAAACAACAACTCTCATTAGCATCTGATAACAAAAGGAATTGTTATCTGGCTTAACAAGAGTCATGTGTATAACACAGAAATAGACTACATTTTGTAAAGCTGGCCATGTCGACCCCATGCAAGAAATAGCACTCTTGTTTTTTTCCTGGATAAATTGAAAGCACACTGGATTCTTAATTTAAAAAAAAATTGCTTATTAAACAAACCAGAGGAAAAAATTACGAGTCTGACGCTTCAGAGAGGAGGTTCTTACAGACATCACCATGCAAATATTGGTGGATTTTTAGCAGTTGGATGTGGTGCTGACTATGTCAATTTAGGACGGTGACCTTGTCAACACAGTCATTTGCTACAGTACTAAAGTAAGCAAATCGTTTCATTTTTTTCTTTCCCTTTACAGCTACTATAATTGCATGTACTGAGTGCTAGGCAAACACGCGAAGACTGGATTTCATACATTCATTCAGTGCATTTCTATTTCCAGTATATCTGCGGCAGTGCAAGCAGCCATCGAAATATAGGATGCACCTATTGATGACAGCTAGGCTTTAAATTGGAAATGCAATCAGCTCTGTTGTTTTTAAGTAAGCTATATGTTTAAATTAAATCATGAGTTAAAATAAAGATACACAAGCCATCCTTTTTCATTTAACATAATGAAACAGGTAGTTTCATTAGAATGATTAGAAACACATCTCCACGTTTCATGTTAAATATATCCAATAGTCTTTTGTTTCTTTTTAAAAAAACCCAGCATGTTGAAGAGCTAATGCACAATGTGTTGATATATGGTCAGCATTTTGCACTATTTAACATATGTCTGACTTTCCCAAGTTATTAATATACAAAAGAGACAAGGTTATGAGCTGCAGTAGATACTTTCAGTTACTAGTTAAAAAAAAAACATAAAATCTATGGAGGGAAATTTCACTCTGTCAGGTACAGAGGTTCCGCAGAAGGCCCTCTGCACCGCTTTGGTCATAAACTAAGGGTCTGGTCTAAAAAAATTGCTGAAAGGTCCCCTTAAGTTCCATTAAAGTCAGTGATCGTGGAGGGCACTCAGCACCTTGCAAGACTGTGTCCATGATGCTTCATTGGCACATGGGTCCTCTTCCCTTGAGGAAAATTCACCGATATTGTGTCATTAGGACGAGGCAGGAGATCTTCATAATTTGTAAAGCATTTTATAGGCTCTATCTGGAGAATTATTTCCAGTAATTTTTTTATTCAATGACATCCTGATAAGACCCCTCCTTTTTGAAAATGAGTCCGTTCATAACTTGAGGACTGTTGCATTCTGAATCAATGAACTAAGAATATGAATTGAGAACTGGTTAAAAGACAGGGAACAAAGGGTAGGAATAAATGGTACATTTTCAGAATGGAGAGGGGTAACTAATGGTGTTCCCCAAGGGTCTGTCCTATGACCAATCCTATTCAACTTATTCATAAATGATCTGGAGAAAGGGGTGAACAGTGAGGTGGCAAAGTTTGCAGATGCTACCAAACCGCTCAAGATAGTTAGGACCAAAGCAGACTGTGAAGAACTTCAAAAAGATCTCACAAAACTAAGTGATTGGGCAACAAAATGGCAAATGAAATTTAATGTGGATAAATGTAAAGTAATGCACATTGGAAAAAATAACCCCAACAATACATACAATATGATGGGGGGCTAATTTAGCTACAACAAATCAGGAAAAAGATTTTGGAGTCATCGTGGATAGTTCTCTGAAGACGTCCACGCAGTGTGCAGAGGCGGTCAAAAAAGCAAACAGGATGTTAGGAATCATTAAAAAGGGGATAGAGAATAAAACGGTGAATATATTTTTGCCCAATCACTTAGTTTTGTGAGATCTTTCTGAAGTTCTTGAATACTGCGTACAAATGTGGTCTCCTCATCTCAAAAAAGATATACTGGCACTAGAAAAGGTTCAGAGAAGGGCAACTAAAATGATTAGGGGTTTGGAACGGGTCCCATATGAGGAGAGATTAAAGAGGCTAGGACTTTTCAGCTTGGAAAAGAGGAGACTAAGTGGGGATATGATAGAGGTATATAAAATCATGAGTGATGTGGAGAAAGTAAATAAGGAAAAGTTATTTACTTATTCCCATAATACAAGAACTAGGGGCCACCAAATGAAATTAATGGGCAGCAGGTTTAAAACAAATAAAAGGAAGTTCTTCACACAGCGCACAGTCAACTTCTGGAACTCCTTGCCTGAGGAGGTTGTGAAGGGTAGGACTATAACAGCATTTAAAAGAGAACTGGATAAATTCATGGAGGTTAAGTCCATTAATGGCTATTAGCCAGGATGGGTAAGGAATGGTGTCCCAAGCCACTGTTTGTCAGAGGGTGGAGATGGATGGCAGGAGAGAGATCACTTGATCATTACTTGTTAGGTTCACTCCCTCTGGGGCACCTGGCATTGGCCACTGTCAGTAGACCGGATACTGGGCTAGATGGACCTTTGGTCTGACCCAGTATGGCCATTCTTATGAAAAACCACCATGCCTGATAGGAAAATACTATTATATTAGTTCATGCTCATTTTGCCTTTGCCCCTCCCTGTTTCTCTTTAGAAGTATTGCTATTTTTCCTCAAACTTGTGGTGTGTCCTACTGCCCATAAAATTGTATGGGACATGGCCAATATTATGGAGTGTAAACACCAGGAAGTAGAGTATGCCTTGAGTACATGCTCAGGGTAACAGCAGACCAGGTCTAGAGTTGATTGAATTAAAAGTGACATATCCAGGGAGGAAAGGTAGATATAATCAGTAAGGGAGAAGAATGATGCTTAAAACACTTGCTGAGGAAAGTCAGTCATGTGATAGGCCTATCTCATGCTGCCCGTTGGAATTCTTTATTGCTGACAGAGCAGAACACTAGAAAGTAGGTGGATTGAGCCAGGGAATGTTATTCTGGGGAATAGCTCCTTTTAAGATGGGTAGCAAAAGCTGGGCAAGTGAGAGGAGCTAATCTAGCATGTATTATTTCTTTATTATAAACTATCCAAGCCAAACAGTTCTGCTTTATTTGGCTGTTCATAAAATGCAACTATTTTGCTTTACTACATTGGTGGATCTAACCCACTGAATAATACACTTTTACTTACAAGAGCCCTGAATTAAAAACTGAAGCAGGATCCTCTGTGATGTGCCCCAGATTCCAATGGCTTTATACATACCCTCCACTTCGCATCACATGAACCCAAAGAGAAATGTGTTTGCTTCCAATGAAATTGGCAGGAAAATTAATCCAAAGATTTCTCATCTTTAAATATATGCTCTGTCTTACCAGCTCAGTTCCTTCTGTGACGTTTCACTTTTTGGCCATTTCAGGCTCTCTTGAGTTCGGAAGGTCATTCTGCCCTCTTCCCCCATTACATTTTTTCTCTAAAGATTTGCCTCAGCATTTTCTTTGAGTATATCCTTTCCCTTGTGAAATGTAAACTTGGGAGCAAGATGTTCCATGTCTCTATTGAACCTTTTCATGCAAGAACACTCAAGTTTTTCTCCCTAGCTTCCTGGGAAACAGTCACCTCTACCAGAAGAGTCAGTGGTTTGTCTAAGCCTCTTGGCACTGTTCGTTTTGAGTAGAACATCTTAAAATAAAAAGAGGAATTTCTGTCCTGCAGGAAATTTTGAGATTTTAAAATTTGGATTCATCCCGAATTAGGAAAATAGTTAAAATTTTGGAATTTTTAGGAAGTGAAATAGTTTGTTTTAACCATATAGAAATATTTCATTTCAATAAAGTTGCTCTTATCCACCATTTTGATAAAATCAAAATGTTTCATTTTTTATTTTAATATTGTCATCAAAACATTTTGACTATTATAATTTAAATATAAATATAACGACAGTTATAATTAAATGTTTCGACCTTATCAAAATGAAACATTATGATAATTTCCAGTAGAAAATTTCTACAAAATCAATACATTCCCATGAAATGTTTCAATTTTGTAAAATCAGCCTTTTCTGATGACAAAAGTTGTATCAGAAAAATTTGAACTATCGCTCTAGTTTTGAGGATAAGGGTTGGGGTTTTTTTAACTACATTCTTCAGCTTAGTATAGTATCTGTCCATCACCCAACTTAATTCCCTGTCTTTACTTGGCTAATTTTGTCTTTAGGGAAAGTTTATTCTTCATAGATTATATATTAAAAGTGTTGACCTTGGTAACCATCAGGCCAAATCCTTATGCGGTGTTTTTTAATAGCTTGCCCGGGTAAAATGTCATTAATGAAAACCTTAGAAAGAACTACTCAGGTTTGGCCAAAAGAGAGTTTGTAACTTAAAGGGAAAAAAGAGCAGGGGGTCAACCAATTTCTCAATGGCATTTATCAACATCGATTGTGGTGTCTAGCGTAATGTGATACCATTCAGCCAATGTCTTAGCTCCTAAGGGTATGTCGACACTTCAATAAAGACCTGTGGCCTGGCCACAGCTGGTCCATGTCAGCTGACCCAGGTCCCTGGGCTCAGGCTATGTGGCTAAAAATTGCAGTGTAGACGTTCGGGCTCAGGCTGCAGCCCTGGCTCTGAAACACCTCGAAAGGGTTTCAGCTCCAGCCTGAGCCCAGACTTCTACACTGTTCCTTTTAGGCCTGCAACCCCCACTAGCCCAAGTCAATTGCATTGTGCTCAGTGCCACCGTTTTTTTTTTTTTTTTTATTGCAGTGTAGGTCTCTGTGCCCATTTGACCAGAGCAGCTACAACTTCTGCTGTTTTCCTTTGCCCAGGTTTCAGTAGCTGAATTTTGTCATTGAGTCACTTGGTGTTAATTACTGACTAGATAAAGCAGCCAAACCTGATACCCACTTGAGCACAGCTTTTGTCTAGTTTCCCTTTCTTAATAACTCCAAAATACCTGAATTTTTCTACACTGCCTTCTAATCTCCTAGAATGGAATTGGCAGAACTAGGAAGAAACTGAGTCATGTATTTAACTGTAACTGGATTTCTTCAAGTCACTCCCACCAAGGTGTCTCACTAATCCACCCTTCTCCCTATAGACCTGCATCCTGTGAATCCCTGAGCATCTCCTGCAACTTGCTGAGCTCCTTCAATTCCTACACAAGTGAATGGGAGTTGAAGGGACTGAGCACTTGACAGAATCAGGCCGTATTTATCTTCAGGCCCTCTCCAAGCTGGTGGATTTAGGAGCTGACATGGTAGATTAATGTAGGTAATTAGAGATGGTATCTTGGCATTACACTACTGTCCATGTTTGCTGGCTTGTGTTCAGTTGTTTTGAATGTGAGCACTAATGATACACAGGTCTGTATGGCTCTGTGATCAAACATGCTAGACAGCTGAAGAAGTCATTCAAAGATCTGCAGTTATAAGTACAATAAATAGCCAATTTTATTCTTGTAGTTCAGCTCCTATTGTGTACATTAGTTTTGGTTGAATCCTTTGTTTACTCTTAATTTTCACCTCTTTTTAGTGGGTGACGCCTGAGATTTTTTGGCTAATCTGTTAGAGGGTAAAGAAGGGCTTAAAAGGATTTAATAATGGGATACAGAGCTGTTCACCTCTGCTGCTGGTTTCAATCAGTTCAGTTCCTAGTGGACATCTGGCCATGTTACATAAACAGGCAGTTGTCAGAGGTCTCACTTGAGAAGCTATAACCTGAATGGGCCACAGAGCCTGAATTAACATGTCACCCCTAGATGCAATAGTAGTACAGTAACAGCCTAAAGGTGGGATAACTAGCATTGCCACAGCCTGTGCTGTACTGTACCTGTTCTGTGCCTTTACAAAAGACTTTAACCTCCAGGGCTACCAAGCCAGCCCTAAATGAACTTACAAACATGCTCGCATACTGTTTTCCAAAAATTCAAACTGACAAATAAGCCCATCCAAGCTTGCAGTCTCATTGGCACTCACCCATTATGCTCATGATACAGAGCAAGCTTATTAACCTGATGTTTAGTTTGCCCGTCACGCTCGCCCTTCATTGTGAACCTTAAAAAAATAAATCTACTGAGCCACAGGGAAATGTAGACTTCTTCAAGCACAGGAGCCTGCTGAAACTGTAAAGCAATTTTCGGAACAAAATTGAAGGGTTGGGCTTTTATCCTGGGTGTCTGAGTGAGCGAGAAGGAGTGAGGAGTAGTCTCAAAGCCCTGATGCAAGATCTCAGAAAGACACAAAAGTGATGGCTGATGATCACAATGTTTAATTTAACTACAAATACTGCAAACTGTCAGGGGCCAAGAAAAATGTTAATACCCTGAAGCCATAGGCTGGTAGAAAAAGAGACCCAAATCCTGCTTGTTTGACTCTTGTCTGTAGCCCCAGTGAGACAACTGACCCCTTGAGACCAGTTTGGGAACTACTCCCATGAGTATGGCAAGCAGGAGTTAGTGGCTAGGGAGCCAACCGTTTCCAATGGCATGAAAAGAGGGGAAAGGGATTATTTTTTTCACATCTGATTGCTAGGGTGCTATGTTCCCTCTACACAATATTAGGTTATACACCTTATCCCTAACTAAACTAATCTGAGAAGACACCCCCCCACACACACCCCACGTGCTAGAGATGAATTCTGTCACGCAACGTGCAGTTGAATATGTGTGCATCTTTCAGGGGTCTAGAATCCTGTTTTATCTGTTCTATCATCTGTTTATCACCATCTTCCTGCCCTGCATAAAAAGCTTCATGGGTAACAAAGTAATGAAAACCATGGTCCTAAACAGCACATTGCCATTTCTTGTTAGGCTGACAGTTCTCTGTAGTAATCAGGCATATATATACAACATGTCTTAGCTTTCCCATGGACGCTGCATTGTTTCTGGCTAAGAAGGAAGCAGACTAAAGCCAAACAGTGGAAGAAATGGCTTCAGAGCACTATGACATGGAAGACAATGTTTGCCAATTTGCCTTTGTTCTCCCCCCCCCCCCCCCCAAATGGTTATCGCCACTGAGTTTGCTTAATGGCGTTTATACAATGTTATGTGTATCATCAACTTGGTATTGACATAATTAGCTGTGATTAATCCTCATGCTGGGAAGCCGAGTGAGTGTTTCTTGTAGCTGAGGGTATGTCTAAGTTTGTTTTATTTTTGTATAATACAAGTTGACAAGAACTACAGCAGAGGGTAAATAGAATGAAGTTTGGATTTAAAGTATTTTTATTATTTGAGGCTGATAAAGGGATTGAGTGGGGATGGGAGGAGGGATGCAAGCTGAGGTAACTGGCAGCATTCGGAGCTAGAAGGATTGATTTTTACTGTGAATATTGTCTATACATTGAGAACAGCCCAGGTTATATTTTCCATTCCCTTCCGCCTCTCCCCCCCCCAAAAAACCCCATCCATTTATCCCTACTTCCCTTTTTGGGGAAGATCCTTCTACAAATATTTACCTTGTTATCTTGTGTAAATTCTCTATATGTTGTCTTATGGATTTCTGTACGTCGCACTGTAGGTTATTATGTGTCAGGTCCTCTCACAGTCAGTCTGCCAGGTAATTTGTTGTGTAAAAAACAAAAACACCAAATCAACCCCACTGTTCCTGTTGACTTGAGCTAAGGACATTGCTGTTTGGACTGTCTGGACTTTGGAAGTAACTTCGTGATGTTTGGATTTTTCTGTTAGCATAATGCTCACGCATGACTATTGTACATAGGCGAAAGAAAATCCCACCCAATAAACATTGGTCTCACTTTTTATTAAAAAAAAAGCCTGTTTTTGTGGTTTTGTACGGGTCATTTGTTTTGGCATGGCTGACTCCCGAGAGGGACTATTTTGACTCTCTAAAAGAAAAGCATTACGGGTTTTTTTTTTATTCCTCTTGTTCTACATTTGACTAGGTCTAGGAGACAATATAATACAAGATTTACCCTTTAAAAGTCAGTGCATTTCCTGGCACAGAAGTCATCTGTGATATTGATATCTCTCTGGTTTTTGACCCTGATGGTTGGGGTTAAACATCAGTCAACAAATTATCATGTCAACATCTTAAAATAAAATAAAACAAGCCACGTCTTAAAATAAAATAAAAAATTTGCAGCGGAGGCTAAAAAAATCATTGAATCATAGGACCAGTTGTAACACTTAGTAGAATCATACCCAATTATGACAGGCTGAACTGGTTAAAAAAAAAAACATCTCTCTATTGGCAGTATTTTAGATAGGACTTCAAAAGAGAGTTATCTCTTGGTCCCTACATTCATAAACAAGAAGGGATTTAAATGAAAGTTATAAATGGGCAGGGGAGGAGTTTGCAGTCTGTTGGTGAGGATGTTTTTTGGAAGGTATCTAGATAGTCTAGTCGTTTCTGGGCAAAGACAGAGGCCTGCATACTGCCAGCTAAGAATAATGATAAGGAATGAGAATGGAGAGGGAAAAAGTGGAAGGATGCTCTAACTTGGATGTAGGGAGTTCTTCTGTTTCTTGGAGACTTGGTCTCCAACGTGCTACAAAACCAGTAGGGGATTCTTAGAGGCCTGTGACTTGGATGTATAAAAGTGTCCCTCCTCGCCCTCCACACACACAAAATGCCTAATCCAAGCTATCTACCAGTCCTGACTCTTGCATAGGTTTTGGCAAGGAAAGCCTTTCTGCATTATAGGCTGCTTCATATTTGGTTCAGTTTCATGCTCAGAGAGAAGAGTGCTATTTCCAAAACCAATTTTTGGTAAAAATAAACCCAGTTTTTTTGGCAATATGCATGCATAGTTGGACCTGAAAATTAAGTACAACCCCATCCAGCATGGCCATAAATTTTTAACTATATTAATTACAGAAAATTACACAGCCTCAATCAGGAATGAACTAAAATAGGGCAGGAGTGGGGGAGGAATCCAATGTTATTGAAGAAAGCTTCTTTTGTGTTAGCATGCTACAGGTTCTGTTTGACGTGAAAGTATAATTCACAAAACCTTTCATAAAAACACATTTATGCTTTCTACCATTACGAAATAAAGGCCGGTAGTCAATTGCTTTTGAAGCAACTGGGATACAATCTTCTGAACAGCTAAATAAAAACCACCATAAGTGGGGTTGGCTAAACAGGAGATATTTATTCCCAGGTTTGCAAGTGCAGCACTTTACTCTTGCTTTCAGAAGGGAATTTAAAAAAATGCTAAAAAGAGTGAGATAGAAAAGTATGCCACAGAGTGAGAAAAAGGAAACTTTTGTCTCCAAGTTAATGCAAGCTTTTCCTAGTGTCATTGGTTGTAACTCTATTACTAACCTAATTGATTTATACTAATCACCTCTTTTTTGAATGCTGAAATCGGGTATCAACTACTAGGACCTAGTTTACATCTGAGTCCAAAATTATTTGTGCACATACAAGCTCTCTGATTTTTGGATGTTTTAACTGTTGAAAAATGCACAATGCCTTAGGCTTTTAGTATTAATAAAAATTGAGATGACTTAAGAATTTAGAGTAGGTTATTAGGAATTGATTTTGCCATAATCCTTTATCATGAAGATATGAACACTGATTGACTTCTAAAGAAGGCAGGTGTCTCCTCTCAGATCCTCACTGTTACTTCAGTATTCTGATCTCCCTACCTACAGGAAGGCCCCAGTGAGAGCTCTATGGGTGTGAGGAGAACAGAATTTGGGTACTGATGCCCACTGGCCCTCAAAGCACATGCTCTGAAAAGAAAGTTGGCTTCTTAAAGCCACAGGGTCATGTTTGCTCACTTATTCATCATCAGTGGGCCTGCATGGGTGTAAGATATGGAATAATTTGTCCCTCACCCTTTAACAACCTTAGAATTAGCACATGGGGCTATAGAATCATATCACAGAGACATCAGTTTTAGAATTAATTTGTCTCTTCAATCATGTAAAATGTAAAAAAAAAAAAAAAAAGTAAGTTCTACAGTGAATAGGAAGACTTTTTTCCTAACAGACCTAATATTATTTTATCATTCTTTGATTTCATGAAACAACATTTTAACATTAGCACATATACTGCCCTATTTTTTAGATCTCAAATTATACAATCAGAAGACCAGCTCAGTGCATTCTTCCTCCTCATTGTCTTCAAATGCCACCAGTTGGTACAACCCTGGTGGGCATTGGAGGCATCCAGATGCTAATCTAGGGAAGATGCTCTTCCAGGTATACATCTGGCACCAGGAACAGTTGTCCTGTCAGTTTTGGAGCTGCTTATGTATCTGACATGTGATTAGGCTACAGATAGACTGTCTGTGCTGTATTATTCTCTTGGATGATCTTTTACCTTGACATCAAAATATTCATCGCTGCTAAAAAGAAGAGAAAGAGAGAGGAGTTAAAAAAGGAACATATACTATAGTCCTTAAAATGCATCTGTTTTCTGGCACATCAAGTATTGTTTTGAGATTAGTTCCCAAAGGGAGATTATAATTATTTTTTTTCCAATAGTGACTATCAATGAGACATGCATGTACTCATTTCCAACACATCAGTGAGTTCATTAAACACGGTGCAAACTAGCATAGAAGAGTAGAACTGAAACAATATTCTTCTGCTGTTGAACCCAAAACTTGTATACTTGGATTTTTTGTGATTATAGAGGCCACCTACACTTGAAAATAACCTCACATTCAACACCCAATGATATTAATGTCACTTGAGTTCATGTCTTAAGGTCAAAAACGTTAATCAGAGCTGCTATCATTAGCTCAGTTTCCTTTTCTATTAAGCGATTATGATCACTTATTAATGAGTCGTGAAGTTTTAATAATTTTTCACTAGTATGAAATTAAACATTAGTTATGACGCACACTGTATGGATGGTTTGATTCACAATGTAAATTTTGCCTGATGTTGCTTTAAAAAAAATCCCCAGAAAATAATTAACTAGTTACAAATGAGCATTTGAAATGGCCTTTTTCATCATATTTATACACAATACAAAGACAAAGCAGGTCATTTTGTCTCATCTCTAGACTCGTTGCACCTCTGGATCTTGTGACTTCTTCATCTAAAAAGGTACCCATCAAGCCTGCTTACTAAACAGGAGATAGAAGAAAATATCACAGCTTTTGTTTTTCCTTATTTTGATTGTTATAGCATTGGACCAGCAAGGTTAAAAAGCACGAGCCAGGCTCTTTGAGCTAATGTGGAAGAGAAGCCGCACAGCAATTCATATTGCCAAAAAGTAATGTCTGAATTCTGGGTTGGATTTTCCTTAGCTTGCTATTATTCATGGACACAACTAAACCAATGCCAGACACACAGCTCAGATTTGGCTAAGGCTTTTATTGGTTAACTGACTTTTTACATGCAACAACCAGACCTCTTTAAGAAGAGGACCAGAATATAAGAAGAATTTACAGGAGCATAATAATAGGTAGGTAAATCAGGACATCAGAAATATCAGGAGGGTATGTTAAAGAAAGCTAAGTTAGCCCTGCAGTAATAACAGCTTCTTGGTATTCTGCTCCCCTTACACCCACACTGGTTTACTCACATAAGCGATATGTTTGATGAGGAGACCACATCTGATTAGACCCATTACAGAATTAAATACTCCATGTTGCACAGAAGCCAAATGGTCTTGAGTACCCAATTGAAGGAAGAGAATAAACTGAGTCCAGATGGAGTCACTGTTAACTTGTATGGTACCCACCTACAGCACAGCTTGCAGGTCTTAAAACAAATGGTAAATCTTTTTAGGTGCCTTTCTGCATTGATAACAAAGAGACGACATGGAACGGAGGCTCTTTATGTTGCTTGTTTTCAAAGACCTGGCCGAGGAGCTCTCTGGCCCATTAATGATGATTTTCCAATATATCTCGGGCCACTGGGAAGTTTCAGAGGAAGAAAGCAAATGTTGTGCCAATGGCTTTAACAGGATAAATGGGTTGACCTGGGTAATTATAGGCCTATCAACCAGATGCTGATCCTGAGCAAAATAATGGAATGGCTGACACAGAACTGGATTAATAACAAATGAAAGACGGGTGAGTAATTAATGCCAATCAACACAAGTTTATGGAAAATAGATCTCGCCAAACTAACAATATCTTTATGTCAAGTATCAGCGGGGTAGCCGTGTTAGTCTGAATCTGTAAAAAGCAACAGAGGGTCCTGTGGCACCTTTAAGACTAACAGAGGTATTGGAACATAAGCTTTCGTGGGTGAATGCCCACTTCATCAGACGCAAGATCTATTTTCATCAGATCCATCTTTATGGATGAAATTACAAATTTGAATAATAAAGGTAATAGGGCAAATCTAATATACATAGACTACTTCTTCGAGTGCTGGCACATGTCAATTCCATTCTAGGTGTGTGCGTGCCTACGTTCACAGTTGTCGGAGACTTTTGCCTTAGCGGTATCCATAGGGTTGGCTGTGGCGCCCTCTGGAGTGCCGTGCTCATGTGATGGTATATCAGGCGCCACCAGCTGTATGCCCTCTCGGTTCCTTCTTACGGCCCGTGGTGGTTGGTCGGAGCGCCTCTCTCTCTTGCCTCGCAAGTGGTCAGCGGTATCTCTCCCTTTTGACTTTGTGTTTCATCTACAAATAGTTTTGTTTATTGTAGATTAGTTAGTAAGTAGCTGTTAAGTACTGTAGTTAGTCAGTTAGGGTCCCGGCGGGGACTATGCCCAAGGCGGGGCATGCCCTGGTCTCCGGGTTTTAAGCCCTGCTCAGACTGCAACAGGCATATACCTATTAGTGACCCACATGGTAGCTGTCTGAAGTGCCTGGGGGAATCCCACATTAAAGAGAAGTGTTGCATCTGTAAACATATTGCCTCAGCAGAGCCTTCTTGTCTCACCACGAATGGTCAGTCCATCTCGAGGTGGTCAGCAGGATCTTCCAAAAGTGGGGCTCTCCCCAGGTGAACTTGTTCACAACTCATCAGAACAGGAAATGTCACCTGTTCTGCTCATTTCAGGGGATCGACAGAGGCTTCTTGCCAGACGCCTTCCTACTCCTGTGGTCAGGGGCTCTGATGTATGCTTTCTCACTGGTGCCGTTGCTTCACAGAGTCCTCATGAAGATCAAGCAGGACAAGGACAAGGTTGGCCTGAGAGCCCAGCTTGGCCTCACCAACACTGGTTCGGCACGCTAACGGACCTGTTGGTGATGACCCCGATGCAGCTGCCCCTCTGGCCTGATCTCCTGGCCCAGAATCACAGAAGGCTCCTGCACCTGAATCTAGCAGTGCTGTTCCTAACAACTTGGTTGCTGCATGGTTAACTGCTAAAGAGCAGGCGTGCTCGGCCCACATCCAGCAGGTCCTACTGGGTAGTAGAAAGCCCACCACTAGAGCAACCTACCTGGCCAAATGGAAATGATTCATGTTCTGGGCCTTGGCCCAAGAGGTTAGGACTAAGCAGACCTCGCTGCAGTCGATCATGGACTACCTTATGCATTTCAAGCACCAGGACTTCTCCCTTTCATCAATTACAGTCCACTTGGCCATATCAACCTTTCACCTTCCGCTCCAGGGCAGGTCGGTCTTCGCTCATAACATGATGGTCTAGTTCTTGAAAGGTCTGGAGTGACTCTACCCCCAAGTTCAGGACCCGGTCCCTCCATGGGACCTGAATTTGGTGCTCGTGTGGCTCATGAAAGCCCCATTCAAGCCTTTGCCATCCTGTTCCCTCGGTTTGTGCTCCTGGAAGGTGTCATTCCTGGTGGCGATAACTTCTGCCCGACGGGTCTCCAAGATTAGGGCACTTACCTCGGAACCACTCTATATGGTGTTCTTGAAGGACTAGGTCTAGCTGTGGCCTCATCTGGCTTTCCTACCCAAGGTGGTTTCGTAATTTCACATGAGTCAGGACATATTTTTGCCAGTCTTCTTCCCAAAGCCTGATAAGTCTGAGGAGGAACATAGGTTGCACTTCCTGGATGACAGGAGAGCACTAGCCTTCTACATCAAGAGGACCAAGCCATTTTGCAAGTCAACACAGTTGTTTGTCACAGTGGCAAATAGGATGAAAGGTTGTCTAGTGTCCACCCAGAGAACCCTATCTTGGGTCACCACCTGCATCCAATTTTGCTATGATCAGGTGAAGGTGCCTCCACTGGCGATTATAACCGTCCACTCAACTTGAGCGCAAGCCTCGTTGGAGGCCTTCCTGGCCCATGTGCTAATTCCAGATATCTGCAGGGCTGCCACCTAGTTGTTCATTCACATCTCACTATGCGCTTACCGAGCAAGCCCGAGCTGATGTTGGCTTCGGTAGAGCGGTATTAAAAGTTGCACGTCTGTGAACTCTGAGCCCACCCCCAGGGATACTGCTTGTGAGTCACCTAGAATGGAATCAACATGAGCAAGCACTCAAAGAAGAAAAAATGGCTACCTACTTTTCATAACTGTTGTTCTTCAAGATGTGTTGGTCATATCCATTCCATTACCTGCCCTCCTGCCCCTCTGTCGGAGTTGCTGGCAAGAAGCAACTGAGACAGCGTAGGGCTGGCGGTGCCTGATATACCGAGGCATGAGTGCAGCACTCCAGAGGGTGCCACAGCCGATCCTACAGATGCTGCTAAGGCAAAAATTTCTGACAACTGTACACTTGGGTATTCATGCACCTAGAATGGAATGGACATGAGCAACACATTGCAAAGAACAAGAGTTACAAAAGGTAGGTAACCATTTTTTCTATAAAGCATTTGATTTGGTACAGCCTGTCATTTTGATTAAGAAACTAGAATGATACAAAATCAATGTGGCACAAATTAAATGGATTAAAACTAGCTAACAAATGTAATTGTAAATGGGGAATCATTGTTGAACGGGTGGGTTTCTCTTGGGATCCTGCAAAGATCGGTTCTTGGCTGTACACCAGGGGCAGTCAATGGGCAAAACATGGACCAAATCCTGACTGCCAGACTCTTTTGAACAGACCCCAAAATCTTTTTATTTACTTATTATTATCATTATTGATTTATTATTATTATTTTCTCTGGAGTCTGGACCTTGACCAAGAAATTTGGACCCTGACCAAAAACAATTGACTACCCCTGCTCTATACTATTTCACATTTTTATCAATGATCTGGAAGAAAACATAAATTCATTACTGATAACGTTTGCAGATGTCACAAAGACTGGGGGAATGGTAAATAATGAAGAGGACAGGTTACTCTCATAGAGCAATCTTGATCATTTGGTAACTTGGATGCACACATGCAATATGTGTTTCAATACAACCAAGTATAAAGTCATACATCTGAGAACAAGGAAGGTACGCCATACTTTCAGGATGCGGGACTCTATCCTGGGAAGCAGTGACTCTGAAAAAGATTTGGGAGTTATGGTGGATAATCAGCTGAACATGAGCTCCTAGTGTAACACTGTAGCCAAAAAGACTATTATAATGCTTGGATGGACAAACAGGAACATAAGAATGGCCCTACTGGGTCAGACCAAAGGTCCATCTAGCCCAGTATCCTGTCTTCCGACAGTGGCCAGTGCCAGGTGCCCCAGAGGGAATGAACAGAACAGGTCATCATCAAGTGATCCATATAAAAACAGATTGAATAGATTTCCTCTCCATTGAAATATTTATTTTAAAAGAGATGAATGTCTGGCCGTGGATCATTATGACTAATAATACATTGTATTCATTGTCATTCATCCTTTGGTTAATATACCTATTTCAGCAAAATATTTTTTTTAAGCTTAATAGAAATTGTTTAGTTGGTCCCGACCCAGAAAGTCAGATCTAAAGCTTACATTTTTTAAAGTTTGGGAGACTTCCAGTAGGAGGTTCTGGTTTAGTTCTCTCTTTTTAAAAATAAGTAAATAAAATTACATTAAAAACCTTATAGTTTTAAGCCATGCACTTATCCTGGAAAGCAGCATTACTCAGCTGGTCGAAGGTACTTTGAAAAATGCATCTACATTTTGCAAGCATCCAATATCCCACCCAAAAAGCTTTGTTAAAAGAAGGTTACATTTGCCAGTGTAGCCTATGAAATGAAAGAGCGCTTCAAAGCAAACTGCTCTCTGGGTAGCTAGGCAGCACCATCTGCTATCAGAGCAATAGAATGCTGTTGCAAAAAAGCAAACATGATTCTGGGATGCATTAACAGGTGTGTTGTGAGCAAGACACGAGAAGTCATTCTTCCGCTCTACTCTGCGCTGGTTAGGCCTCAACTGGAGTGTTGTGTCCAGTTCTGGGCACTGCATTTCAAGAAAGATGTGGAGAAAGTGGAGAGGGTCCAGAGAAGAGCAACAAGAATGATTAAGCGTTTTGAGAACATGACCTGTGAAGGAAGGCTGAAAGAATTGGGTTTGTTTAGTTTGAAAATGAGAAAACCGAGAGGGAACATGATAGCCGTTTACAGGTATCTAAAAGGGTGTCATAAGGAGGAGGGAGAAAACTTGTTCACCTTAGTCTCTAAGGATAGAACAAGAAGCAATGGGCTTAAACTACAGCAAGGGAGGTTTAGGTTGGACATTAGGAAAAAGTTCCTAACTGTCAGATTGGTTAAACACTGGAATAAACTGCCTAGGGAGGTTGTGGAATCTCCATCTCTGGAGATATTTAAGAATAGGTTAGATAAATGTCTATCCAGGATGGTCTAGACAGTATTTGGTCCTGCCATGAGGGCAGGGGACTGGACTTGATGACCTCTCGAGGTCCCTTCCAGTCCTAGAATCTATGAATCTATGAATGCTCTCATAGCAGTAGGGGCAGCATGCCTTTAATGGCCAGCAGCTGGTCGCAAGCCCCACATGGAGGACACACAGGAGCAACTGGTGAGAGGAGGAAGGCGGAGGGGGCAGAGTCTTCCCCTTTCGGCACACAGAAGAAGGTCACGTATGAGTAGCGAGGTTACATTACCTCTGCATTTGGCATAGTTAACGACCACTGCTGGAATACCATGTCCAGTTCTGGTGTCCACAATTCATGAAGGCTGTTGATCAATTGAAGAGAGATCAGAAAAGAACCATGAGAATGATTAAAGAATTGAAAAAACTTTACAGTGAGAAACACAAGGAGCTCAATCTCTTTAGCTTATCAGAGAGATGGTTAAGTGGTGACTTGATCACAGTCTATAAAGGCAGGATCCATGAAGGGACTTAGGCATTGTAATGCTGAGTGCCCCAGCGCCTAACTTTTAGGCACCTAGAAAATCAGAGCAAGCCACAAAGCTGAGTTAGGCACTTAGGCTCCTTATACAGTGAATGAGGAGAGAGAGGCACCTAAGAACGTAAGCCACAAAAGCAAGCACGCTAGGTGATAAGCCACTTAAGCTAGCCAATGGGAGATGCTAACCAGAGTGGTGTGCGCTCAGCCCCACACCTCTCTCGGAGATAGGTGCCTATGTCTGCTTAGCAAGCCATGAATGGGAACCTACCACCTGGTGAGAGGCAGCTTAGGTGTGTAAGCAGCTTTTTGAAGGAATGAGTTAGGCACCCGCCTACCTTCATGTACAAAATGTCAGCAGTGGAGTAGCCCCCTTATAACTTATAGCCCAGTGGTTAGAGCTCTCACCTGAGTCTCCCACCTCCCAGGCCCTAAACACATTCCCAGTCACCCTCTCCCTGGCCCAATGGCTGTTCCACTGTGGATCAAGACTTAAACAGTCATTGGGCCAGAGAATGAGCAAGAGCAAACCTGAATGAGTCTGTAGCCGAGTGGTTACGGTATGGAGATGGGAGATCCTGGGTCCCATTCCCCCTGCTCCAATCACTCTCATTATTTATCCAGTTTCAACAGGCAAGTCTGAGGGAACCCTCACATGCACCTTTACCATAGCTCATTGGTTAGCACATGCTACTCAGTGGTGTGCTGTCTGTTCAAATACTTTTTCCTCCTGTCGGTAGAGAGGGGGGAATTGAACCTGGGCCTCCAACAGCCCAAGCTAGTGTTCTAACCACTAGCTGAAAGTTCTCAGGGGAGCACCACCACTATCTCCTTGCCTTCTCAGGATTGGTGCCTGCCCGTGACTTAGGCAGCCGAATGTCTGTCTCTTCCTTGTTCATGGATCGGTCTGGGGCTTAGGCATGAGATAAGTACCTAGAGGGAGGCAGCAGTGTACATACCCAGAGGCAGAAGTTTAGGTTCCTCGAGAACCATTATCCTGAAAAATTTAGATGCTTGTGGGGTTTTGTGTCTCACAGTGCAGCCAATACTGGCACGTAGGCATCTAAGTCTGGGGTTTAGGTGCTTAAGAACTTTCGTGGATCCCACCTTAAATACTTACATAGGAATTTGATAAGAGAAAGTTCTTCAGTCTAGCAGACAAAGGTATAACAAGATTCAGTGGTTGGCAGTTGAAGGTAGACAATTTTAGACTAGCACATATTTTTAGCAGTAAGGTAATTAACCATTGGAATAATTTATCAAGGTTTGTGGTGGATTCTCCATCACTGACAATTTTTAAATCAAGAGCGGATGTTTTTCTAAAATATCTGAACTGGAATTAATTCAGGGAAGTCCTATGGCCTGTGTTTTGCAGGAGCTGGAACTAGATGGCCACAACGATCACTTTTGGGCTTATAATCGAATTATGCATTTTTTAAAGTGCCCAATATCGCAATTTTGTGGCTTCTGCTTCAAGTCTAAGCACTGCACTTGGCTGGGTTTTCCTGGATGTTGAAAAGCAAGAACCAAATACCACTCTTCAGCCATGTAGCAGATATAGAAATTCTTGGAAGAACAGGGAAAATCTATGACGTTTACTGCAGTTCTGCAGAATGCCTCATGCTGGCTGGGTTCAGTACAAAATAATGTTAACACTACAATGGATCAGTCCGGGACAATTCTCCAAAGAGCAACCCACCATCAAGAGACAAGAGGCCTGATTCAAAGCTGGGTTATTCCAGTCCTAAGCCGGTAGCGCACCACTGAAAATAGCAATAATTCTATGGTGCTCACTTTCCATTTGAAAAAGCAAATGCCCGGCATGAAGGAATGCCTTGCATAGCAAAAAAAAAAAAAAAGGATTAACTTCCAAATCCTTCAGTAATAGTTGTGGGACAGTAACATGAAGTTCCAATCCAAAGTATACATTCCCATTGTAACACTGTAAAGCTGTGACCAGTTGTAACATTGTGGTATATGAGTGACCCTCTGTCCCTTGCTGGATGCAGTGTTGTTGTAGTTGTGTTGGTCCTAGATTATTAGGTGGGCACAGTAATATCTTTTGCTAGAGCAGCGTCTGTTGGTGCAAGAGAGACAAGCTTTAGAGCTTGCACAGCAAAAGATATTACCGCACCCTCCTTGTTTCTCAGCTGTTAAGGAATCACATTCTTTGACAGTTTCCTATTAAAAAAGCACTGTTATCATTCCATAGTGGAGAAGTTGCAGTCCTCACCAGCAGTTACTGGGAGCCTGGCCTGCAGTGATTTACACTAATCTAAGCAAGATTATTAAAACATAAATTCATATCGCTTGTCTTCATCTCACTGGGCTTGACTCTCACTATGTTCATTACACGGTAATGTGAGGTTATATAATCTAAGTTTTATAACTCTCTGAGGACACTCTGGGTCAAAAATGAGCCTGAGATTCCAAGGCACATGAGAAATATCATTTTTATTTGAAGAAACAACAAAGTGCAGTGAGAGTTATGGCCAGGACAAGTCATAATAACCAAGCCTCTACCAAAGGTAATTTTATTTTAATTGCATCTGAAATTGATGACGAATTAACCAGAAGAAAGGCCAGTCATTATTTCACGTGGAGTGGCATGGTCCATCTGAATAGCGTCTTGGGCCTATGCACTATATAACATTGCTGTGCAAGATGTCTTGTATTTAAGAATGCCAGTTAATTTATAATACACAGTAATGCCCGTAATCAGAAGCACTGCATGAAGATTACACAATGTGAAGAACAAGTGGGTGATCTGAGCATTAAGGATCACCTCTTTCCTGGTTCACTGAGTAGTACCAGGAATGTTTAGCTAGTGTGACTGGTGTTTTGCATATATTACAATAGAGGTTCCTCACTGCAGGAGTGAGGTGCATGAAAATGATCAGCACAGAGGGAACTACAGTGCATGACATGTCTGTGTTGCTTTAAGATATTCAGGGACAAACAGCTAGAATATTTCTTTGTGTACCTGAGCAACTCAGAAAGGTCTGGGCACCAACAAATGTGGGCCAAATGCTGTTCCCAGCACGCAGGTGACTTACTACCCGTGCAGAGGCCCATGAGCACAGAGCCCATGCACCAGTTAAATCTCACTTAAGCTCTCAGCCCTTCACTGGCCATGTGCACAAGGTTGGATTTCAACCAGTCTGAGTAGCTAGGCTGTAAACTGGGGCAATCTGTTGGGGCTCATGGGAGCTGGTTCCTTCATGCACAGAGTAGCTACTCAGTGCCTGCTTTGGCAGGTGAGGGAGGGCATTGGCGAACTCACGGCTTCAGCACGAAGCTCCGGAAGAGCAGTAAACAGAGCAGCCCTGTAGTGACAGCCTGTCCTTCCCACCAACCAGCCTACACCATGGAACACAGGCAGGGCTGGCTCCAGCTTTTTTGCTGCCCCAAGCGGCGAAGCGGGGAAGAAAAAAAAAAGATAAATCCGTGATCGGCAGCAGCTCTACCACGCCGCTTCATTTTTTGGCAGCAATTCAACGGCGGGTCTTTCGCTCCAAGAGGGAGTGAGGGACCCGCCGCCAAATTGCCACCGAAGACCCTGACGTGCCGCCCCTTTCCATTGGCCACCCCAAGCACCTGCTTCCAGGGGCGGCTCTATGTATTTTGCCGCCCCAAGCACGGTGGTCAGGGAGCCTTTGGCGGCATGCCTGCGGGAGATCCACTGGTATCGTGGATTCGGCGTACCCGCCGCTGAATTACTGCCGAAGCCCACGGGACTGGCGGACTTCCTGCAGGCACGCCATCAAAGGCTGCCTGACTCTGACACGCTGGTGCCTGGAGCCGGCCCTGAACACAGACCCAAGCACAGCAAGTGGGGACCCATAAGCCTCTTCCCTATCTCATACAATGGAACACCTCTGGTTCCAATGGAGCGAAAGCTCTCCCAGCCTGGGGAATGGGGCGGGGTTGAGGGGTTTACAGGAGTGCTATACATCAGCACTTAATGGATTGGGGGCAGGAGGAATGAGGCAGGGACATTTTTCTGATGGAGACTAGCTATCTACCCATATGCATATGATTATCAGTAGCTGGTGAGCTGGGTAGTTCGATCGCCCAACCAAATATCAAAAGACCAAATCCGGGGCTGATTTAACAGTTTGCTTTTTGCAAAGTCAGTTTTAATGTTTCCTCTGTGTAAATTAGTTTGGATCTTTCACTCGGCAACTAGATGAGAGGAAAAATATCTGTTTTTTTTTTAAGTAGTAAAATGTAATTGTAAAACCAAATTTTAAAAAATTGTTTTAAAAAAATGACAAGATGAAGCTAATGGCTTCTCACTAGCTGCTCTGAAAAGCTCTTGTATTTTAATTCTCATCCATAGCCATTTTGAAACACTTTCAATCCATTAGAACTGCTTGAACATGATGCACAAAAGGTATATTTGCTACACATCAGCACATTTGCACAGCAAAACAATAGGTAAATATGGTCTGATCAAAAGCAGTTATAATAGTCCAAAGGGTTCCAAAATAAAATACTCATTACTGAATCACTTCCAACCATACCCCCAAAAGGCCTGCTCCTAATACATCTTATCAACTGATACTCACAGCCTGATATATTAAAGAGGTGTTATCCAACAAGAAAGGCAATTCTGAGGTTAAGCATAATGAAGCAGATTACAAATCAATAGACTGTCACCCCATTTTAGGATTGGGAAATGCACACAGTGATATTCAGGGAAATACATTAGCACAGAGCTTAGAATGGTAAAGTACCTGTAAAATAAAGTGAGCTGTAGTCGTCCCTGATGTAAGCCGGTGTAGCTCCACTGATTTCAGTGGCGTTAAGCACTATGCACACCTAGGGCATTGTATAAATAATAAATATGTATAACTTGCCTCAAAAAAACCCTAACTTTAACGTTAGATTAGAAAGTTTACACACATACACCCCACATCCGCTTTATGATGGATTAGACGATAAACGTAGAAAATCCATAGTGAATGATAAACCATAGCCAGCGAACATTTCTATTCAAGTTTTGCCTCCCTTCCCTATTCCAACTCTGCAGCTGGTTTAGTAATAAACAGTACAGCTCTGCTTCAAAAGATGTTGTAATCAAAAGATTATACTTCAAACACCTGGGGAAAAGAAGACAGCATTTCACTCAGTTTCAAACTGTAAACAGTAAAGTCTGCTCAGCTCAGTAGCGATTTAAAGTCCAAGTCATTTTACACCAAAATATGCCAGTCTTCTCCCCCTCCCCCTGCTGCCTCACCCCACTGCAAATTAACATTTTATTGTATTAACAAGAGGCACAAGAATATAAAGAGATGTGCAGGTGGAATAAAGCTGCCAGTAAAAGCAGACACCAGAGGGACAACTCTTTAGTGAGGACTTGCAAAAGACCAGGTTACAAACTGTTTTAGATATATGCAGTTCAGCTCCATGTTAGTCCAGCTTTCTGTACAATAAAAACTCATCTGTGACTCAGTAATTGTGACCATATTTTCACATTAGGCTAACAATTCATGTAGCCATGAGTCGAGCTATAACATACATTGTAATAATTGGTGCCGTATTCAAACAAGATTATTTGAAAACTAGATTTTGCTCCTCCCATCCTAACTCCTTTTTTACAAAATAGAGGGGCTCTGTACGTGAACCCTCATGCTGAAGAGTCATGGTTTGGCTACATGGCGCTCGACAGGTGTGTCATTGCTAAAGCACACTAACATGCTGTGCAGAAATTGGGCTGTGTACAAGCCGCTGGTGAGCTTTAACGTAGTGTGGTTTGCAAGCGCATTAAGTGACAGTGCATTAGGGACCCTTTAGTACACACCAACAGAGGCTACAAAGATCAATTAATGCTCAGCGTGTTAGTGCACGTTAGAAAGCACAAGCTCACTGAGCATATGCCCCCACTGTATAGATGAGCCCTAAGTGGCCACAGACAACTCTCAGCGTTATCAGCTCTTGCGGATGTCAGGAGCAGCTGCCAGTCAAGTTTGTCTCGTGCCTATGTATTATGCTATGGGATTTTTAGGCCCCCAACACCTGCTGCCCTGCCTAGCTACGAGCATAACACTTGCCTCCTCAGAAGGTTTCTGTCCCCGCTATTGCCTAGGCAAAGTGTAAAGGACTCCTCATGGCATCATTCTCAGTGCGGACCCATCACACAACAAAAATAATGAACCTCCCTTGTAAGGCAAAACCTCGCCAGACATGAGCCTGTCAATAGACCTGGCTCTTGCTTTACTGCATGCCCTTGAGGGATCCCATTGAACTCAGTGTGAACAGGCTGTACAAGGGGCGAGTCAGAACACAATTTGGTTCCTGAGTCATGTGTAACGCTGCAAGAAAGCAAATGCTTCCGTCAATGGCCAGTCACCTTCCACCGCGACAGTCTCCAGCTGAAACCCCAAGTCAAGCCCTTTTACCCCAGCAGTTTGCTTTCAGTTGGAAGTGTCTCAACAATACTCTACAGGGCTGGACCAAGGAAGATACAATGCTAGTGTGGCTCTGTGCCAGAGGCACACATGCTGCCATAAAGAAGCTGGTCAGGGGGGGAATAGCTCAGTGGTTTGAGCATTGGCCTGCTAAACTCTGAGTTCAATTCTTGAGGGGGCCATTTAGGGATCTGGGGCAAACATCTGTCTGGGGATTGGTCCTGCTTTGAGCAGGGGGTTGGACTAGATGACCTCTTGAGGTCCCTTCTAACCCTAATCTTCTCTGAGTTCCCAGAGCAGCTGAGGAATGTTTAATAGCCCGGGCTCTAGAAAGCCTCTAGGAGTGCTCGTGGTCAGTTGGGAACTCATTCAGGCGTTCTCCCACCAACTGCGTCCATTCATGGTACTTAAGGCCCGGCTAAGTACACGTGACTGAGGACTTTACACTCATTAATGTATTTATCCTCCCAACACCCCAGTGAGGTAGGAACGTGCTATTAGCCCTATTTTACAGATGGGGAGCTGAGGCATGCAGAGACTAAATGACTTGCCCATATGCAGGAAGGAATTGGACCCATGTCTTTGAGGTCCCATACTAGTACCCTACCCACCCTTCCTGCCACTGCAATTGTACTCCTGATGCTGCCTGGTCTTCCTCACACCCTTTGCCCAAGTGAAGCAGAGGCTGGGGCAGCAAAAGCGGCTGAGGTTGGGAAGAAGTTGGCACAGAGTGCAAACACGCTGTGCGCTGAAGGGACAGCCAGCTGGAGGGGACAGGTGGGCGGGGGAGACTGAGAGAGACTCACAGAGATGGGTGGGAGGCCTGTTCCAGTGGTCCTGGAGGGGGGGTCGCTAAGGAAGTGGTGGGGGCAGCACATTAAAAAGGGACGGTTGAGCCACTTGCAGAGGCCCAGGGGGTCAGCCCAGTTGCTCAGAATCTAGTCTATGTGTTCTGACTCCTGAGTGTGGCCAATCAGCTCACGCTTATAGTCACCAGGGCAATGCCATGCCTGTCCCACACACTAACACTGAGTGGCAGACATGCTAGCACACTGCCGTGCCGCCTATCATGGATTCCCCACCCACCCCAAGCTGTGCCCATGAGCTACCCAGGCTTTGGGACACAGGTGACAGACATAGGTGAGTGAGCAGGCACTGCAGCGACGTCAAGTGTGGTTTTTGCTCTGTCATTTCATACCATACACCTGGCAAGCAAGAGGTCTTTTAAGAAAATTGCTAAAGGCTCGTTGAGCCTATATTCAGCACATACCAATATGATGGCGCCTGGTTCATGCCTTGATCTTCTGAGTAGTCTCATCACAGTCAGTAAGCATGTTTGCACAAATGGCGCCCCCCCCCGTCCCCCAGCATAGGCAAGTGTCAGGGCCAGCCCTAGGGAAAATGGCACCCTGGGCGAACTTGTATTTTGGCGCCTCTTGACCCTGTGGGCATAGTGCCCCCCCATTGCCCCAGGCCTCTGTGGGTGCCTCTCCATTGCTCCTGGCCCCTCCTGGGCTCCCCACCCCACTTTGTCCCAATCCCTGCACCCTCCTCCTCAACTCCCCTATCCCTGCACTGTGCCCCTTTGCCCCTAACCCCTGTACTCGCCTTCTGTGCCCCTAACCCCTGCATCCCTTCTTGCACCCACATGGGGAAGCTGGCCTGGATGCACAGAGCAGCTGGCATTGCTGCTCGCTTCCCCTTCCAACGCTGCTCCTCGACGATATGGGGGCTGTGAGAGGAGGCGTGACGTCAGGGCTCCCTGCGTCGGGGTCACTTTCCCTACCTGGGCTGTAAGGGGAGGGCAACAACTCCTGATGCTCACCTCACCGCAGAGTCCAGGTGGGGAAAGTGACCTGGCTGCATGGAGCGCTTGGTGCTGCTCCTCATAGACCAGTAGTGGGGCGTGGAGAAAGGCTTGGAGGGGGGGCAGCATCTACGCATCACTGCTTGTTCCCCACCCCCCATATTCCTCCACCAGGCGGAAGCACGGAAAAATCTGGGCACCAGCCGGGAGCCGTTTCTGACGCTACACCATCAGTGCGCACCTCAGCACGGCCATGCAGCAGCCCCTTGATCATGGTGCACCTGGGCAGTTGCCCAGGTGGCCCACCCCTAAGCCCGGCTCTGGAGTGTTGCACCATCTAGAACAAGGTTAGCACCACAACAGTACTATCTTCCCAGGTTGTCTTGGCAGGGAGAAAGGCATGAAGTGCACACAAAAAGCACCAGAATCTAGGTTCCAAAAGTTCATTTTTACCCAGTGAATTTAGGCAAATCACCCACCATAACAGACTGTTCCTTTAGCCAGTCAGTGTTTTTTTTAGCACCACAGTGCCCCACAGCACTATTCAAGATATTGTTTAAGCACATTATAAATGTGCATTTTCTAATGCTGTTTACAAGGCAAACTACACACAACATGCAGAATATACGGTAATCACATTAGTAAGACTATTTGATAACACTGCTTCTGTTACTGGAGAGATTTGTGCTAAAAGTTTACCTACTAACACCCATTCCTAGCACTCCTAGCCTGAACCCCGTCACAGGAGCTCACAGGCATGCTGGAGTCTGTGTGAATTATGGAAAGTAAGAAGGCATCACCCTTTGGTCTCAGCTGAAAAAATTGCTGAGTAGATGTTTGGGCTTGGGCAGGAGCATGAGCTCTGGGGTATTATAAGTGGGGCATTGTCAGCAGATCGAGGGACGTGATCATTCCCCTCTATTCGGCATTGAGGAGGCCTTTATGCAACACTGGTGAGGCCTCATCTGGAGTACTGTGTCCAGTTTTGGGTCCCCCACGACAAGAAGGATGTGGAAAAATTGGAAAGAGTCCAGCGGAGGGCAACAAAAATAATGAGGGGGCTGGAGCACATGATTTATGATGAGAGGCTGAGGGAATTGGGATTGTTTAGTCTGCAGAAGAGGCGAATGAGCGGGGATTTGATAGCTGCATTCAACTACCTGAAAGGGGGTTCCAAAGAGGATGGATCTAGACTGTTCTCAGTGGTAGCAAATGATAGAACAAGGAGTAATGGTCTCAAGTTGCAGTGGGGAAGGTTTAGGTTGGATATTAGGAAAAACTTTTTCACTAGGAGGGTGGTGAAGCATTGGAATGGGTTACCTAGGGAGGTGGTGGAATCTCCTTCCTTAGAGATTTTTAAGGTCAGATTTGACAAAGCCCTGGCTGGGATGATTTAGTTGGGAATTGGTTCTGCTTTGAGCAGGAGGTTGGACTAGATGACCTCCTGAGGTCCCTTCCAACCCTGATATTCTATGATGCTATGATTCTATGACCCTGTGTGGGTCCAGAAATTTTTCAGCCTGGCTCTCAAGCCCTGCAAGCCTGAGTCAGGTGACCCAGCCAGCCGTGGGTTTTCTATCCCTGTGTAGACGTATCCTTTGAATCTCCTGTAACTAAGGGAGTTTTCGGCTTTTCTTCTGTAATTGCAAATTCACTGTGCCTCTATCCTAAATCTCAGAGGGCCATTCGAACTAGTTCGCTTCTGTTCATTTAGTGAAACCATTCCCTGGGAGTAGGTAATTTAAAATCCACCTTTTGACCTTCCAAACACACAAAGGGTTCCAAGAAGTTTAGCTCTCACCGGCAATGAAACAAGATTAAAAGAGGCCAGAGGGCATGTCATGCCAGACCCATTTACTGTTGAAAGTGATGAGGATTACACAAAGTCAGCTGATCTATTAGTTGAGGTGCCTCATGCCCAGTGAGCGCACTGGTGGTGCTGTGAGCAAATCCTTGGCTCAAGATTTGGAAAAGTAATTAGCTGGTTTGGGTGCATCAATTTTGGGGCCTCCAACTTGAGACCTTGTCCTGGTCAGGTCAGGTGCTCAAAACTTTCTGAAAATCATGTCTTCTTTACGGCATCTCAAGATAGGCTCAAAATTATTAGTCATGTTTGAAAATCTTGGACTAGTTCTTTTCGCTTCCACTTTATATGTCTCATGTGGCTCTGTCGTTCTAGGGTTACACATTTAATAAATGAGCAGTGGCATCACTAGGATACACATTTTTCAGAATGCATATTGGCTTCTTCCAAAAAAAAAGCGTGTGTGCAAGTGGGTGTGATAATTTTTCAAACAGTCTATGGAAGGGACTCTGTTGTTGCAGGTCAAATTATGTTTTGAAACATAGCTATGGTAACTGCAGGGAAGTTCTTTTTATTTTGCTAATGCAAGTAAACACAAATTCAGTGTCAAGCCTCATGTAGAATTTATGAGACTTAATTCTGTGTTAAATTTTGCTATTGAGAGAAAAGCAATGTCAAGGAAAGCTTGAAAACACTTTTTAAGGGGTCTATCTTTACTATTGTTTTTGTGCTTAAACTTAATAGTATTCTTCCTGTGAAGTTCATTGGCTCCCCCATTTCCAATCCTCTCCATGACACATATCCTGAAGTATGGATTTTCCTCATTAAGAAAGTGTTTACCAGCATGGCTCAGTCTGTTAACGGCAGAGGTAGTCTCAATACAGCTGGTAGCTATCCTCATAACACATAAGTGTATCCTGCTGAGGACAAAGGACCCATCATGCAGGGCTTCATCTTGATTCAGGCGGCCCCAAATCTCAATCAAGCAAGTTGCTGATGAGCGTAAATGTCAAGAGGTGTTGTCTGTCTAGCTATCAAGCCCCCTCCACCCAATCATCTTGCCATCCAGGCATCAATGTCATGCTGAAGGCAAACCACACATTTTGTAACCTTATGTAGCATAATAAGCTCATAGGCCAATATGCAAACTAAAATATCATAGCTCGTTCAGGTCTAATGTGGTTCGAGAGAGTATAATAAAATTCCAAACATCAGATAAGGAGCCAGCATCTGAACTTCTCCTCCTCCAAAATTTTGTTATTGGGTCTGTTTTCTAAAATATCGCTATAATAACACAACAACAACAATCTCCTTCCTGTGTGTGGCTGTTCTTTCACCAGGTCCATTTGCATTCCTGCTCACCTCTTGTTGGAATGTGTCAGCCCTGCTCAAGTATCTCTGAGTGTGTTGTTTCCTAGTGACTGTAGCCCACAGCGCTTATATTGTATGGGGATAGACACCTGACATTAGATAGAGCTGATACGCTCCTCAGGCTTTGGCTGTGTATCTTACAGACGTACAAAAAACAACGGGGCTGAATCCCAAACACTAGAGGTGCAAAAGGACATCAGTGGAAATTGAGAATCTGGCTAAAATTGTTATTAAACCCTTTATTACCAAGACAGACCCACTACCACCTTGAGCATTTAAATGTTATGCTCCGTTCAACTGTATGTGATCTGTTTATTTTTAAGGAACATAGGGATTGCCATACGAGGCAGATCAAGGGTCCATTTGGTGTAGTATCCTAGTCAGGACCAGTTGCTTTAAAGCAAAGTGCATGAACCCCAAAGTATACATCTATGGAATAACTTGCCTATATGGACAATTTCCGCCTAACCCTTAATAGTTAGAAGAAGTAGGTTTAGGACAACTTTTAATCTGTAAACTCGTTGGGGCCAGACCATGTCGTCTTTGATGTTTAGAAAGTGCCTAGCCCATTGTGTGTACTAACTGAAATAACCAAATAAATAATACAATAACTGATAAATATTAGAGACAGTGCAGTGCTTCCATAAGGTAACTTCATATTTTGTGGCCAAGGGGCTGTCTTATAAATATGTCTCGCTTTTATTATTATTCATTTATATGTCAGCAACATCTAGGAGGGGCAACTAATAGCAAGGCCCCTTTGTGCTAAGCATTGTGCGTCTGCATAGTGAGATACAGGCTTCACCCCAAAGAGTTTACAATTTTACTAGACAAGACAGACAAATGATGGATGAAAGGCAGCACTGCTATCCCCATTTTACAGATGTGGAAACAAAGGTACAACGAGATTAAGGGACTTGCTTCACGTCATACAGGGAGTCTGTGGCAAAGTCAGGGAAATAAATCCAGCTCTCCTGAGTCACATCCAATGTTGTAACCATAGCATAGTCCATCCATAAATCCTTAAACTCTGTACCAAGTAATTCAGCCTTTGATAGGAAAGGGTTACTTACATAGCTGAAGGAAGAGAGCTGTGGAGCCAATTAAATGGGTTCTACCTGCGGTTTCCTTCCCTGCCCCTCAGTTACTTGATGCCCCATGAAATGTACCATCAATTCTAGAAGTAACAGCTCTATTCAGGGAGTCTATACATAGAAATTAAATACAAGCTGGAGGGAGAAGGTTGAGATGATAGAGGAGGTGTTTTGTCCTATTAACGTATTCCAATATATCCTCCTCACCTTTGCCCTGTGCAGCTGTACTAAAGAAGAGAGATAGAACAATCTAATACTACCTCTAGTAACTATCACAGGGAGCAGGTGTTCAGGAGTGAATGTCCCAGAGCCTTAAAGAACAGCTGATAATGGATGAGTTCTGTTAAAAATAAAAGCAGGAAAAACTCAGCTTTTTTCCCCCACTCAGGGAGCTATTCAGACGTTCCTTGATAGGAACAGAGCAACTCAGCTCAGAAGCTGCAAGTGCCATTTATTTAATTTGTGGAGGCGGGAGGGACTAGAAAAGTGCCTAGACGATTTAGGAACGCAACTCAATAAAGTCCTCAGGCACTTTTGAAAACCTCTAGTCGTAACAACGGGAGCAGCAGATGCTGTGTGTCACCTCTCAGAATTGCAGGTCATTCGGGGTGATAGGATGCCTGTACTTGTTCTTTGGCTTTTGAAACAGCTAACAGTTTTTAACGTCTACTGCCTTTAGGTCGAATTCTGCTCTTTCAGTTATGCCACATCAGTGACCTGAATTGAATTCCGGGATAACAGACTAGAATTCAGACCTTTGCCTTCTTAGGAACAGGATGCAGATGAAGAAATTTTGACTGATCTTTGATCATAATTACAAATTCCTACTTTCAGGGTTCCCATAAATTCTCTGGTGACATTTCCTCAGATTACACAGAAGTTGGTCAAACTATTTTTAGGGCTTAGTAATAAATATAATGAATGACTGTGTGACGTTGCACTCCATATGTTTATGGAAATATGCTTATGAATGTAAATATAATGTAACTGGAATATTCTTTATGCAAAAGGTCTCTTGTAAGGTATCATTTCAAAGCTTATAAGCTACTGACTATGTTCATCCTATTTGTATGAATATATCATTCTTGTATCTGAAGCTAGAAATGTGACGTATTACTCTGAACCCCTATTGTAACTAGGCAAAGTGTGGGGCATTAATGGTGGCTTGGAATCTAGATGGCTCCCATCAACTAGGACAATTGGTGGTAAATGGATCTGTTTACTTGTAAGCCTTCCTGTATACCTGTGTGCCAGCCAGTGAGTAATGAAGTCTCACAGGCCATGTGATCATGTCACCTGAACTGGAATCCCTCTTTAACCTGGTGCTTTTCCATTTAGAAGGAGGGATGGGAACCCAGAGAGAGAGAGAGACAAAGGATTTCTGCCTTGTGCCAAAGATATAAAAGGGGGTGGAACAGGACAAAGGGGGTCCCAGTCATGAGAAAGCCCCTAGTTTTCACCTAAGATGCCTGCTGGAACTAACAAGGATTGTACCAGGGGAAAGGATGGGGCCCAGACTAGGAAGGCGTTTACTCTGTGAAAGAAACTTATTGGAACATCTCTGAGGATGAGATTTACCTGTATTCAGTTTCTTAAATGCATTAGGCTTAGACTTGCATGTTTTGTTTTATTTTGCTCGGTAACTTACTTTGTTTTGTCTGTTATTACTTGAAACCACTTAAATCCTACTTAGTATACTTAATAAAATCACTTTTGTTTATTATTAAACCCAGAGTAAGTGATTAATACCTGGGGGAGCAAACAACATTGCATATCTCTCTATCAGTGTTATAGAGGGCAGACAATTTATGAGTTTACCCTGTATACGCTCTATACAGAGTAAAACGGATTTATTTGGCGTTTGAATCCCATTGGGAGCTGGATGTCTGGGTGCTGGGGACAGGAGCACTTCTTAAGCTGTTTTCAGTTAAGTCTGCTGCTTTGGGGGTGTGGTTCAGACCCTGGATCTGTGTTGCAGCAGGCTTGCATGTCTGGCTCAACACGACAGGGTTCTGGAGGCCCAAACTGGCAGAGAAAACAGGCTCAGAGGTAGTCTCAGCACATCAGGTGACAGTCCCAAGGGGCTCTCTGTGACCGAACCTGTTCCAGACTGGTTTGGGGTATTGTTCAGCTACTTATATATTTTTTTAGGCCAAATTCTGCACTAACTTACACCCTGCATAAAACTTATTGGATCCATTTTGCTCTTACCTGCACTGATGTAACTTAGGAGTTACTCCACAGTGAAGCAGAAGGGCTGATACTCTGTATACCCAAGCACAGCTGTAGAAGGGAGGACTGCCCGCCCCTCCCCCGGCAAGCACAACCTGGCCCATGGAGTGGCGTGTTCTAGTAAAAACTACACACACTGAGTTAGAAGCAGAAATTGATTGCAACAGGGAGAGAGTCCTTGACCAATATCCCCTGCTCTTCATGGCGACGAGGAGCTTTTGCCACCTGTAGGTCTGTGAGTGTATGTAACGCCAACAGAACCCAGTCATCGGCGGGAGGGGCCTTGAACCTGGGACCTCTGAAGCTAAATGCATGAGCCTCTACTGAATGAGCTAAAAGTCCCATGGCTCTTAGCGAAAGCTGTAGCAGACTCATTAATTTCTAAGTAGTCTCAGTACCACTGGAGGGGACAGACACCACACCCAGGAGGTGTGTGGGTCATACCTACACATGTTTAAGGAGACTCTGGAAAGCTATGATCCCCTTTCCATCTGCTGTGAAGGGCTCTAGCAACTTAAAAAAGGAAGATACTGGCTTAACCAGGTGGTTGAAGATTACCTTCCCCTCGCCCATGCAGGTGGCTCTACATTATGCCACACTAGGCGAGCAAAAGGGGCAAAAGGATGTAGCCCGATTACACTTGCACTGTGTTGATCCCCAAAGCCTCTGGGGGTTGTTGCAGCCTGGTATAATTTAGAGCAGTATATCAGTGGCAGGAAACCCTCTCCACACAGCTGAGTATCTGACTGTAAGACTTCATTGCTAGTGAGTGAACATGCAGCAAGAGTAGCCTGGTGCCTCTCTATTCCCCTCTGCAAGGAGCTGCAGAGATTGCACTTTCCAACACAAGATAGCAACAGCTTATCACTGCCTCTTCTGATCCCATGTGCAAGCTGGCCCTTGACCTCTGTCTGGTAGATAATGTCCTGGGATGCGGTTTACACTGAAGAAACCTGTTATTTCAGAGTGAAGTTTCACTACAAGTGGAGTGAAGCATCACTGTAAGTGGCGTAAACATCCAGTGACACACACACACAGAAGCCATTCAGGACTTCCACTCTGCCACAACCATTTTCACTATAACTAGCAGCAAGTTCCACCAAGGCATTTTTTGGCAGCAGGGACTAGGCCTGGGCAGGGCCGGCGCTAGCGTTTTTGCCACCCCAAGCACCAAAAAAAAAAAAAAAAAAAAAAAAAAAAAAAAAAAGCCACGATCGGCGGCAATTTGGCGGCAGGTCCTTCGCTCCGAGAGGGAGTGACGGCCCCGCTGCCGAATTGCTGCCGAATGGCCGGACGTGCCGCCCACCCTCTTCATTGGCCGTCCCAGGCACTTGCTTGCTACGCTGGTGCCTGGAGCTGGCCCTGGGCCTGGGGGCCATCCTAGTGGAAATACAAGACTGCTTACCATCCCTTTAGGCCCTGCTCCTTCTGCATCCCCACTAACACATGAATTAGTCAAATCAACTTTCAAACACTCAGAGATTCCTGTTAACGGTGTCAAAGTTTCCATGAGATAGCTGTAAGGGAAGACATCAGGTAATACCAAGCAAACTTCTATATGTCTATACAAAGTCACAAGGGTGTGTAAGAGAGAGGTGAGTGAGTGTGTGTGTGTGTGTGTGTGTGTGTGTGTGTGTGTGTGTGTAAGAGAGAGAGAGAGACAACTCACTGTACCGATAAACTTATGATTTTCTCTGTGCAGGCAGCAGTCTCAGACATCAAAGCTTCAGATTCAGCCGCAAGTGTCAAAAAACCATGAAGCTTTAAGACGCGACCAAGCATCAACACCAAGCCGAAGCTTTTACTCTTGAGACTGCTGACTGAACAGATTAGACTTAAAAACTCTCTAGAACGGCTGGTAGAAAAATAAATGACTAAATGCCTAACATTTGCCCAAACGCATCTTTATTTATCCTGCTGCACGTCTCACATTGGCATTTAAGCTCATCCCATTTTTAATGGAGAACAAAATCAGCTGCATATGAGCTAAGGATAACAAATGTATTCACCAGCCACACAAAGGGTGGGACAAAAAGGTTTGTTTATATTCAAAGAAACAAAGACAGTGAATCTGGGCATTTCCTCTCTTACAGTGAATGATATTGGCCTAAAGCCTCCTGTGTGCATTAAATACTCCTCTTGGGCATGTACCTTTTCCACTCTGTTGAAGTCAAGGAGATTTGCCTGGAGTGCTACTTATGTGTAGTGCTGTAGGGTCTTGAAACACACACACACACACACACACCATTGTGCTAGGCACTGTACATAAATGTAGTGCGAGACAGTTTCTACCCTGAAGAGCCTACAATCTAACTAAGCAAGACAAAGGCTGGGAAAAACAAAGCTTTAGTACCCTGATTTTATGTATAGATGAGGACCAGAAGGATTAGTTAACTAGTCCAAGTCACTTACACAGCTTGAACGCAGATCTCTTTAGTTCCCATCTTGCGCGTTAAACAGAAAACCAGTCTGCCTCCCTTTTGAGCCAATGGGTGCCACACACACAGGAGCGCCACCAGCTTTTTTGCTGCCCTAGGCGGCAGAAGGTCCCGCTCCCAAAATGCCACCCCCGACAGAGGCGGCGGAAGGTCCCGCCCCGAAATACGAATGACGACTGGGGCGGCCGAAGACCCGGCCGCTGCGGTCGCCACCCCTCAAATATTAGCACCCTAGGTGACCGCCTAGGTCACCTAATGGGTTGCGCTGGCCCTGCACACACCTCCCTCCAACGGCAGATTCCATCCATGAATGAACAGCTGAGCAGGCTTTGAGGGATACAATTATGCATCTTGAATCTGGAATACTTTCTTCCCAAGAGGCCCACATTATAGAATTGGGGGGGGCGGGGAAGAGGGAGAGAGGCAAGAGGGTGGTTATTTTTATGCTGTACTCAAAAGTGTGCTAGGTTTACGCAGGCTGCTTCAGAAGGATGCAAGCAGCAAGTGACCATCTTTATTTACTGTGAGTTGTTCCCAAGTGACCCCCTCCAGCAGCCTTTGATATATTTCTGAAGCCATCTCTATCCTGTCTTAGCAGGAAAGTTAGTCAGCAAGCATAGCGTTGAGCTGAGGAGCTGGAAAAGGCAGGCAGCTATAGTGGGACTCAGAGGAAAAAGAAAAATAGAAAGATGCATTTACTGACAACAACTTGTAAAGATGAAATTGCCAAATCTGAGAAGGCAATACAGAAAGAAACCAACGCACAGGCACCTGCCAGACAAGCCATGCACTGCATGGGACTCCACCCACAATTGTGGCTTCCTGAAAAAAAAAAATGGAAGAAGCTATTCTACCGAAAGAGGCATTCTGGGGTGAGACTGAGGGCTAGAGGCATAGCCTGATGCGTGCATACATGGCCTGCTGAGCTGTCTCTGAGGCATCTTCCCCCACCCTCAGCAATCAGATTTATGTTGGCTTTACAAATAGCCTGCCCAGGGTATGAGGCAGCAAGCAGCACAAAAGGTGGCCTAGATTAATGCTGCTTTCACAGCATACGTGCCTGCCCATATTGGCAGCTGTTTACATGCTGGGCTAGAACTGGGCTTGTAGGGCCCTACATGGCTAGCGGAGGTTTGTGTTACAAGATGTTACACAATTGATTTGGTGTTAAGAGACACTGAAGCTACTGGCTTTCCCAGAAGATGACGGTCTCCTGCACATCTCAGGGCCAAATTTGCTCCAGGTGACCTGGTGCATATTGGGGATAACAGCATCAATTTACTTTGAGGCATATTAGAGTAAAATCTTCCCCCTTGGTATTTAGCCCTGACACAAAAGAAGTTGGGAGGGAAAGCAAAAAGGGAGCTAAACGATTGAATGAACATCCCAGATAAGAGTGTTGGCAACCTGCAGAACTCCAACCCTCCTGGCTCTTATTAACACTAAGACCATTTAAGAGGCACCACATTGTTATTCCTGTAGTAGGGCAGCAAACCAAGTTTAGTGACACAGAACAAGTTGTCAATAGGAGGACTTTAATTGGATAAGACGATATGGGAGGGAGGGAGGCGGCCGAGGTGGTTTTGAGTTCTTTTTATGAGCAAAGAATATTTCCACTTTAGCTTGAGAAGGAAAACTTTTTCATGATGTCTTTTATAATAAAATCTATCAAACTACCAAGTATTTAGCTTGGCAATGAAAAAGAGCATCTTGCGTAATTTGTACTACCCCACAGTGCTTTCATTAGGAGCAAAGTTTTGTGCTTACAAGCAGCACTTGGAAAAACACACTCTTACGAGCTTGAAAAAGTTCCCTGCAAGACTTTCTTCCAATGCACCATGTTAATCCCAGTCTCCAAATTGCTTCTTTATCCAAGTGGCCCCACAGCCACCACCCTGGGTGAAATATTAACGGCTTCCCAAACTCCAAACCACAAACGTATTGGCTCTTCAGACAGCAGGAGGGGGAGGGTAATACCTTTTATTACAGAACAATTAATTTGCGTGGCAGGCATGAAAATCTTGAGAGGACACACAAATGTGTCCCATCACACTCACCTCTGTCATCTGTGAGCAAGGTGGGAGAAATATGAAAATACCAACTCTTGCTCAGCAAAACTTGCCTGAGCTTGAACGTAGTTTGGGATTACAAATACCATGCTGGTGAGGAGCCAAGAAACATCACAAATAAGAGAGATGTGACTTTTTGATAAGAGAAATAGACCCAGGGTAACCACGGACTAGAGAACAGATATTTTGATTTTCTGTCAACTATTCTGCTAGTGATACAATCAGAATCCCTCCCCCTTCTTTTTAACCGCGTGAGTGAAATCATTGCTGCTGAAAGGGGCTAGCCTATTTGAACCTTATAGGCTGAATGGAAGGACCTCTTCCCCCCTCCATTCTCCTTCCCTGGGTTCCACCCACAAGAATGACAATGGCCTTCTCCTCACACTGGAGTACTGTGTCCAGTTTTGGGCCCCACACTACAAGAAGGATGTAGAAAAAGAGGAAAAAGTCAGAGGGCAACAAAAATGATGAGGGGGCTGGAGCACATGACTTATGAGGAGAGGCTGAGGGACCTGGGATTGTTTAGTCTGCAGAAGAGAAGAATGAGCGGGGATTTGATAGCTGCTTTCAACTACCTGAAAGGGAGTTCCAAAGAGGATGGATCTAGACTGTTCTCAGTGGTATCTGATGACAGAACAAGGAGTAGTGGTCTAAAGTTGCAGTTGGGGAGGTTTAGGTTGGATATTAGGAAAAACTTTTTCACTGGGAGGGTTGTGAAGCACTGGAATGGGTTACCTAGGGAGGTGGTGGAATCTCCTTCCTTAGAGGTTTTTAAGGTCAGGCTTGACAAAGCCCTGGCTGGGATGATTTAGTTGGGAATTGGTCCTGCTTTGAGCAGGGGGTTGGACTAGATGACCTCCTGAGGTCCCTTCCAACCCTGATATTCTATGATTCTATGATTCAATTGAAAGGTAGTGTCTGGCCGGGGGGCAGGACCGAAGCAGAGCTGGGTGGCGGGGAGGGGCTGGGTGGCGCTCCCTCTCTGGCCCATCCCCCCCCCCGACATTACTCCATGCCCCTCCTAGGAGGGCACACCCCACACTTTGGGGACCTCTGGCCTAGAGGATAGTTTAGTCTCCATAGCCTGGCTGAGACTCCAATGGAGCTGCCAGTTGTGGTGTCCCTCTCACGTTGTGGTCACACTTGCTCTAGAAGCTGTCTAAAAAGGAAGCACGTGGTGGGAAATCTGCAAGGGCAGGAACCCTGGGCTTTGGAATTAACTTGGCAGGAGTTGACTGAGGCAGGAACATGCCAGAAATTTAAGTAAAAGCTCAATAAGACACCTGTGGCAGGGCATTATTTGTGAAACACACAGCGGGGCACAATAATTTTCCCAAGGGCATCTTTTTTGGACCCTGCCTACCTCTGATTCTATGAGAAATGAGTCATTAATTTCCCAAGTGTACAGAGGTTTCCCCAATTTCATCACTGTGGCCTGTATCTTCCCATAGCCTCAGATAATACAACCTCCCGTTTATCTCTGGGCAATGTTCTACCCTTCTTAGAAAGGGCTCTGGACATGCAGCTCTGAAGTTAAAATTGCATGCAACTGATCAGTGTTCGTGGTTAAATGTAATCAAATAAGACATTTTGCCTCTAATTAATTTCAAGAGCATTGTCAAAGATGGCACAGACAATATCAAACTCACAGTGCAAGGCAAAGAGGCAGCACAATGTCGACTTTCCAGCTGTCTGTTTTGATGAGTGAGTAATGATTGTCCCACTCTAGGTTGGGAGGAAGACGGATCACATACAAAAAAGAAGGTGGTATTCTTCATGATTCACCACTAGTGTACAATCTTTCATGTATGTGTTAGATTAACATATTCTCAGATGGCATTTCCCAGAGGGGAGAATCTGTCTCAAGATGTTTTTCAGGCTCTGGTGCACTGTCTGAACAGATAGTTATGAAATTGCCTTGTTAATGCTTACAGTGGAAACGCGTTCTGTTATACGCTACAATGAAAACATGCAAGTTGCCGCATACTTGCGCTCTCAACCTTACAGAGCGGCTTGCTCTGTCAGAAGCAAAACCACTGTACAGAAAATAACTGGGTAACAACAGAGAGCTTTTTGTGTTATGGAAAATCCAATCGGCTCACTATGAAAGTACAGTCCAGCCCACCTCAGCCAAACCGCTTACAGTGCTCTCTACTCACAGCAAGTCAAACTCTGCTCTGCCTGCTCGAAAACGCTCAAACTCTCCCCCTGACCTTATACGCACACCCACACTTACACACACACACACACACGCTCTCTCGCATTTCCTCTCTAAGGCCTGTCGTTCTGCACTCAGTGACATTGAGAGGTTCCTCCCCCAAAGCAATAGCCTACCTCCACATCTGACTGCCGGGCTGGAACAGTGAGACACTCTGATAGCAGAGTGTTCAATGGCATAATTAGGTGTGCAGTTGGACCAAACCACAAACTCTAAGCCCATTTACACTAAGAGCATATGAAAGGGTCTCTGAGTGATGCTGTTTTCCAGGCTTAGCTGCTCAGCGGAAATGTTTTGTCTCTTCCCCCCCCCCCCCCCCGCCGCAAGTGTGTTTGGGTTTAACATCCTCATCAATCAGAGACAATTCTTAGTGTGCAAACACGTCAACATGCAAATACCCCCAAAGTTATTCTTTGTGCTGCAATGCAACTTGGCTTTTTTATTAAAGTCATCTGTTTCTGTTTCCAGAGGTATGGTTCCTTATTCTTTGAGAGCAGCTCGGCGGCCCGAAGTGAATTCCAAAGGACAGGGGCTCATGGCTACAGATTAGTTACATTTTATGAAAAGCAACAAAGAGTCCTGTGGCACCTTATAGACTAACAGACGTATTGGAGCATAAGCTTTCGTGGGTGAATGCCCATTTCGTCAGACGCAGCTTAAAAACCCATGCGTCAGAGTTGTCAGCTATCTAGATAGCAAATTTACTAACAAGCCTTACTGGTACAAGGACTTACATGTGTTGGCAGGAATGTCCAAAATATATAGACAGGGCTATTTTAGGTAGGGCCTGTAAATTAATCTCCATCTTGTAGTAGGGTGACCAGCTGTCCCAATTTTATAGGAACAGTCCCGATATTTGGGATTTTTTCTTATATAGGCTCTTATTACCACCCCCACCCCATCCTGATTTTTCACACTTGCTAGCTGGTCACCCTATCTTGAAGCATTCCCCAGAGCTTTACATTGAAAACATCTGTGAAGATGGTAGTTTATAGCCAGCTGTCTGCCCTAGATCTCCAGTTGGTGATAACACCACCTGTAGGGGAAAAAACCTTAAAGGTAAACTCCCTTATCCCACATGTCAAGTAGTTTTCAAATCTGCTGTTATTTTTAAATAAACAAATTATATATGGAGATATACCTATCTCATAGAACTGGAAGGGACCCTGAAAGGCCATTGTGTCCAGCCCCCTGCCTTTACTAGCAGGACCAAGTACTGATTTTTGCCCCAAATTACTAAATGGCCCCTTCAAGGATTGAACTCACAACCCTGGGTTTAGCAGGCCAATGCTCAAACCACTGAACTATCACTCCCCCCCTGTCTGTTTTTAACAAGTACATATATAAATGGCAGCCAGCTTACCGGGTTCTCCTCAACAGGGCCTATGCATGTAGCAACCACGGGCCTGAGTCATAGTTACAATAAGGGCTGCACTGGCTTCCTAAAGGCATAAAATGGGCAGAAGTAGTCCCCTGAATATTCCCAAACCTGTGCAACGCTGGCTTAAGGGCTCTGCACCAGCTCTGCTCCTGCACCGGGGAAAGACGGGGGGATGGTGAGTGTGTACTGCACTACAGCTAGGCACTTTTTCCCACAGCCAATGAATTGGGGATCTCAGGGCATAACTTAGATCACCCCCACACCCTCCTGCCCCACACTCCTAAAATACAGGGAGCCAATAGATGGTTTAACGCTATATTTGCAGTAACTGAGAATCAGGCCCTCTGTGTGCAGCACCGCTTCCAGGCCCTGCTTCACAAAGTGAGCTTGGTGTTTGACCAGGTTTTCTGGGAACAAAAGAAGCAGCAGTGTGGTTGCCTTGGGCTTAACGATGGTTCTCCTCAGCTTAGCAATTAGCACAGTCACTGAGCGGTTGTACAGGAGACATTGCTGTGATGCACCTTTCTGCAGCGGCACAGGATCAAAGAGCCAGGAAGGGAGCACAGAGCGTGTATCTGCCACATGAGCCTTTAACTCTGCTTTGGTTGATGTTAATAGTTCTGACTTTGGTCATTAACTCGCTTTCTCTCTGAGATTTTTTGCCTCTTGCAACATGTCTGAGAGCTTTCTTCCAGACTAGCAGCAGATGACAGGGAGTCAGGGAAGAGCAGCCTTTGATGGAATCCAGCCAGCATTGTCACACAAAGTATTTCACCAGTGAAAGAAGAGATCTCTCATCATTTCAGTTATTTGTCTCCTGATCACATTTTTTTAGCAGTCTTCTCTGTCCTCCCAGTAGTTTCCCCATCATTACAGTATGGTGACAATATTTACAAACTTGTCACTTGCCTTAGGAATCTAAAAGTATCTACAGTTACATAACCTCTGTATTTTCCATTTTTAAGATGTTTTCTCTGGAAGTACAAAGGAATGGTGCAGGTACTGCAGGAACAATATCTGTTCATCTTAGATTAAATTGGAAGCAAAGTTGGCTGAAAAAAACAGGAAAATATTTTGAGAACTATATGCTCCATTTTTTTTTTGCTAGCAACATTTGAAATATTGGAATGGTTCTGTTGCAAAGGCTTTAAGTTTCACTCCTGTAATACAAGGCTTCCCATCAAGAGCTCTCTCTTGAATTGTTCTGGGCTTTCTGGATATTCGGTAATAAATATAACACACATCTGGTGTATCATCCCCACAGCTAGGGCTAGGGTTGCCAATTTTCTAATCGCACAAAACTGAACACCCCTGCCCTGCCCCCGCCCCACGGCCCCGCCCCTTCTCTAAGGCCTCGCCCCAGCCCCCCTCCTTCCATCGCTCGCTCTTAGGGTGACCAGAAAGCAAATGTGAAAAATCGGGACAGGGGGTGAGGGGTAATAGGAGCTCATATAAAAAAAAGCCCCAAATATCAGGACAGTCCCTATAAAATCGGGACAACTGGTCACCCTACTCACTCTCCCCCACCCTCACTCACTTTCACCAGGCTAGGAGAGGAACTTGGGGTGCGGAAGGGGGTATGTGGATGGGGATGTGGGATTTGGGGTGCAGGAGAGGGCTCTGGGCTGGGGCAAGGGTGGGGTGGGGGAGGTATGGGATGTGGGCTTAGGATTGGGCCAGAAATGAGGGGTTCAGAATGCAGGAGAGGGCGCCGGGCTGGGGCAGGTGGTTGGGGTACAGAAAGATGAGTACTCTGGCGTGGGGACAGGGATGAGGGGTTTGGGGTACAGGAGGGGGCTCAGGGTGTGGCAGGGGGCTGGGGTGTGGGGGTTGCCGGCTCCAGGAGGGCGTTTGGGTGCGGGAGAGGGTGCAGAGTCCCGGCAGTGCTTACTGTAGCTCCCCAGAAGCAGCTATCAGGTCCCTGCAGCCCCTAGGTGCATGCACAGCCAGGGAGGCTCTGTGCGCTGCCCTCGCGCCCGCAGGTACCACCCCCACAGCTCCCATTGGTTGTGGTTCCTGGCCAATGAGAGCTGCGAAGCTGGCATTCAGCACGGGGGCAGTGCACGGAGCCTCCCTGGCCACCCATGCGCCTAGGCAGCCTCTTCCCAGAGCCACGCGGAGTCAGAGGAGGCAGGGAGCCTGCTTTAGCCCCAGGCCCCCGCTGCGCTGCTGACTGGACTTTTAACAGCCCAGTTGGCTGTGCTTACTGGAGCCGCCAGGGTCCCTTTTTGACCAGGCGTTCCGGTCGAAAACCAGACACCTGGCAACCCTAATCAGGGACTCCCAACACGTGGGACTCGCCACCTACTGGGGGACGGCCAGATACCTCTGGATAAGTGCACCTGCATCTCTCTCCACTGTGCCGGCTGCTGGCTCTATTTTCTCTCCCTCTTTTCTAGATGGTGCTGCAGGGCATATCTCCCTGCATATTCTACAGCATGAGGCAGAGAGAAGCAGTGTAGCACTGACAGGGAAGTAGAGGGGGTGAGGGATGAATGAGAATGTATAGCAGTGCTTGCAGCTCCAAAAAAGAAGAGGGAGGTGATTGCGGGGGTTACCCTGATGAGAACAGTCACAGTACGATGCTGGGAGGGAAGGAATGGGCATAGCCAATGGAGAATAGGAAGGAGAGGAGAGAGCAAAGCGCACTGTGGGGGAGTGGGTGTGACCCCAGAACGTTTTAATGATAAAGGGGGTGCAAAGGGTTTATGGGGATTGCTTGGGTCTGACATGTACATTCTAATTCACCAAAGGGTGTCATGTGACGTCTGAAATCAAAGCCACTGTCACAATGGGCATTGATATCACTGTGAAATGTATGTACAGATACTATGTAAGAAGTTATGTGTATATACTGAAAATATGTTCTTAGTCTGGGACTGGATACTAATCACCAGCAAAGGTGAAAAAAGGGTTTTCTGTCAGCTAAAGGCTGTTTAGCCACCTATCTGTTTACATGTAAACTGAGTATTTGCTCATTCACACTGGGTCTTCCATCACCAGTCTGAACTGAATGCAGATGAAGGATTGTAAGAAATTTAGTAAGAAACTACCGGGAAGAGAAAGGTGTGGGGGATGGAAAGCAGAATTCCATAGCTTCAGGTGCACTTCAAAGGTTTGCTTGATTATATTTGGGGGGGCAAAGAAGGCACCTGGGCACCCTTCACCCGAGGAAGTAAAAGGACAGCACTTTTGCTTCATGAAAAAGGGGTTGCAACTAGGCTTGGTTGAAAACACTGGGGAGAATTTTGGGTGAGATACATGTCTTTAGACAAGAGAATAACTGGTGAGTTAACGTTCAGTCTCTGGAAAGCATGTTTTGATCTTGATTTATATGTAACCATTTGTTTCCAATATTCTTACTCACTGACTCTCCAGTCTTTGCTAATAAACATATTCTTGTTTTCACTATAAATATATTAAGTGCTGTGGTGTTAAGCAAAGTGATGGTCCTGAGTTGACGCTTACTCACAAGCTAGTGTGTACTTTTCCTTTGGGAATAAGAGCCTGGTAATTCTGTGAGTGTTCACTCGATAAGGGACTGGACATAGCAGGGAACACTCTGAGGACACCACAGTTGGTGTTTGCCAATCACTACCTGTACAGGGGAGAGTGAGGCCTGCCTAGGCCTGGAAGACAGTTCTTGTGCTGCCAGAAGTGGGTGGTTTCGGGGAGCTGATCCACAGCGGGCACAGACAAGACTGCATCACGATAAGGGCACGTAGTGGTGGGGTGCCTCACAACCCTGGGTACCATCAGCGAGTGTCACAGTGGGTGAACTGAGACGCTAGGACCACTTGCCATAGTGGATAATTATGGAATAACCTACCCATAGGGGGAACTCCTTCCTAATCCAATCATTGGCTTATGTGCTGATGCCTGAGGGTTTATAGCTCTAATTGTTTAATGTAATAGCAGATTTCATGTTATACATAGAAATGTCTAACCGATCTGTAAAATTCTACAATGCTCTGGACTTATATCTTGTGGCAATGAATTCCATAAGGCTAATGTGCATTTCAAATATCAGTTTTAAGTATATTTGCCTTTCAGTTTTATTGACTGTCCTCTTGTTTTTGCATATGGAAGTCTTTCAACGCCTCCAGTAGTTCTCCTCAGCCATTTCCTCACCACATCTATTTCTGCTATCCCTTTTCTGAGACAGGGAAACCAGAACTGAATGCAGTATTCTGGATGAGGGTGTGCCATCAATTTACTGACAGCATCAGAATATGTTCAATATTATTATCTTTCCCAGGCTTTATTATGCATCCTAACATTAAAGACCTGATTAAATTAAGACTGCTTTACACCTCTCAGGCAGTCTAATAGAACTTGGAAGTGAGTGTAACTTTACAGCCTGTTTCTACTGCCAGAGTGGTGTCAAGTGGCTTTATTGTTCATGAGAATTAGGCCCTAAATCTGCATATTCAGCTACTCAGGTCTTTTACCTGAGTGGTGACAGTTAGTTAGAAGCCATTAAGATGTATGAATAGCAGTTCAAATCATTCCTTTCAATGTACATTTCCTTTAATTTTTTCACAGTGAAAATCATCATCTGCCAGGATGCCCATTTACTTAAGCCTGGTTTACACACAGGTTTTGATATAGTATACCTATGTCAGCTGGGGGGAAGGAGGGGTGATTGTTTTGACTGAGATAATTATACCAGTACAATCCTGAGCGTGGCTGTACCTATACCAATATAAAGGCATTGTATTCCGGTATAACTTATTTCCCGTCCCACACAGCAATAAGCTATGCTGGTATCAGCACCTTTAAACCAACATCACTGTGTCCCCACTTGTGTGTCATATCTAGAGCTCTTCAGGAATTTTTTCGTTGGCGAATTCATGAAAACTGAAACTTTTCACCGAACAGAATTGGTTGCAATGACATTTTTTTTTAACTCCAAAACATTTTGGTAAAAAGCTTTGAAGTTGCCACAAGGTTTTATTTTGACATTTTCAAAATGAAAAGTTCCTTTTTGAAATGACTTTTTATTTAGAAACTAAAAATTATAAAAAAATTATATTTCAAAAATACAAATAAAAAAACAGTCATAATCAAAATGAAATCTTTTGATTGACCCAGACCAAGTCACGAGTCATTCACAGTGTCAAGAATAAGGGCTTGTCGTCACATACAATGTAATAGCTGCTCCAGTACAGCTGCGCCCCTGTAATGCGTTAATTAAGACACTCCTACACTGATGAGAGCGCTTCTCCCGTTGACATAGTTAATCCACCTCTCGAGAGAGGCTCTCCTGCCGACATTGTACTGTTTACACAGGAGTTAGGTCGGTATATAGACTGGATTTTCCATACCCCTGAGCGACATAGTTATACCAGTATAGATCTGTAGTGTAGACCTGGCTTAAGGCACAGAGGTCCTCATGCTCAGTCTTGCACACAGATCTTAAGGCCATCTTGCCTCTCTTTGAGGAGCTGTATACTGTTTCTTTAAATGTTTCCGGGTGGGCGGGGTAGGGCTGTTCTAGGCAAAACCTGGCAATTAGCAAGGGGCGAGAAAGTAATTTGAGGGCTAATACTGTTTTCCTTACCCTATTCCTTATACCTATTCCTTACCCTATACCTTATACCTGATTCTTTGTTCAGTGTTGGAAGAAAGTGATTCTTTCAAACAGCCTTTACCATCGCTACATAACACTCCCCTCTTCACATAGCATCTGACAATTAGAAGTCTCATACTTTCCTTGAGGACAACTTGTCACAGAGGATATGGATCCTATCACTTTTTCCTTGTTCTAAGGACAGGTGTCTGCTCTGGTTGGCAGATCTAGAAAATGAATGATTTTCTTTCAGACATGATAGATATGCTCCCTAGCCAAATCTGACCATGTCCTACAGATATCTTCTTTAGAAGATTGACACAAAGCTTGAAAAATGGTGCACATATCCCTTGACAAGCGCAGCCTCTCTGCAAAGCAGTGACATAAAATAGGAAAGAAATTATCTGTGCTGCTTGGCCATTCCATCACTTTATCTTCTGATTGAAAAAGCTTTTAGCAAAATGATTTTGAGGTGAGGAAGGCTTGAGGCAGCGTTAAAGCAAAACAAAACACAGTATTTTGTGAAGTGATTTTTTAACATTATTTTTGGCTTCTGCATTGTTTGTAATTTCCTAGGAGGACTTTTGTTCCTTGACATTTGGCAGACATTGGATGTTTCTCCCATGGTACACTGATGCTGGAATTAACAGCTGTTTGTAACAACTCCTGCTGCCTTTGCTTCAGCTCAAATCAGGGAACAGTGTTTTGTGTTGAATTGCTGATGCAGATGCACCAGGGTAGGGCAAAACAATAGACCAAAGTGTACTGTGCTGTTCAGGGAATCTGGCCAGAGCCCCACAGCATAGTTGGGCTCTACTTCAGCAGGAAACTAATTAGATACAATGGGAGCAGCTTCCTCTTGTCCGCAGTCCTGGAGGCCCCTCTACAATCACCCAGTTCAACTCCAGCGGTGGAGTGTATTACTCTGCCCCTGCAAAAGGTAGCAGTAGTGTTGCCAGGCAGTAAAGTCAAAAGGGAGGCAGTGTCTCCTTCAACATTGGGTAGGGGCCTCCTGGCACAGGGGGTAAGGAGGAACCAGGAGCAGCAGCGAGCTAGTGGAGAGGGCAGGTGCTAATTTGCATTCATTCTGGACCTCCACAGCCCTGAGCACCTAACCACAGCTGCCTGAATGGACAGAATCATAAGCAGCTTCCCTCTGTGGGAATGAGGGCTTCCGTAACCCTTAGCATTTGGCCCATTGCATGTGTTCAGGTCAAAGCCACTAAACATTGGAAACGCAGGAGAATTTTCCTGCCTAATTTTACAATTTTTAATTTTGTTGCTGCTGATGATTTTAAATGATGCCTAAGCCCCTGATCCTGCCACAATCTTTACAGGTGAAGCTCCAGGGGGATCAGGGGCTGCAGGTGGACAGGGGTCCATAAAGCATAGCTGCACCACACCATCACAGTGAACCCTGACACAGGCTACAAAAGCCTTTCCATCACAAGAATGACATTCACAACATTGACACCTCCTTCCACACAACTACCCCCCAACAACCCTCCTACCCTCTCAAAAATCGAAAAAGGAAATTAATGACATTGAAAAGGTCAAAGCCGAAACCCCTATCCCAAGCCGAGTTGTTACCCTCAAAAGGGTGAGGTGCTAGACATGAAATCCACAAGGGTCCCGCTATTGCTTCTTATACGGGAGTTGCACAAATACTAGGGTGATGGCTGGCAAGATGGATCTAGCTAATTATCTAAGACAGTAGACTGAATTAACCAGGGCTAAAAAAATGTATCCCATCTCATGAGCATTTATTATTAATGACCCATCTTTTTCTTATTTCCTTTCTCCTAATGCCTTCCCAGCTATACTACAGACATACACATTATAAATGGGAACATGCACAGCTAGTGTGAAAGTTCATTTTAAACTATATTTAAGTTAATTTCTTATCTTTGTTAAACTAGCCCTACTTTAATTCTAATGGCTTTATATAGACCAGCATGAAGTTCACTCTCTGGATAGCGTTTTTAAATACTTTAATTGTTACGCTGCCACTTGGAACAGAAGATAACATGATTCTTTTCAGCTTTAAGATTCTCCAACAGCTTTCAGTTTAGCATATTAATAAGATATATGTAATGTATGTAGGGTTTGACTCTGCTGCCTTGAATTTATATAGGTAAAAGTGGTAGAAGCATATACTCATTTTACATGAGTGTAACTGGCTACACAAGATGTAAGAGAGTGGAGAATCGGGCCCATTACGTTTTGCATTTTGGAAAATTATTCCTCTTATACAGATTTTTGTTTCCACATTTTTTTTTACTCCCAGTGAAATGCTGAAAATGGGATCCAATCTTATAAGGTGCCCAATGCTTGGTGTCAAGTACTCTCTGTGTCAGATCCAGTGAGCCCCCTCCCTACCCCCCCAGTCATTCACCAGACTTCTGTGAGGGGAATCAGTCTTTGTATCCCTGGGTGTTCTAAGTGTCCCTGGGTCTCAGAAGGCTTCAGCACTCTTTCCTCTCTTGGTCTCTCTGGCACATTTCCTGGGCACCGACTCTCAGTCTGATACCCATTCTCAGAAATGGAGCCTCTCAGCCCACCTGCCTTGGCTCCCCCCTGGGACCAGTGCCAACACCCAAGACACCCCAGTAGCTTAAACGCACCCTCTCCCAGAACTCCACCCCACACCCTGAGCCTTTAATTCTCTGAGGAGGGCATGATAATTGTGAAGCATCTTACACACAGACAGAGATGTACTGCCCAGAGTGTAACACACTTGCTCTTTTACGCTTAACATATACAGCATAAGTATACAGATCATATGAAATAAACCCGATATGCATTTCCCTATCTCCGTTTCCTCACCACTCCAGAACATTCTTTGTGTTGGGGTTAGGGCTGTCTGGATCCACTCAGGTACCTTCTGTTTCAGAGCATGCTTTGTGTGCCAAAACATAGTCTTATCCCCTAGCTCCTGTGACCACCCTTCCTCCTTCCTGGGTGTCGCTCTCCCTCAAGTTCCCCCTAAGAACTCTTAATTAACCCCCTGGTTTGTCACCTGGCTTCTTTTGTTCCATTTTTGGGTAACATTCCACTCGCTCCACTTCCCACTTCTCTTCAGGTAAGAGTCAGAAGCACTGTCTCCCTGCTGAGCAAACCCACTTTGTATCTCCATTGTCCATTCAAAGCAGCATTGTTATTGTTAAGTATTGCCCATTGTCCCTGCTCTGGGGATGACACGCTTTCAGGCTGCTGGCTGTAGTGGATACAGCTACAGAGAGGCATTCAGTAGTTTTCATAATAGCAACTCCATAATATTAACCAGAACTTATGTGCTGTACAGCCCGGTCCCCAAAATCATCATACTGTCATGGGCTTCAATCGGCGCTGAGGGTGCACAGCGTCTGGCAGGATATGCTTAGCTCCTGTCAGGCCTGGGTCTATTGTGTGGAAGGTGAACTATATACTGTATATGCCAAAGCCTCCAGACCGCAAGCTACATCTACGCATAAATTTTGATTGTGATGGCTCACTAACAGGGCTGGGTATATTTACATGGGTAACTGTTTGCATATTCCATTTGTCACCAGCTTGTTTCTCATTCCTTTCCCACACTGTAATGGGGAATATGTACCCTGCTCATTGCAGGAGAGGAAGACGTCAGCAAATCTGGGGGAGACTTATCATAGACCCCTTTCAGTAGCGCCAGCTCTTTCAGAGAGGTTAGATAGGCCTGGAGGAAGGGGTGATCCCTGGAAGTGAGCCTCATTAGGAAACTAGGACTTCAAAATGGAAGTGTTTGGCCTATGAGAGGGGCGCTAGGTTCCAAGGAGGAACATACTTTGTCCAGACCTCTGAGGTAAGGAAACAGGACATAGGGCTGAACTGCACAAAAGGGACAGAGCCTCTTGGCCTGACTCTCCTCTCACATACATTTTACACTCGTGTGCCACCAGTTGTGTCACTCCAGATTTACCCTAGAATGGGCGGCGAATAAGGCCCTTGGAGATGAGGGAGGAAGAGCGTAGCTGTTGGTGTAGCGTCCCTTGAAGAGAGACATTAATTGTGAGTTAACCCCTTGACTGCTTCAGAAATACTTTGTTTCATACCTGGCTGTGTAAATTCTGAAGTGACCAGGGTCGAGGTGATCCTACTGGCACCGCCAATACAAGGATACACATTTGAGGCCTCATTTGGTGACTATTGGATCAAAATCTCCTGGCTTTAACATATTTGAAATTTTGTACAGAAGAACATAGATGTCATGTTTGGCAATTTGCTTTGTGGGGAGGAGATAGAAAAGGAAGCAGCAAAGAGAAAGTCTTATGCACATTTAAAACAGCCTCACCAAAGCACTGCAGTGCTTCCAAAACTTTGGCCTAACAATGCCTCTAGTCTTCCTTGCCTTTTGTTAGTTCATTATCCCCCAGTTCAATATAGACTGTAGGCATATCTGGCCATGAATCATGCCTTTATATGTTTCTAGAGCACTTTTGGTGTCTCCGCATTACAGTAATAATGATCATCACAGTCATTAGAAACCCAGGGAATTCAGACTTAAGGTTACACTTAAAAGAAACCTCCAATATTTCAAAATATGGAAATACACAGTTAGGACACACAAAATTCATTCTTAACATACACCCCATAGCGAACCTCCTAGCTCCCTCTCTTTGTTCCATTCAGATCTACTTTGTAAGGTGTATTTATTTTTTGATCAGGGCCTTTTTCTAAAAGCTTTAGGAAGCCTGCACTACTAGGCTGAGGACATATTGCATGTGGAAAAACCACTGTAACTGTACCAATTATTGGTGTACCACAGAGTTTTCTTTGCTTAATTGACTTCATACATTCACGTCTTCAGTACAAAGTGTGATGCTTCATCACCACACTAATCTTTGCTCTTTTCAAGAAGTGAATGCTATAATTTCCTGATCTGGGCCTAGGAGGTTGGTTTATGCAGATACACACAACTCTGTGTCTAATGACATTTGTGTAATTGGTGGTACATGAAATCATAATGGAAATGATTGCCTTTAGTCTGCCATTTGCCGGATCAGGAATTTATAGACCATGGTACATTTGTTTCTGTGGCCTTTGTATGACCACAAAGCAGACTGGAATTGGCAGAACCCTAGTGTATTATTTAGAGTAAGTCACTGATAACATGAACCTGTTTGTTATGAACAGATAAGCTTCTCAGAAGGTCTGATTTTTCTAGAGATATTTAAAACTGCATTCAGCTTCATGATATTTGAGTACCCATGTCAGAATATTACTACGCGGGCAGCATTAAGGTTGTTTCAATGCCTTAACTATGCATTCCCATATTTTCAAATATTTGTATTTCTTGTAGATTGAACCTCACTGCTGAATTTCCTGGGTTTTCTGATAACTCTCCTATAAGCTTTCTTTTCCCACTGATATGAAATCTTGTCCTTAACTCATCCTAAAGGTTTTTTTAGTTAGTTGTGTGGTTGCTTCTCTTCCCTTCCCCCCCCCCCACAACTTTTAAAACAGTGTTTATGGCATACATTAGCAGGTAGGGAATGCTGGGGCTTGGGGCACAGGGAAACTCAGGAACTTAGAAGCTCCACATTACTCTGACTTTTCCACCTCCATGAATAATCTGGAGTCCACACAAGTTCCATAACTTGATATTTGGTGTCCCTTACAGCTTCCCTTCCTGAGGGCTTTGAAAAATCCGTAGAGTCTGCTGCAGGTTTTAGCAGACTAAGAGGAAATACGGGTCCAATGTGGACTCAGATAAAGTCCAGAGCAGCTGCTGCAGTTTTTGATACAATCTACAGGGAGGCAAGTCTGGGGCTGGGATCAGGACTCATGATATGGAAATCCGCACCCCTTAGCATGCCATCCTCCCCCTGGAGGAATGATGCAGTTACTGGTCCCTTTTAGGGGATGAGGGGGGTTTATGAAAATTCTGCCCCATGCTGGTGGGGGGAGAGGGATAGCTCAGTGGTTTGAGCATTGGCCTGCTAAACCCAGTGTTGTGAGCTCAACCCTTGAGGAGGCCATTTAGGGAACTGGGGTAAAAATCTGTCTGGGGATTGGTCCTGCTTTGAGCAGGGGGTTGGACTAGATGACCTCCTGCAGTCCCTTCCAACCCTGATATTCTATGATGTGCAAAGAGCTGCTCTCTAGTCCCCTGGGAGCATGTGGTGTTTCTATTGCCACCTGATTCTCCCATGCAGAGGGTGTTGTTGTTAACAAACATGTTGCTGCTGCTATCTCCTCTAGGGAAGGCGATGAATAGTTTTCCACCACATGCCATCTGCAGGGGAGGGGCTTTGAAGATAACATTGCTCGGGGAAGGACCTCTGCTGCATAAGGTACAGCCTCCTCTCTCCCTCAACCCCTGTGTGTCGAGCTCTGAATGCTAACAACCACATGAGTACTAGTCACTCGTTATTAATGAAATTTTAGGAGGACCTACAGTATCATATTTGGCCAGGACTGAGCTACTTCACTGGTATATTATTAGGCCTTTGTACTCCCGTGGCCAGAATGAGCCTGTGATGAAAACGCCAATGGATGAAATCACCACGCCTTTGAAGTCAGTGGGAAAACTCTCACTGGCTTCACTGGGACCGGGATATAACCCAGTATATTGTACTTGCTGTTGTACTAAGATGGAGAGGACCAGCTATTTTAATGCGATAGTGAAATGTTTGAAATTTAGCTGGAGATACATGGAAAATCTGCCTGGGGAGCAAATTCACCTTTTATTAAAACAAAGCAAACTTGCCAATACTGCCAGGCTCAACAGAAGCTTGATTAAAGGCAATGGGGAATTTACAAATCCGGGAAAGAGCAGAGCACTGGAAAAATAAAAAGTGCTAGATCAGTTAAAAGTAGCTAAAGAGAAGCCTGAAGGGTCTGAGGCTGGTCATTACAGATGCAAAAGCTGGACTGCCTCAAGGACAGCGGATGTCATGTGGGAATGGCAATAAAGAAATCTTCAGGGAGTCAGTGCAACCCCTGTATCTAATCACACAGCGCACTGGTAACCGTCAAAGTGCATGGAGCACCTTGTCAGAGCAGGGACATTGATGTGGATCCAGGGGCGCTGGGACAATTTGTACAGTGAGAGCCATTGAACCACCCTGTAAAGCCTGTATATAATGGAAACCGTTTCTAGCCAGGGGGTGCAGCAGCACCTATGTGTGTATTCCAGAGTGCCAACAAAAATCCGCGTGTGCATTAATACAGAGCTAAAGCGCGGGAGCTTTGGAATGTGTTAAAACTAACTTAGGCTCTGTCTACAGGGCCCCAGTGTAACTGTGGGACATTCTGCAGTGAACTGAGTTGGTGTAATCCCTGCTCTGCACCTCTACAGCACTGGTGTAAGTACATCATTGTAGCTTTAGCTGTAGTACATGAGCACTCCTAGAGATAAGACTTAGGAAACAATGTTTAAAGATGACTCTGGATGCCTCATTCTCACTGCAGTGACATGGCACTGGCAACACAGGAGGATCTAAAAGTGACATCTTTGAGGCTGATTAGACACCAGGTATGTGCACCTGACTCAGGAACGAGAACAGGACAAGGACACACATCCTGATGTCCTTTCTAGACTTGTCACTGGCACTGATAGTCTGGGTGGCCAGGCCTTAGACAACAGGAAAGAGTCTCTGAGAAGATGGCTCTTTCAGGCAGCTGCCGCACCACACACACAGGCAGCGACCCGGAGCAGTCAGCTTCAACCGGCTGAGTCTGAGAAGCGGCTCCCTGCCTGGGCCCATTTGCCAGGGAGAGTGGACAAACGTGCCAGTGGGGAGGCGCAGCAAGAGGACAGAGTGCCCCCCTCCCCACAAGTAACGCAGGACAGGAAGAGCTCAGCGGCCCCAAGCAAGGCGCCGAGTTCCTGCGTTCCCAGGGGGTGCTACGCCTCAGGCCCCGCCCCCACTCCACCTCTGCCCCTCCCCCGCCTCCTTCTGCTCCCACTTCTCCCACTATTCCCCTCCCCCCAGCACCTCCTGCGCACTGCTGAACGGCAGGCAGTAGGCGCTGGGAGGGTGGGGGAGGCACTGATTGGCAGGGCCCACCGGCAAGCGGGAGGCGCTGGGGTGGGAGGGGAAGGAGCTAAGCCGCAGGGCTGCTGGTGGCTACGGAGTCGGCACTTATGCGTGGGGTGGTCACATGTTCTCTCCCCTTTCGATTGTGCCCCCCAATATGGGGAGGCACAAGTCATCTATAGTGGAAGGGACAAGCTTTTGAGCTTCACAGAGTGCTTCCTCAGGTCTGGGGAAGGTAACCAGAGTGTTCACAAGCTGGGACAGATAATTAACCATAAGGGGTTCACACTTGTCTTAGGAGTTTACTTACAATGAAGCGGGCACTGAACATCTGTGCAGTCATAGGACAAAGGAGGGTAGTAGGCAGTCAGGTGTGTAACAAATCGTTGTAATGAGCCATAAAACCAGTGTCTCTGTTAAGTTTACAGTTTTTAGTGTCCAGCAGAATTATGACTTTAAGTTCCCAGGCTCGTCTATTGAAAGTGATGGGCAGATTTCCTTTGAAGACAAGGACTGAGAGGTCGGATATGCAATGATTGCTTTGTGAAAAGTGTCCGCCCGCAAGTGATAGGATGTTTTTTGTCTTTTATCATTTTTCTGTGTGAGTTAATCACTATGCTGTCCAATGGTCTGGTTTCACCCACATAGTTGTTGGGGCATTTGATGCACCGAATGAGGTACACCATGTGTTGTGATAGGCATGTGTAGGACCCACGGATCTTGAAAGGTGTGTTGTGTGGGGCATAGATCATTGTAGCAGGTTAGATACGTCTGCAGGTTTTGCATCTGTTATGCTGGCAGGGTCTGGTGTTGCTTTGAGTTGTCGTACCCTGGTCTGAGGGGAACTTGCATCTGATCATAAGCTTGGCAAGGTTGGGGGGTTGTTTGAAAGCCAGAATTTGGGCTTTGGGAAAGATTTCTTTTAGGATTTCTCCTTTGTCTTCACTAGGATTTTACTTTGAGTTCGTTAATTTGAGTTAAGAACCCACCTTTTTTTTTCCCCAGTGAAGACAAGGCCCTGGAAGGTTCTGGAATCTCTGGTGCCAGGGGCACTATTCCCATTGCACTAGAAAAAGAAAGCAATGAACTCACAATTATATTTTGCAGTTATTTTGTATATGCAAATATAGCTACATGGGTGAGAGGCAACAAACCCTCTTTGCCTGTCAGAGCCTCCCCTCCCCCCGCCACAATAGAAAAGATTTGTGCTACTTCTTCCCTCCTCCCATCCACCCTTGCCTGTGTCTGGCATGAGCAGTGTGTCAACAGAAGCCTCAGATTCCAATGACTAAATTAAATGGAGTAATCTGATCAGGATGAAATGCCAAATGAGTCACCTCCTTCCGCATCAGTCCTAGTGCCACCTGCCCTGTGCCTCTTTGCTTTCCTGGTCTGCTGCTCAGTGCCTGAGATAACAGGAGATGGACATGATAAGGGAGGAGATAAGGTTAAAACTTTTCTGTGGTTTAGCTAGAGAGACTTTGTAGCACAAGGTGACATTTGTGCGGGATCCGGCTCTTGCTTTTTTTCAGTGGAAACTGCGGTGTGGTGCATTTCCTAAATGTGGAGCAGCTTGCAGGATCGGGGCCTTAGCAGAGAAAATGCAGAAGAAAGAAATGCAGAAGAAATGCAGACTCATTTCCAATGGAGTCACCACTCCCCCTCCCCCACCAGTAACTAATTAAGTTGGGTCCCTATTAGATGTGTATAACATTTTTTTTAATAGCATTGATCAATTTCCTCACTAGGATGAGACATTTATGGAAAGAACAGCAGTTTCTTTCTCACCCATCACAAATATGGCCCCCCACATTTTAAACCATTCCCTCCCTGACACACTTTACAACAGTTAACGTATCACAAGGGACAGTGTAACTATGGGACACCAGGCTTGTCAAAGGTTTTAGTTGTCCAATTATCAGACAAACATAACCACACACAGCTAAACCAATGCAAATAGTTTCTCTGCTCATTCATCCGGTTCACTTGCTTCAGGCTTTGTTCTGCATTCATAAGCAAAACTCTGTTTTCTCTCTCCCTCCCTGCTGTGTTCTTCTTGAACCAAAGCAAAGGCTTTGTAATATCCCCTTGTTCTCATGCAGGGCACCTAGAGATCTGTCCCACTGCTGGATTTTCCTCAGACTCCAGAAAGCAGGAATATCTAGGTATATATCACCCACCCACGGTTTACTCTTAGCATTTGCAAATGCTACATCCTGGGTCCCCAATCCTCCAGTCAGATCTATGTGGGCACAGAGTCACACACCAATGCAGACTGCCACTGAGATGAATGGGACTGAGCATGGGTGTTAGCTATCCATGCAGATTCAGGGTGGCCCTCTCTGCCCAATCTCACTCTCTGGCACTTGGGTGGAGTTAAACCACAGATTATGCCTAGGAGTGGAACAAGGGAGCCATGGAAATGGTGGCGACTCAGTTTTTCAATCAAACTCCATTTGTACATACCCCAGCCTTGCTACATATAGTGAGCTGTGGATATGGAGGCAAAGAGGATTAGGATAGTCCCAGCAGAGTCAGAGCACATTACAGTACATATTTCATACAGTGCTGTGATAGCAGCCTGGTTTTGGAAGCAGGCAGGTATTTCCCCTGCATCCATGAATCTGCTAGTGAACCCGGAGTGCAGAATTATAACTGTGAAGTTCCTGTCTGGCCAGGGAATTGTTACAGTATTATTGCAATTTTTAGGTTTTAACTAAAAGCAATAACCCCTGTGTCTCTTTTAAAGCAACAGCCACCTGTGGCAACATAGATTGTGATAGGGTTTCACTAGTAGGATTCATTCCTTAATTGCCATTTAATATCGTACTCCCTCAGCTCACACCTCGGAGCGGTCCCCCTTAAATACATGCTGGTTGCCTTAGGTAACCAAAGGCCGGATTTTCAGAGGTCTTGAACACCAACAACGCCATTTGCCCTCAAAGGGAGTGGCAGGTGCTCAGCACCTCTGGCAACCAGGCACTAGCCTCAGTAGCTGATGTAGTCAGTGGAAATACGCCCATCCATAGACACAGACACCTTTAAGCCATCTTTGTACTCACCTGATCTTGGGCTGCTCTGGGGTACAGCGAGGCTCCTGGCATAACACAGAGCCCTGGGGCCCTAAGTTCCAGCAGCTTCCATCGGCTTCCCTATAGGCCACAACACTGCCTGGAATCTGTGCTATGGTACATGTTTTGGCCTTGCGCCCCAACACATTCCTCACACCCTCAGCTCACACCTACCGCAGGGCTTGCATGAGGGTCTTCCACAGTGCCTGTGAAACGAGACTCCTTCTCTGGCTGAATATGGGGCTTTTAGGGCTTCCTTATGCTGCTTTGGTGCTTTCACGTGGCATACAGGGGCTGGAGCTTGGGGCCTGAGCTTGTCCGGGAGCTTGCCCATGCGAGCTAAAGGAGACACTATGGCCTCAAGAGAGTAGAAAGCAACAGAGAGTCCTGTGGCACCTTTAAGACTAACAGATGTATTGGGGCATAAGCTTTCATGGGTGAATGCCCACTTCGTCGGATGCATCAACAGAGTAGGTTCTCATACTCTATGTGGACCAACAAGCAAAGGGAGGACATCACACACATTTAGCCAGCATGTTACAAAGGTATTTTCTACAGCATTGATAGGGTGCTACAGGGGCACTATGCAGCAGAGACGCTGGGGATATTATTATTTATTTAGGGTAAAATTGGCATATTTTTAAGGTTGACCGCTCTCTAGGATTTAGTCCCAACAGCAGTTACATTTCTTCATCCTTATGTAACCTGGTGTTATTAACAACTTATTTTTATTGTCCTCTGTGGTGTGCCAAGGTTCATATTCTTTTTTAAGTCATTTGCCAAGAATATATGTTCTCATCAGGTCAGGCAGTGGGTTAAATATATGTTCTCGTCAGGGCAGGCAGCGGGTTAAATATATGTACTAGTAGCGTTGCTTATCTTGCTTGCCTTACCAGGATGTGTATGTCCCAATATAAGCAGATAGGTATATTAGCAGGTTACCTTTAAAACAGAGGCAAAAATCTGCTTTGTTTTGCTAAATCCACCACCAAATGATTTTTGAGGGGGATGCTTTCATGGGAGATAAAAGACTAAAATCAATGATAGGACTGTCTGAAGACTGAAGTTTCATTTTATCTTCAGGAAAAGAAAATCAGGAATCAGCTATTCCATTCGCTCTCTATTAGGTTTGGTTCAAAAATGTCACTTATACACACAGCAGTGATGAAAAGGCTATTTATTTGAAGGCAGACTGTAGTATAAAGATTCTCACTGACCCATTTGTTTATGAAATTAGATAAGCATAAGCAAGGAACCTTGTTTACTGCAATAAAGGATCTTTACGTTATGTGAAACCAAAATTTTGATATGTGGCAAAAAAAACCCAAACCAAACCAAAAAACGAACAAACAAAACTAATTATAAGAAAGTTGCAAGAGGGGATAAAGATAACTTCAAATATGACTACATGCTCAGACATAAGGCTAACCCTATTATTTGCTCAGATAGTACTCAGTGATTTAAATTATTTCAGGGGGAAAGTGCATGTGACAGGTCATAAAGAATAATTCTACACATCCCACATCTGAATCACTTGCAAGATATGTGAGGACTATTTAAATTAACCCACTAAAATACGTGTTGCACCTTTTATTGAGGGTGCATGGTGGAAAATCTGCTTCAAATAAATGGTTGGCAGAGTATATCTAAGAGCTACAGGAAGGATACATTTGAGGTTTCTCTAGATGGGACCGGGTCAGAGATTTCACAGTGTAGGAGAGATTTCTACGATGTTACCAAGGCTGATTTTACTGACTAGTCAATGCTGTGATATCCTTTGCAGAAGCAACAGCTTCTAATAAAGGTTAATTCAAAGACATTACATATTTTCAGCTTAGGAACTACCTAAATCAACAGATATGCAGGCAGCTGGCTGTGATGTATCCCAACCCCTTTTGTATGGGCAACTGAATCCAAAGGGAAACTAATGAGTTTCCAATCAGTTTTTCTTTGCAGCTGGCTTCCTGTACAAGTTTGCTGCAGGGATAATCTGATTAGAATTGTTTTCTTCATAGGTCCTACATCACACCCTTTAAACACAAATCTGGCTTCAGGCAGAAACTAACTGGAATCATGAAATCATAGTCAGTTTCTCTTTGCAGCCTGTGTAAAGAACTTAGATCCTAATTCAGTAAAGCACTTAATCACATGCTTAACTTTAAGTATGTATTTAAATCCCATTGAAGTCAATGAGACATAAGGGTAAGCACATGCTTAGGTGATTTTCTGAATAGGGATGGGATTACTCACATGCTTAGAGATAAGCACATGCTTAAATGCTTAGCTGAAGTGGGGCCCTAACAAAGTTGGAAAATGACTAACAGTGAAGGAATGCACGGAGTACAGAAGGACACAAGGTAGAAAAAGGTTCCAAGTATCAGTTGCTAGGAATAGTATTTGAAACATACTGTCCTCCTAGGCACTGATACACCTATTCAGCTCATCTCTATTAAATAAGATAACTCCTTTGAACTTCAACCAAAAATGTAAGAGTTTAAAACAAGCTACTAAATTCTCTGACATAGAAAAATCTTTGATCAGAATGACCATTTTTATGTTGTGCCAGTGCCCAAAATGTGCAAAGTACTTTCCAGAAAGAGAAGACAACACAGCCTTGCCCCAAAGAGCTTAAACTTTTTTTTGTTTTTTAAAAAAGGTGTGTCTTCTCTTTCAATAGCATATAGGTTTCTAGAATGATTGGGTTCCCAGCAAGTATTCAGCCAGCAGAATTATTAGTTATGCACCAGTAATCATAAAAGTTATAATTCTCCATATGTAGTCGCTATGGTCCTGGGCCTGTTGTGCTAAGCTCCTTACCCCTACTTTATATACACATTTGTTACCAAGCAGTGTTAATAATTATAGTTTATTAGCAGCTTCTAAGGGAAGAGCAGATATATGGAATAAAGAACTCCCTTTTCTCTCCGCTCCTTTCCTTGAGGCTTCGAAATATATGTCCCATGAGTTTCTTCTCTTATAGACTCTGACATTTTTCCTCATAACAAATTTATTCTTTACATTTGCCATCATTACCTCTGAAGCAGAGATCTTCCCTGAATCACTTGAGGTGAGCAGCTTCTAAAAAGCCATATCTGCTGGACAAATGCACCTTGCCTTTCAACAGTTTTCTTTCCTTTTCTGTCCCTGAGCTGTTAATGTAGCGAGGTGAAGTGTTACCTTGTAAAAAAAGAATAGCGACAACAGCATCTGAAGAAGTGAGGTTCTTACCCACGAAACCTTATGCTCCCAATACTTCTGTTAGTCTGAAAGGTGCCACAGGACCCTCTGTTGCTTTTAACAGCAGGAAAGTATTTCTTTTCTCTCACCCTGCATCCATCGATCAGTGTTCTTCTGCTGTCTGTCCTGTGCCATTGCCTCATGTAAAGCCTCCGCAAGTCCACTAAATCTTATCTGATTCTACCTTTTCTCTCCTCAACAGCTATTAATTATCCACTCCTTACTCATCCTCCTGACACATCTGTTCTCATCACTTCTTCATCCTTTGACCCTACTTGGAATCATTACCAGTCTAATGTAGTGTACTTTGTATTCCTTGGACACAGGAAACTAATTGTTTGCATGGATTACTACAGAGCTTCACTGGGAGAATCAAACATTTTCTTAATGCCTTGCTAATTTTCCTCTTAATTTCTTCCATATGACAAACCTTACCATTATAAAGTAGGTTTGCTGAGCCCCATGAAAATGCCATATGAAATATTCTTTGTCCAGTACTTATATTTGTATGTAAGCTGAATGCTTTCTCACCTACACTTGAGAGGTAGAATGGCAGAAATCAGTGGCAAATTTAATAGGACATTAACCATGATATATCATAAACAAGCCTATTTCTATACTTAGGTTTTTGGTAACACCTTAAATTAGGTCTCGCTGGGTATGCTCCTTGTTTTACTTTTTGGCATTTCAGCTTGGACAATGTTAAGCAATGAAGTGATTTGCTCTTTTGTTTATAGTTAGCTTCACTTTCAAATTCTGAATGGCTAGGTTGCAAGGGAATTTTTATTTGTCAGAAAAGCATTTCTACTGATTATTTTAAATGAAAGAAGTATTTCAAATGGTCTCAACTGGTATGTAAGAAAGGACAGTTTGGCTCAATAGAATAAGTTTTGAAAATGCACATAACATTTTGAAATATTTCTTTTAAAAATAGCCTGACAGATTAGGTTCTAAAAGACTGATCCGTGACTCACTGTGGTCAGTCGGAGCCTTTCCATTCATTTAAATGGGCTTTGGATCAGACCCTAAGCATACCACAAGGGCATATGGCCATAAGGACAAAATGAAGCTATTTTAGACCATGAAGTAAAACTCCTGTTGCCCAGCCAATGAATAGGACTGGAAAATACAATATCGGTCCCATAGCAGTATAGACAATCCAGTGATAACTCTTGATCATGGGCATGGAAGCAGGTGTAGAAGCACATTATCACTTTACAGTTAAAATGAGACTGATTCCTTAGAAATAACCTAAAGTAGATTTTGCCTCCATCTCCTAGTTTTTGTTGTTATAGGACTATAACCAAGTTCACTCAGTGCTAGGTACCCCCTTGTGGCCAGACATGGCATAGCCTAGCAGCTCTCTTGCTGGACTAGCGCCCCCTACTGACCATCACGCCAGCATTGTGGCAGTTGCTCTGTCAGTAACTTGGCCTGCCAGCTGGGCTCAGTAACCCTTCCGGTGGGCTTGTAGGCCCCACTTCCTTTGGGCCAGTGGGGCAAACCAGTCCCACCCTCTACTCACTCTGGGTTCCAGCTCGGTGCCCTGAACTGAACAGCTAGGTCTGCTCCTTTATCTATGCTGTAGTTTTGCCTGGGCCACTTCCTACACAGCCTCTTAAGTTCTCCTCTGGGTCCTTCTGCCTCTTAACTACTTATTCAGGGTCTCTCCCAGGCCTCCCCACTTGGATAGTTTTTCCTGATTCTGAGATTTCTGCCTGACATTCTCTCTTTCCAGCCTATGCCCCAGCTGGGCTTTATCACCACTTAAAGCCTGCCTCTCATGCCCATTATTGTAGCCACTTTCTGCTCTTCAGATGGTATTTGCCTGATTCCTCTCAGGTGGGCCTCAGTCTGTAATCAGGCTGACTTAGCCCCAGGCTCTCCAGCCCCCAGGGCACATCCCCCTGTTAAAATGACAAATAAGCTAAACTTTTAATAGCCTGGATATTGATTAGTGGATAGCTGCTGCATCCCTTCTCCCCAGAACACCATGTTAAACTGGTGATGGTTTTGGCTGTGGAAGGCTCAAGTGAGAGAGCACTAGACACACAAGTTTCAGTTCAGGATGGTTCTCTCTCTCTCTCTCTCTCTCTACACACACACACACACACACACACACACAGACACAGACACACACAGTAGCAGCACAATAACCCAATTCTGTCCTTTCTTTTTCTTACTCAGCATACTATGCAGTAATCTCACATGAGCCTGAATCTTGCAAGTTATGTAGGGTTTTGGCAGAACTGTCACTTCCTTTACAATACAATGCTTTTTGGGCTTGCATTCATTATTAAAGAAATATTATTTGTCCTAGGATTAGTCAGTCCCAGTGCAATGCTTGGTGATTAATTTGTAGTGATTTATCTGGGTCATAGATCAGTATGTTATACACAACAAAATTGCATATTTATCTAATCTTGTAGTAGGACAGATCAAGTTATTATGATAACGTGTGTCAGAAAATGAACAGGGTGTGCATTCTCTTTTGGTTGGAAATGAAAATTGTTAGGTAATTCTCTTTGTCGGGTTGCCAAAGGAGAGGTGTTTGTAGATTTTTGAAGTCAATTGCCATGAAAAGCGTTCCCATCTGTCTGACCTTTCGGCTCGAGGCCCAAATCTCACATTAGGATCTCAGAATTCAGGCTCCCGTAGAGTCCCATTGCCTTCTATTTTCTTCCTAAACCCATGGAAGTTCCATTTTCCATGGGTATACAATATATCCTCATATTTTCAAGGTATACAGGGGGTTAAACGAGTGGAATACCTGGTTTATCTTGTTTGTGTTGCTAAGAACTTCTTGCCCTAATCCACACAGATAAATATATTACTAGGTTAGCTTTAAAATAGTGGCAAAAATGTGTTTGGACTGCATTAATGCATGAGTCTGTGCTGGTGGATCCCAGTGTAGAATGAGGACCTAAGTCTGTTTCTTAACCATACAGTTCTTTTATTTGCTGTCTCCTGAAGCCTTAATAAGTCATGCATCGTCAATATCCCCTTTTCTGTCTATGCTATCATGTGCAATGATCCTCTTTCTATAGAACAGAGAATGCAAAATGTGTAATTTATGTCTGATGGATGGGAAAAAGCTAGTGTTCTGAGCTACAGTTCCAGATTATAAGGAAAAATGAAAAAGCAGCAACACGCTCAAATATAAGATCATTTAAATAGTATGGACCATATTCTGCTTTCAGTTACACTGGGACAATCCTGTTTACTTAAATGCAGTTGCATCAGCACAGCAGAGAGCAAAATTTAACCCCTTACTTCCTATGCTTTGAATGTCTGAAAAAACATTAATATCACACATAAAAATATTTTAAAATGGAGCTTCTCCTAAATATTATGAATTCTCCTATAATCAATATCACAATATAGATATTTATGTGTAGCTGAAAGAACACAAACTTTTACTGTATTGAATATTTTAACTCAAGGCATGTTATATGATTTAACAATTCTAGTATGTAAATCACTTTACAGTTCTGTACTTAGTGGAATTAGTCCAAGTTTAGAGGTAATAAGTCTCACCTGATTTTATCAATAGGCTGGGAGGTCATGTTACCTTATTAATAATTTTCTGGTACTCGCATTTATAAGTGCAAGAAGAGTTAAAGAGATGAAACAGAACAGGTAAGAAAACAGAGAGTGAGTGAAGTGACATGAAATGAATTTTCTAAAACTGGAAACATGAACTCAATCCTTTCATTAGTCCTGCATCTGACAAAGTGTATTCTCATATGTTTTAGCCTGAACAGTGTAAAGAGCGTTCAAAACAGATACAATTGCAAAGCAGGAAAGATCACAGTTATGTGGAGGCCTGACAATATGATCTCATCAAGCTAGAACTTGAAATTGCAAGTATCACTTCAGATAAGATCAAAGGAAGTTTCCTGTCTCAATGATGTGACATTATCAGGTTTGAGACTGTAGCAAAGACACATGCACAAATTTGTGAACTAACAAGGCAGATTGAGAACACACTGGTTGGCAGGGTATTTTAGTTTCCTGAATTGCCTTGAGCTGGGCATAATTAGAGCTCATTTTTTGCACATGGCAGAGCCATCCTAAAGACTAAAAGAGCTGGGTTCTCACCGAAGATGGAAAAATGTCCATCTTTTAATTAACATAAGTTCAAACATCTGACCCATGTTTCACAGTGTATAGACAGATTTAGAGTCAAAGTAACCAACCCTTATGGAAAAGTCCTATTAAAGTGAACAAGTGGGGGAGGGATAGCTCAGTGGTTTGAGCATTGGCCTGCTAAACCCAGGGTTGTAAACTCAATCCTTGAGGGGGCCACTTAGGGATCTAGGGCAAAATCAGTATTTGGTCCTGCTAGTGAGGGCAGGGGGCTGGACTTAATGACCTTTCAAGGGCCCTTCCAGTTCTAGGAGATATATCTCCATTAGTTTATTATACCATTGGGTGTGTACAGAAATTAATTTAAAATCCAATCGAATTTAGTAGAGAATTAGATACCTGTTTTAGAACTCTATAGTCTGCTTTAAACATCCTATAGAAAAGTGATCACTTGCTGTTAAAATATTCTATCAAGCTTTTCCTTAAGTAATACAACTGGAAATTTACTGGCAGTACTATCCAGTTGATTTATACTCCATTATTACAAAATGAACATAACGGCCTAGATTCTCTATTCAGTGAAGCAGAGAATTCTATTCTATATAGCTGTTTATACTGCACCCATCACTGTAGTATCTGAGCACCTTGCAATGGTGCTTTAAGCAACATGACTGCACATCTGTTAGGGGTTTGTTCTCTCATCCTCTCCCGAACGGGAGGAGCATGTGCACTGGAGTGATTTGTTTTGGTAGAGTTTTTTTCCAACTAAATAAATATGCCTGTTGGCATGTGTTTATATTAGAGAGGGCAAGATGAAAGAAATGGAGCAGAAAGTGGTGAGGTTTGTGATGGTCCTTAGTTCCTGGGGGATTTCATTACCCCGCCTTGGATCACAGCTGGAGAAGGTTCCATCTCTCACACCGATGAGCTTTATTCTTATTATTGAGAGTTCCATTGTGCCAGAGGAGCAAAGTTGTCAACTGTGGTCCAAGTCCCAGAGCTTTAGATGGTCTTTTAGGTATCCTGGGCCCAGGCCATGGAGTGTTATGAAGACAAGGACTGAGATCTTGAACTTGATTCAAGATTTCATGGGAAACCAGCATAGAGAGCAGAGGACAGGTGTGATGGAGTCACAGTCGCCCATGTTCCTGAGGAGATGTGCTGCCATATTTGTATGAGTTGGAGTTTCCTAGGTGCTGACGATTTCATAGAATCATAGAATATCAGGGTTGGAAGGGACCTCAGGAGGTCATCTAGTCCAACCCCCGACTCAAAGCAGGACTAATCCCCAAACAGATATTTGCCCCAGATCCCTAAATGGTCCCCCTCAAGGATTGAAGTCACAACCCTGGGTTTAGCAGGTCAAAGCTCAAACCACTGAGCTATCCCTTCCCCCAGAGGTAGAGCACATTGCTGTAGTCCAGCGGAGAGGTAACTAAGGTATGAATAACTGAGGCCAGGACTTTGTCCACCAGGATGGGACAGAATCTGCTCATCAGCATTATTCACAACCATTGCAATGTGGGAGCTCAGCGTCACCAAGGAATCTGAGACTACTCCTAGACTATGGACTGAATTGACAAATTGTGAATGTGACCCTTCAACCAAAGAAGACTTCACTGTGGTGACAAGTGCCTCAAAATATTTTTCTCTTCCCATCAGCCTCAGGTCTGACTTGCTCAGGTTCAACTTCAGCCAGCTGTTCTTCGTCCATGTGCTGATCTCATCCAAGCCCTTGGCCATATTGGTGGTAGTGATGTGGTCATATGTGGAGAAAGATAGGTAGAGACATGTCTCATCTGCATATTGCTGGCACTGAAGACCATGCCATCTGACTGGTTCACCTAGTGGTTGCATGTAGATGTTGAAAAGGTCTAAAGAGAGAATTGATCCTTGTGGAACCCCACAAGTGAGGATCTATAGGTGGAGGTGCAGTTTCTTATCACTACTCTTTGGGTGCATCCTGCCAGGAATGATTCAAACCATTTTAGTGCATTATTCTGGACTCCTGCCACCTCTCAGTATTCTCATGGTCAACAATGTCAAATGCTGCAGAGAGGTCCAGAAGGATCAGAATGGATGTCTGTCCTCTATCCATTGAAAGGAGTAGATCATCCATGGGAACTGCTAAAGCAATTTCAGTTTTGTGTCCTGGCCTGAATCCAGATTGTGCTGGGTCCAGAATGTTAGCCTCAGAAAGATGAGCCTTTTGCTAACTTTGATATGGGAAATTTGACACTGGGGTGATAATTGGTTAGGACTGATGTATCCAGGGTGGGTTTCTTCAGTGGTGGTTGGACTACTGCATATTTGAAGGAGGAAGGGAAGATTCCTTTTCTGAATGAGCTGTTGGATATTTTGGTCAGGAGTAAAACCAGTTGTCCATGATTCTATTTCACAAGCCAGGAAGGGCATGGGTCAGATTCACGTCTTGGTTTGGGACTCCTTGATGAATAAATATACTGACCTCTAGGAATGCAGGTGGGTGAAGGCAGAGTGGATCTGTGCTGTTTGAGAAGGCTTCCTGAGTGTGCGTGATCTTTTTAATGAAGTAGGTTCTCTTAGTGCTTTGCAGTGCTTGGTGCTTAGCTTTGGTGCAGGTTGTAGGCATTCAGGATTAATGAAGCAATTTACCACCCTGGCTAGCTCCTTGGGGAGGGATTTGGCAGCCTCAGTGGAGGCTGATAAGATGGTTCTTTATGCCTCCAGATGGTTCTTTACAGCCTCAGCATAAGCTTTGAGGAATTCATTATGTTTCTTCCTGTCTGAATCAGCCCTGGTTTTCCACCATCTACACTTGAGTTGCCACCTCTCTCTCCACATAGTGCAGGGTGCCAGAAAACCAAGGAGATCTGTGTGGGTGAGGGGGAAGAAGGGGCCATTGGGGGGCCAGCGTGTATTGATCACCAGGTCCTCCACTCCTTGTCATGTGTGCAGGGTGCTGTTGTACTTTAGCAGGCTTTTTTTCAGAAGGGGGCAGTGAGGGAGCTGGTTTTGGCTTATTGAGTGACTGGCCAGATCTGAGCGGGTTTTAGCTTTCGCTCAGCTTGCAATAGTCCCCAAGGGACTGTCTGCTAGCTGGGGATTGGCTGGAACAATGTGCTCTGGCCATGCCCCCTCCCATCCCATTCACACAGATATTGTATGTTGAAGCAGGCTCCATTTGCAGAGTGGAACAGACAGGTGCAATGTGATATAAGTCAAGGGTTGATAAGTAGGGAAGGGTAGAATTATTAAGTGCCTTTGCTTCAATACTATAGATAGATGTACTTAGATGTGAAATATTATTTTGTCAAATATATGCATACTCTCACACTTAGAAACAGATTTCACATGGCACCTCCATTGGTATACGAAACATCAATCACACATGCAGAAAGACCATATAATCTCTCTTTTCTGGATGTATATACCACAGAGCACTGAAACATTTATGAAGTAACCTGTACATTAAAAAAAAAACTATAAGAAACAACACTTTCCTCAATTACTCTCCAAGGTGTTAACATTACAGAAATTGATGAGTATTGCTCTGTAGGTCTATAAAACATGAACTCTATCACTTTAGTGTATAAATAACCAAACACGGATAGTAACTATTGTTTCAATAGCACAGCTCTGTTGCAACCACCCACTTCTTGCACAATCTTTCCCTTCAATTAGAGGCGAAAAATGCAGCATGTTCTTCATCTTAATAAACTTGCTTTTGTTGATTAACACAGTGTTTTATGAGACCTGAAAGAACCAAGTTAAATGAACAGGAAGTGAAAACTTATGATGGATGTGTCCCTCATAGCATTTAGAGCTTCTCCACTTTATTAAAAATTCCTAGTTACTCTTCACTGAATTGTTTAGAGGTTTTTTTTAGCAGTCTCTGTCCTGATTAAAACAAATTAGCATCAAAGATTCCCAGTTGAATGAGGAATCATTAATTGAGAAACATGCAATGCTCCTTAATTACCTTTAGAACAGTCAGAGAACAAATAATCTTAGGTTTCAAAGGGGTTTGCACGCACTGTGCACTGTAGGCTCATTCTCTGTGTCTACTGGAATAAAAGTAGACTTGCATATACCGTTGAGGGATATCAGTGCAAGCCTCAGTAAACTAATTGTAGATTGTTTATCTAAAGAAAAAAATAGCAAGGTAATGGCTGGCTGGAAGAGATAGATGTTTCAGTTTATTATGTTGATTATAGCTTTCAATTTGCTTTACATATGTCAATATTGACTGAAAAAATGTGAGCTGTTCTTTATTAATACAAATTGAAATACTTCAGTGTAAAATACTCCAGCTATGCAAGCATCTGACAAAATGTCAGATACATATGTATGGAGAGAGCAATTTTACAGTCTTAAATATAACACAAAAGAGACAAATAGGAAACAACATATGTTCCTCAGTAGAACATTCTTTAATATACAATTTTTCAAAGTGTTTTTTCCCAGTCTATGACTCAGATTCTACAGATCAGTGCATCTGTATGGAAACCTCTATAGCAAAAAAGGAATAAATACATTTCCTTTAAGAGCATCCACAAAATGTATACTAGTAAGATTATCTTAATATTAATATTAAAATAAGAACATAAGAATGGCCATACTGGGGTTAGACCAAAGGTCCATCTTGCCCAGTATCCTGTCTTCCGACAGTGCTAATGCCAGGTACCCCAGAGGGAATGAACAGAATGAGTCATCATCAAGTGATCCATCCCCTATCGCCCATTCCCAGCTTCTGGCAAACAGAGGCTAGGGACACCATCCCTGCCCATCCCAGCTAATAGCCATTGGTGGATCTAACCCTCATGAATTTATCTAGTTCTTGTTTTAACCCTTTTATAGTATTGGCCCTCACAACATCCTCTGGCAAAGAGTTCCACTGGTTGACTGTGTGTTGTTTGAAGAAATACTTCCTTTTGTTTGTTTTAAACCCACTGCCTATTAATTTCATTTGGTGACCCCTAGTTCTTGTGTTATAAGAAGGAGAAAATAACACTTCCTTATTTACTTTTTCCACACCAATCATCATTTTATAGACCTCAGTCATATCCCCCCTTAGTTGTCTCTTTTCCAAGCTGAAAAGTCCCAGTCTTATTGCTCTCTCCTCATAAGGCAGCCATTCCATACCCCTAATAATTTTTGTTACTCTTTTCTGAACCTTTTTCAATTCCAGTATATCTTTTTTAAGATGGGGTGACCACATCTTCACGCAGTATTCAAGATGTGGGTGAACCATTGATTTATATAGAGGCAATATGATATTGTCTTATTATCTATCCCTTTCTTAATGATTCCCAACATTGTTTGCTTTTGTGACTGCCACTGCACACTGAATAGATGTTTTCAGAGAACTATCCACAATGACTCCTAGATCTCTTTCTTGAGTGGTAACAGCTAATTTAGACCCCATCATTTTATATGTATAGTTGGGATTATGTTTTCCAATGTGCATTACTTTGCATTTATTAACATTGAATTTCATCTACCTTTTTGTTGCCCAGTCACCCAGTTTTGAGACATCCTTTTGTAGCTCTTTGCATTCGCCTGGGACTAAACTATCTTGAGTAGTTTAGTATTATCTGCAAATTTTGCCACCTCACTGTTTACCCCTTTTTCCAGATCATTTATGAATATGTTGAATAGGACTGGTCCCAGAACAGACTCCTGGGGGACACCACTATTTACCTCTTTCCATTCTGAAAACTGACCATTTATTCCTACCCTTTGTTTCCTATCTTTTAATCGGTTACCAATCCATGAGAGGACCTTCCCTCTTATCCTATGACTTCTTACTTTGCTTAAGAGCCTTTGGTGAGGGACCTTGTCAAAAGCTTTCTGAAAATCTAAGTACACTATATCCACTGGATCCCCCTTGTCCACATGCTTGTTGACCCCCCTCAAAGAATTCTAATAGATTGGTGAGGCATGATTTCCCTTTACTAAAACCATGTTGACACTTCCCAACAAATTATTTTCATATACGTGTCCAATCATTTTGTTCTTTACTATAGTTTCTATCAGTTTGCCTAGTACTGAAGTCAGGTTTACCAGACTGTAATTGCCGGGATCACCTCTGGAGCCCTTTAAAAAAATTGGCGTCACATTAGCTATCCTCCAGTCATTTGGTACAGAAACTGATTTAAATGATAGGTTACAGACTACAGTTAGTAATTCTGCAATTTCACATTTGAGTTCCTTCAGAACTCTTGGGTGACTACCATCTGATCCTGGTGATTTATTACTGTTTTAGTTTATCAATTTGTCCTAGAAACCTCCTCTAATGACTCCTCAATCTGGGACAGTTCCTCAGATTTGTCACCTAAAAAGAATGGCTCAGGTTTGGGAATCTCCCTCACATCCTCAATCGTGAGGATCAATGCAAAGAATTCATTTAGTTTTTCTACAATGGCCTTATCGTCCTCGAGTGCTCCTTTAGCATCTCGATTGTCGAGTGGACCCACTTGTTGGTTAGCAGGCTTCTTGCTTCTGATGTATTTAATTTTTTTTTGCTATATTTATTTTTAACCGGCTCCTTTACACAGCACAAATGTAAAAACTTAATCAAAATTCAGGTTTCAGAGTAGTAGCCGTGTTAGTCTGTAGCCGCAAAAAGAACAGGAGTACTTGTGGCACCTTAGAGACTAACAAATTTATTTGAGCATAAGCTTTCGTGGGCTACAGCCTACTTCATTGGATGCATGTAGTGGAAAATACAGTAGGAAGATATATATATTCACACAGAGAACATGAAACAATGGGTGTTACCATACACACTATAAGGAGAGTGATCAGTTAAGGTGAGCTTTTATCAGCAGGAGAGAAAAAAACCTATTTGTAGTGGTAATGAAAATGGCCCATTTCCAGCAATTGACAAGGAGATATGAGGAACTGGGGGAGGGGGGTGGGGCAGGGGGGAATAAGCATGGGGAAATAGTTTTACTTTGTGTAATGGCCCATCCACTCCCAGTCTTTGTTCAAGCCTAATTTAATGGTGTCCAATTTGCAAATTAATTCCAATTCAGCAGTCTCTTGTTGGAGTCTGTTTCTGAAGTTTTGTTGTTGTAATATTGCGACTTTTAGGTATGTAATTGAGTGGCCAGGGAGATTGAAGTGTTCTCCAACTGGTTTTTGAATGTTATAATTCTTGATGTCTGATTTGTATCCATTTATTCTTTTACGTAGAGACTGTCCGGTTTGGCCAATGTACATGGCAGAGGGGCATTGCTGGCACATGATGGCATATATCACATTGGTAGATGTGCAGGTGAACGAGCCTCTGATAGTGTGGCTGATGTGATTAGGTCCTATGATGGTATCCCCTGAATAGATATGTGGACAGAGTTGGCAACAGGCTTTGTTGCAAGGATAGGTTCCTGGGTTAGTGTTTTTGTTGTGTGGTGTGTGGTTGCTGGTGAGTATTTGCTTCAGGTTTGGGAGCTGTCTGTAAGCAAGGACTGGCCTGTCTCCCAAGGTCTGTGAGAGTGATGGATTGTCCTTCAGGATAGGTTGTAGATCCTTGATGATGCGCTGGAGAGGTTTTAGTTGGGGGCTGAAGGTGATGGCTAGTGGCGTTCTGTTACTTTCTTTGTTGGGCCTGTTCTGTAGTAGGTGACTTCTGGGTACTCATCTGGCTCTGTCAATCTGTTTTTTCACTTTTTCACAATGGATCGAGTGGTGTGGTCTACAGCCAAGCTCTACGATACAATCACATTTGCTCCAACCCCTCAGACAGAGAAAAACACCTACAAGATCTCTATCAAGCGTTCTTACAACTACAATACCCACCTGCTGAAGTGAGTACCCAGAAGTCACTTCAATCTCCTTGGCCACTCGAGGCATATGTAAATTTCTGAGCATGTACATAGTGTATAAATAAATGGTGGACAGCAGGTTTCTGTATCCCAACTCATGTGAGGTGGCCTTCACATTAATATGATGCTCCCTACACTCTTCAGTGAGGAAGCATAAGAAGTAGAATATCCTACTGTTCATTGCTTTAAGTTTTATTTACACTCCAGGAAGTTTATTTTGTGGCTGAAATAAAAATATTTTAAGCTGAACAAGTGCTGTTAATGGTATCCTTCCAACTCGCCTTCACTTTTAAACAGTGACTGTAAATCAAACAAGCTGATCTCTCCAGAAAGCAAATCTCCTGCTGCCAACTTGCACTGAAAATAGTAATGCTTTGCACTTCCATAGTGCCATCCATCAAAGCATCAATGCTTTGCAGACATTAATAAAGGAAGCCTCAAAATACCCTTTTGAGTTGTTTTTGTTTAAATCACAACTTGACTGAGAGAGAATCTGACACATAGAAAGGCTAAGGCACACATTTTCAAAATTAGCTTCAGATTTTGGATGCCCAAATTGAAACACAAGGGGCCAGATTCACCATTGTGCCCTCCTTACTCTGGGTATGGGTGAGAGGTCCACTTTGCAACTCTCAAATTCTGGCCCTGCTCCAAATTCCTCCAGTTTGCAACAGCTCTCGATAAGCCATTACATTGGCACAGAAGAGGTCACAAAATAGCTCTACTCAACTGAACACATGATCACTGTGAGCAAAGATGGCAGAATCAGGTTTATGAAAAATAAATGAAAAAATGTTCATTAATCTGAGATGTTGGAAAGGCTTTATCTAGGGTTCTGGTTATTGTTCCTATAAGCAATATTTATTTGTCAGATGTATTCAAAATAGCTTTACTGTCTACTGGCTTAGATGTCCTCCTACAGATATCAGCTGAGGCAAGCATCAGTATTTCACATCAGGAAATGCTGCATCCTCGAGGCTGAAAAGTTAAGGTCCATTTATTTTTTACATGACTGAATAGAGACTGAACATCCAGCCAGATTATTTTAGGGACTGAGCCAGAGATCGAACCAGGTGGTGCTCGACCTGCAAGGACGCTTCGTCCATTTGAGATTTGTCTTCATGATGATGTCCTATATAAATGCCATACAATCTTGATAAGATGGCTCGCGTGAAAAACGAGAGAGAGCGCTTAATATTTTTAACAGAGACTTTACCTTTATTGTCCAGAAACCCTTCAGGTGGTTTTAAAAAAAACAACTGGTAATCAAATTAAGTACATAATGACTGTGTAATCTAGATGAATACTGTCAAAGTTATTAGGCCTAAAAATTTAACCGTTGTTAAAGTGATCCCAAAATTCTTACCCTCAGGATTCCCAACCTACAGTGTACATTGTTTGGGAAAATAATCATTGCTGCTGATTTTATACATCAGACTCTATATATTAAGATCCAAACTTTTCCAATGTTCTACATTTTTGGTTCTACTATATAAATAGAGGGCCCCCCTGTGAAAAAAATGCAGTCAGATCTAAATCTGAACTTGTCCGGTTAAAGATATACATCTGTCTCTTACAAAGGAATATAATTACTAGAACTCATTGCATTCTGAAGTGTAACTTATTTACACAGACTACATTCAAGTAGCTTCATGAGAGGGTACACACACACCCGAGAAATGGAGAGATTGGTTCACCCATGCTACAGTATGCAATATATCTATTGCTTTGCTTTGAACAGTAATTTATAGCTGTGAATTTTCCCCCAGTAGTATCAATGACTGGTTTGCAAAAAAAATAAATACAGATATCGAATCCTGATGGTCAGAATTTCACCACAGGGCCACTATTCAGATCAGTTTTTAGCCCTGTATTTTTAGTCCAACATAAATCACACTAAAGTTACAAAGGGTCACTCAACATTTTCTGAATTTGATCCAGAGTTCAAAAAATATGCTGGGAGCAGAGCATTGGAGATTCTAGAGCATAAAGCAAATGAGAATATCTGTCACCCAGTGTACTGTGGTCACCATTAAGAGTCAGTATTTGCCAACAATTGGCACAGTGTGGCCCTGAGACACATCAGTATTTTCATAGATCTAAAACAAAGTAACCATAGTTACTCAGATACTGTGATTTGATTCCTATTGCAAACTTCCATTTAATGGCGACCATTAAATTAATATTTCTCTTTAATGCATTTACTTTTACTAATTTGTACGCAGGGAGCCTGGGAGAAGAATGATCACGGAAGTGTTAGAAAAAGTACTCGGAATATAATGAAAATGTTGAATGACCCCATGACACTGGTATTTTATCTGAACAATAAAAACAACATGTTTTTAACTGATAACTTTATAAAATGCCTAATGAATACCTGCCCATCTCAAGTGCTACAATAAACATTATAATCCATTTAAAGTTAAATTTACTTTTCAAGTAACGTCAAACTCCAGGTGACTACAGGTAGATGCAATTCCCACTTGGGGGATTCCAGTCAGAGAAATTGCTCTGTAGAATACATGCCCTGTGTACCATGGGTCTCAGGTACACACAAAGAAATGTATATTTCTCATGTGTAATGTTTTGACAGAAAGATATTACAGAATTAGGGAAAATTTCCAGACAAGTGGTTTATTTCTTTTCTTTTTGAATGGCTAATTCACCATGCACACCAGTTCTACTGGCTTATTTTCCCTCAAGCGGTTCTGCATTAAAACTGACAGAAGGAGCTATTTTCAGAAGACTCTTTTTTCCAGGTTTTAAGTAGCATTGACTGAAAATTCACAAAAGAATCTTTAAAAATGAATCTTAGGTTTTAAGAAATAAGGGAGTGAGGTCAGAATAGTCAATAAAAACACAATATCATGATGGCATTATTTTAGCTTAAGAATCAGTCATATTTTAAGATAGGAAAATACTGAAACAATCATGCCAGCTAAGGAATAATTATAGCATAATTTATAAATGCACAATTTGTCAAAACAATATAGCAGTCATGGTAAGATGCAACCTAATAATCCTGTACAACCATTCCTTTTAATATTTATTTCATTTTTACATTCAGTCCTCATCCAAATTAAGTGGAATAGTTTTATGTATGAATGGCATTACAAAATAAACACTATCAACTCACAACAGGGCTTTATTACTGCTACTGCACCACCATGGCATGCAAGTAACTATGTAGTCAACTGTAAACAGTAAAATGTCATCACCTTCCTGAAATAAAAAAGAAAATGAAAAATACAGCTATAGTAGTAAACATCAATTTTTTTTATATCTTTCATATTTACCAAAACTCTATCATATACAAGAGGCATTTATACCTCTGTGGCTCTCTCCTACATTAGCACCTTGGCAATGGTGGAGGTGATAAACTTCACTTCAGAGCAAGAGCTAACAAAACTATTGGTTTCACATAAACCATCATCAACGTTTAATGCATAAATGAGAATAAGACCCATCTGCTACCTCCCCCCCCCCAACAGTCTCTTTTTCTTTTGCTGTATTTCAGAATTATAACTAACTGAAAATACAGTGAGGAGGGCCATATGAAGCTGTTTGTTGGAGTTTTTACCATGGTGAACAAGCTCCCCAAAGCTTGTTAGACTAATGCCTACTAGAGAGGATGCTTTTCTGTTAGCTTTTTTGTTGTTGTTGAGCATTGATTTGGTGAGGTCCCATATTGGATGGATGATCTGAGAACCACTGTTGGAATCAAGCTGGCTTTTGGAAGTTTATTATTATACAAATTTTGTATGCAGGATATTTCTTTAAATAGGATGAAAGTGAAGATCAGATGAAATTCTGCAGCTGGGAAAGGAAGGTCAGAGGAAGATCATAATTTATTATTAATTATTATTATGGATGGGTCAATGTGCTATTTGAGGTGCAACCTTTTTGCTGGGAGGTGAGGACAATGATTTACAGTCACTTTAGAATATTACAGTATTGAAGCAGAAGCAAGTATACTACTGCAAAGTAACAGCAAGTTAAATTCTCCTTAGGCTTGCAATCTTGGAGAGAGCTTTTGGAAAAAAAGGAAACTAGATTTCAGGATAGAATTTTCCATGCTCAATCAGCTCTGATAATTAGTTGGTATGGAAGACCAACATGTACTCTTTACAATACACGTCAGTCAGAATTCTAATAAACTTCTTATGAAGTGAAATACTGAAGTCCACCCATCATCCTGTTGTAGCCCAGATTGCATGTCAGGGCCTTTAAGAAGGTAAAAAAAAAAAAAACACATGATATGCTTTAATCAGGTTTTTATATGATATGATCATCAAAATATATATTTCCTGTTTTGCTTGGCTACACCTACATACTTCTTAATTCAAAATCTACCTTCAGATTTGGGCAATGATAAAACAACCCCTAAATCCACATCAGCATCTTCAGTTCCTGCTTTCTGTAAGGGTATTTTAACTCCGATTAAGAGAAGAAAACCATACAATTCTCACCATTACATTAAGCTCTACAAAAATGTCTTTTAGTGTCCTGTGAATAGTTTAGTTTTCAATTATACAATTTCCTTCTACATTACAAAACAATGTGTAGTCTTTCCTAGATGTACTCAATGCCCACCCCACCCCAATATATACTCAGCATCGAGACAAGTATTTAGTTTATTTCTAAATAAACTCATCAAATAGACTCATATTTGCCATAAGGTTGTTCTGCTGTGGGAAATAGCAGGCTCCAAGTGTGAATATAACAGGACACATTACTTATCATCATCATCATCTTCGTCATCATAATCCATAGGTTTGCCTCCAGAAAAACTGAGGCTGTAGTATAGCTTTCAATGGAAGCCATTTAAAAGGAAAACATTACAGAATGTACAAGTGCATCTTCTGGACCTCACACACAAGTTCCTTGACGTGTTGAAAGATGATGTTTTCGATTTCTGACTCCTGAACTCTTATCTTTACTGTCTGCAGGCTTCTGTTGGGAAATGTCTATCAATGCACTTGCAATTGCAAGACCTGTAAGAAAAATAAAACAAAACAAAACACAATTTAGTGCCCAGTGGTGAGAAGACTTCCACAGCACTGTGTTGGTTCCTTTCATGTCCAGTCTTTTGTACTTTTCCAGCAAGTCATCAGCTATTTCAAAGTGAGATGGGAAGCTAACAAACATTTTCCTATTGTCTAAGATGTTTTTCTTGTAATTGGCCACAAAAGAGGGGGGGAAAGGCAGTGTGGTATGGTGATAGGGCACTAGGTTGGAAATGAGAAGGCCTCGGTTCCATCTTTTCTCTGCCACTGACCTCCTATGTGATTTTGGGCAAGCCACTTCACCACTCTGTGCCTCTGTTTTCTTTGTTTGTCCTGTTTACGTAGACAGAAGTTCTTTGGGACAGGGACTGTCTCTTACTATGTGTTTCCATAGTGCCTAGCACAGTGGGGCCCTGCATTCAGTTGAGATTTTAGGTGCTACTGTAATATAAATGACAACAACAAAAAGAAACTTGTAATTTTTTGTAAACGGTGTGAGCATGGTAGAAACCAAGTAAAGCCTTCAGGCCAAATTCTGTTCTCAATTATACTGTGCGGAACCTTGCAACACTCGTTTATCAAAGAAACATATTGGTAGGCTTGCAGTCTGTCCATACTTTGTGTCTGTGACTTCCTAATATACGTACTAAAGTAAAAGCTACATGGATTGTGGAAAACCAAGTGCAAGAAAAAGTGATAGACAACTTGTAAGCATCTACAAACCTTTTACACAGCAAGTAACTTTCATACTGGAGTTCATCTGCATAAAAACAGAATTAGCCTAATATTTTAAAGAGAAACAGATGTGATAACATAGTAGAATGAAGAAGTAAACTAGTTGTTTTACAATATTTCACTAGAACTGTAATCAAAGGATGTTTTTAGTCCAAATAGCTTTAATCAAAGAAAGAGACCAGCTTTAAGAAAACCATTAAACACAGCCCTAGCAAAGCAGATAGACATTTTTAGTACAAAACATGTACTTTCTTTATAAACTTGTCCCATTCGCTTGGCCAGTGGTGTGAAATTGTTAATGGCTTTGGGGAATTAAAAATAAGGATGAGAATGAAAAATGATTTGATCTCGGTATATCAGAGGTCTTATCATAGGAGACATAAAATCAGAGAAATTACAGATGGGTTGTTAACAGATAGTAAAACATGATGGTAATAGTTTATGTAAAATATTAGCAGCAACAGGTCACAAAAACACATTGTTTTATTTTTCAAACTCTGATGGAGTAACTGATCCTTGATTTCACAACATTCAGGGACCAATATAACCATAACTAATTAAAATAGTGTGGACAAACACAGTACAGGCTTCTCCTTAAAGCTCACTTAATGCACCTTAGTTGCAGATAGTGCCACTGCTAATCCACTCTAGGACCTTTTAAAATAGCTTCCAGTATTTGTAACAAATAACATGTATTATTGTTTTTACATGGATCTATCACAAAATCCAATTTTAAGTGTAATTCCTCACACATTATCTCACTGCATCACCTAGCTGATTATAAGTGAAAAGCTATAATTTTCAGTGTTTCTTTACGACTCTACAGTCTACTTTACTTATGCCAAATACATTGCCAGAAAGAAACCAAGCAGTTCAGGTTGCCGATATACTGGAAATTCTGTGCTAATCCAAAACTGTAATAGTATCTTCCCTATCTCACAAGGATGTTGCAAGATTTAATTAGTTAACGTGCATACAACTCTGAAAATGCAAAGTGCTATATTCTGTAGAAATGTTAAGTGCTGATATAATTTTTATGTTTCAGGATATGCAAGTAATTTTTCTCACATACACACACATATATATTTCCTGGCATTAGTTAGCGATCCCTAAAATTGGACACTGATATATGAAATTATAAGATACCTTTGAGGCACCTTTAAAACATTAGCGTATCTAGTGTTACTAAAGCCGGGGATAAAATCTAAGTGACATTTTTGATGCTTCCCTATATGTTACTCTGTTTAACAGCTAGGCTTAGCTAGTATGTTAAATGGATTGTATATTAGGAAGAAAACACTTCCAATTATTCTTATGTGATTTTTTTTTTTTTTTTTTAGTATGCTTGGTTGCTCATACTACATGCTGCTCATCCCATTCTGCATAACTAACATACAGGAAACACTGTTTCCTTCAAATCTAATGCTTCATACTGGGACACACTGGCATGCTGTTAGAGTCCCATTAAAATCAGGTCACTCCAGAAGATCATTTTTCAAAACGTCACACAAATCATCTGATGAAATTTACTTATTGTGTTCTCTAGGCCCAGCACAGTTCCTTGTTATCAAAGCAATACAATTAACTCGGGGAACAATTCATTATTTCAGACTGGCGGTCTAAAGGAATTTCATTTACCAAGTCAAGATGATGCACAGACGCTGCAGGGAAGCAGAATTTACATCAAAATACAACTGAAGGTTTGATAAAAATGCTGAGGTTTAAATATTTATTGTAAACTTTACCTTTATTTTGGAGGCTTTTGTTCCTAAAATGTCAAAAAACTAAGATGATTAAAACTGGAAATGTAAATCCTATGATGCTCAACATCTGTCACCTCCGATTTCACGGCCAGTTTAGTTTACCTGTGTTCTTTAGATATTTGGCTATGTCTAAACTAGAGACCTTACAGAGGCCAAGCTGGACTGAGGCAGCTGCGCCGCTGTAAGATCTCTTATGTAGCTGCTCTATGCCGATGGGAGAGGACTCTTCCGTTGACATGATCAAACCACCCCCAATGAACGGCAGTAGCTATGGAGGTGGGAGAAGCTCTCCCGCTGATGTAGCGCTGTGCACACTATCACTGATGCCGGTGAAACTTATGTCGCTCTGTGGGGTGTTTTTTTCATAACCCTGAGCAACATACATTTTCTGACATAGCCTTAATATTTGCCAAACCACAACATTATCTCGTTTCTTCTTATCTGTGGGTAGGGCATTGGTAAAGAGCATCCAGGCACAGAGAAGAATCTCTAATGGTCTGAGGTCTGGAAATTCAAGTCCAGTCACAGAACTAGATCTATTTTTAAGTCCAATTGGTTTTAGCTGCATAGAACTAGGTCAGGTTATTTTCATAATCCTTGTTGGAAAAAACAATCTGTAACTTGTTTTACAGATATGCATGGAAAGATACGGTAATTTAAAAGGGACTTCAGCCAAATATGTCACTGTAAAGTATACAGGTTTTTAAAGACAAATGCATTCACAATGAGAAAAATATGAGAGAAAACAATATGAACTTGGTTATCTTTTTTTAGAAATATAATCTTTCCTAATGGAAGTTAAATGGTAATAGTTGATTGTCAAGCAGTAACTGCCTAATCATAAAATTACTGGTGTGTGGGTATACTGTTGTTGTTGTTTTAACAATTATGCAAAACAATTAATAAGTACAGGAATAAAATACAGCACATCAAATGAGATTGCCTTGCAAAGTGCATTCTCAATTTGTATACAAACACAGCACTTTAATTTTGCTTTTCAACAAAAAGCCTCTGAAAAGTCATTCATTTTGAGATGCTCTCCTCCCAGTCTCTGTAAAAGCAGGCAGTACTATATATTTTAATTTTCCAGCAAAACAGCTTCATTAGGCGTGAAAGGTTAATTGCAGGTTTAAGTGCAGTTCAGGGAACAGTGCATGGGTCTGTAGTGAATAGAACAGTCTGCTACAGGAAGGCTGAGCGCTATAAACTGTTTGCCCTGCTCAAATGTTTTACTACCTCATTTACTAACTGTCTTTTTTTACTGCTTGTATTTGTAGTTCTCCTAAGCCTTTAATAGCTATAGTTTTATTTCACTGTAATCAGATTTAAATGGAAATACCCATGCTGGGATGTTTAAATGTTTTGCGTGAGTGTATAGAGCTACATATGAACTGATGTAAGACTACACTATCTTTCAGAGTAAGAAACTTGTTTGCAGTGTTGTTGTAGCACTATTGGTCCTAGGATAGGAGAGACACAAGGTTAGTGAGGTAGTATCTTTTATTAATTCCACTTCTATTGGTGAAGTTTTTGAGCTACACTGAGCTCTTCTTCAGGTCTGGGAAAGGTAATTAGCATTTCAAAGAGGAACAGTTTGTTAAGCATAAGCAGTTAACACATATTGCAAGAGACAATTCAAGATGAAGTGAGCAACTAACACCTCTGCAGTCATAGTACAAAGGAGGGTTAATGAGTTACAGATTTTGTGTCTCATTACAACAGCTAGTGTCACTATTGAGTCCATAATTTTAGTGTCCAGCAGACCTATGAATTTAAGCTCCCAGCCTTGTCTTTTGAAGAGGTTGGCCAGGTTTCCTGTGAGGACAAGGACTGAGAGGTCAGATATGGATTGATCATTTCATGAAAAGTATTTGCCCCTAGGTGATAGGGTGTCTTTGTCTTTTATTTTTCTGTGAGAGTTCATTCAAGAGCATAGCAATTGTTTTGTGTAATCCACATAGTTGTTGTTGGGGCATTTGATACACTGGATGAGGTACACCATATGGTGTGAGATACACTGGATGAGGTACACCATGTGTTGTGATAGGCATGTGTAGGACCCGTGGTTCTTGAAAGGTGTGTTGTGCAGGGTGTTGATCATCGTAACAGTGGAACTATGTCTGCAGATTTTGCATCTGTTGTTATGACAGGGTCTGGTGCTGCTTTGAGTTGGTCAGTCCCGGTCTGCCAGAAGCTTGCTTCTGATGATGAGCTTGGCGAGGTTGTTGTTTGAAGGCCAGAAGAGGGGGTTCATGAAAGATTTCTTTAAGGATGTGGTCCCCATCAAATATGGGTTGTAACTGTACACCGATATCCTATATAGGCACCAGTATGGTGTAGAGGTGACTACTAGGCGTGTGCAATTGGTGGGTTTTTTCCCCTCCCATATTGAAGCAGGTTCTCTTGGGGTGGCCTGTTCCATGATGGGACCTACTTCTCTGGTCGAGTGGTGTTGTTTGGTGAAGACATTTTTAAGTGTGTTATTCTGTGGTATCACAGTACATGGCTGTAGATAAACTTCTTGATGTGTCTGGGGTAATGAGTGGATCTGTGAAGGTAAGTGTGATGATTCATGGGTTTCCTGAATATAATTGTCTGTGGAATTCCATTACTGAAGTGGATTGTGGTGGCCAGGAAGTTGATGCTGATGTCAGAGTGTTCTAGAAACAGTTTGGTGGATGGGTGGTGGTTGTAGAATTTGTGATGGAAATCTATAAGCGAGTTTAGGTTGTCTGTCTAGAGAATGAAAATATCATTGATGTATTTCAGGCATATCACTGGTTTCATGGTGCATTTTTCCAGAAATTAACATTTTAAAACTTGGTCTTGTTTGCTGGCTGCTGGTAAATTTAAACTTTTTCCTCTATAATTCATTTAATGAAAATATTATTGAGTTCATAAATATGCCTTTTGTTAAAATTGAGGATGTTAAAGATGACCTGTTATACATGACTATCCAGGTAATTGAAAAACATTCTTCCATTTAAATATATATTATTGGGAGATACAATTCTAGATAAATGTCTTCATTAGATTAAATTGTAGGCATTTTCATTGTTATGCAGAACCAGACCGTCTATAATGCTGAGGACACTATAATAACAGAGCTCAAAAAGATCAATTAGGTTTGTTTGCTATCCTAACAAAAAAAAAAAGAAAAAAAAAAAAAAAACCTGGTTAAGGTCACATGAAGCAATGAAAACAAAACGACAGCATTGTAACCGAGGTTGAGAGATTTACAAGAGAAAAGACTGGGTCAATAGTATGCTATTAAACCAATAGCTTCAGCACTTTGCACTGTTATTTCAGTTTCATTTGTTGACTTGTTAAAAAGATACTGTACAAGCTAAGTGTAGTAATGGACAAAGTGTCACTGCATTAGTCCAATGGACTCATTTTCATCACACAACCCAATGCCCACTAAATTTCATGCAAATGGATCTAAACAGTTTTAAAACATACTGAGTAAATGATGGGAATCACGGGCTGTAATCAGAAGAACAGGAGTACTTGTGGCACCTTAGAGACTAACAAATTTATTAGAGCATAAGCTTTCGTGGACTACAGCCCACTTCTTCGGATGCATATAGAATGGAACATATAATGAGGAGATATATATACACACATACAGAGAGCATAAACAGGTGGGAGTTGTCTTACCAACTCTGAGAGGCCAATTAATTAAGAGAAAAAAAACTTTTGAAGTGATAATCAAGCTAGCCGAGTACAGACAGTGTGATAAGAAGTGTGAGAGTACTTACAAGGGGAGATAGAGTCAACGTTTGTAATGGCTCAGCCATTCCCAGTCCTTATTCAAACCGGAGTTGATTGTGTCTAGTTTGCATATCAATTCTAGCTCTGCAGTCTCTCTTTGGAGTCTGTTTTTGAAGTTTTTCTGTTGTAATATAGCCACCCGCAGGTCTGTCACTGAATGACCAGACAGGTTAAAGTGTTCTCCCACTGGTTTTTGAGTATTTTGATTCCTGATGTCAGATTTGTGTCCATTAATTCTTTTGCATAGAGACTGTCCGGTTTGGCCAATGTACATGGCAGAGGGGCATTGCTGGCACATGATGGCATATATCACATTGGTAGATGTGCAGGTGAACGAGCCCCTGATGGTATGGCTGATGTGATTAGGTCCTATGATGATGTCACTTGAATAGATATGTGGACAGAGTTGGCATCGGGGTTTGTTACAAGGATAGGTTCCTGGGTTAGTGGTTTTGTTCAGTGATGTGTGGTTGCTGGTGAGTATTTGCTTTAGGTTGGGGGGTTGTCTGTAAGCGAGGACAGGTCTGTCTCCCAAGATCTGTGAGAGTAAAGGATCATCTTTCAGGATAGGTTGTAGATCTCTGATGATGCGCTGGAGAGGTTTTAGTTGGGGGCTGAAGGTGACAGCTAGTGGTGTTCTGTTATTTTCTTTGTTGGGCCTGTCTTGTAGGAGGTGACTTCTGGGTACTCGTCTGGCTCTGTCAATCTGTTTTTTCACTTCAGCAGGTGGGTATTGTAATCAGTGTTTAATGCAGATCACCATAGTGCTTAATGAGTTCAGATTCATTCTGATCTCATCGGTACTACCTGTAATTCCATATTTGGAATTTTAACTGGGTTCTGCCACTCATTATTATTTCAGGACTATAAAGCACTTTTTATATATGGAGATATCTTGGTTCATCAAATCCAAACCATTTAGTGCTTTTTTCAGTTATATCTTAGCTTGATATAATGGTTCACATTCCTTGTTAACCTGTGTGAATGCACACTGGATCAGTATACATTCATTATTTAGAGATAGAAACATATACTGAATCGACACTAGATTGCTTGGGAGTTTAACTTTCAAAACAAATGATGATAAAGGTGTTTCTGGGCATTCACTGGAACTATTCTCTCATCCTTTCTCTGAGACATTGCACCAAGAATATTCCTACCTAGTTCTGATGCTCGGGTGGAATTTTAAAGATCCAGTAACACTTCCAAAAGGCAATAGCTCCTACTTCATCATTAACACTCTTTTCTCAATCAGAGGACAAAGGATTGTCTTGCAATTAATTTACACAACTGAGGGCCACAAAGGCCAAGGTGTTCCTACCACAGACTTCCTGTGTGACTTTCAGCAAGTCACTTAACTACCCTATGCCTCTGTGAAACAGGGATAACACTTTTCTGTTATGGATCACAAAGGTGTTGTGAGTCTCCATTAAAAAATAAATTCTAAAGCCCTTTGAGAGCTCAGTCATAAGATGTTACAAAAATACCCAGTATTATTTTTATTATGTTTTAATGGCATTAATATGAAAATCACATACAACCGCCAAACCAGGTAATATTTAACTATCGAGGGTGGGTGTCATTGTGAAAGCTAACTTGAGTGAGATACGTGTGCATACCTGAGACAATTTGCATAGATTAAAATAACTCCACAATAAGCCCAACATATCCTCCAAACCCCAATTTACTTTTAAATGTCTTCTGCTTTCTGATATCTTCATGGGCTGCCTGCTGGGTCCCTGCCAGCCCAGGATTTTCTAGAGTGACCAACTAACATACTTTCCCCATTAGTCATCTTCAAAGATGAGGGAACAGCAAGAAGACCGAATGCCTGGCTAACCCTTAACCCCCTTCTCCAGAAGAACAGAGACATCAAAAGAATTTTTCAGAACTCCTCTTCTTGCTTGCAGTGTGTGTGTTGTGGGCTGGCATTGCCTGTAGAATGAGAACAGCTTGCAAACACATGAAAACAACTGGGAAATCACTTTGGCAATGACCCCATAATTTCCCATTTCTTGAGGGATGATGGTAACTCCTTCTCAGTAAAATATGGGAAGTCAATAAAGACAGCAGAGAATATGCCTTTTTGTTATGTACATAATTTACATTGAAATAAATAAAAATATGGGACAGTGCCCATACAAATAATTAATAATACAAGAATGGAGGTCAGTGGTGATATGTTAGTAGATAGGAGACCTGAGGTTCCTTTGTGTCTGACTTCATAGAGATACTTCCAAATCCTTGTTACTCTTTGCTGCTTTTCCAAATCCTTGTTACTTTAGTAGCCATCATCCATAGTAGGCTAAACACCACCTTATTCCTATTTTTCAGAGGAATGAGTTGCCTCTTGTCACTCTGCGGGGATTGAGGACGGTTACAGTACAGGGTCCTCTAAGAAATTTGTTGGTTCTGTCAATTTGCAAGATACAAAAGCCAACTGTTATGAGATCAGGCAGAGAAAATAGCAAACCTTAAAATATTTGGCAAGGCACTATACAAATATCTTTGTGCTCTGAGGGGCCTGCTGCAATTTCTGCATACAGTTAGATGCTGCTTGCCTCCAGCCAGCCAATGAGAGACATTTCTAGTGCACTCAAACTCCTTCGGGAACAGGGATCTAGATGTACAATTAGTTATAAAACAGAGTGAATAGGATAAAAAGATGGGACTCCAGAACATAACAAGCATATAACATCAGTATATCTGGGGGATCTTCAAAGGGGCCTCAAAGAGTTAGGCACCAAACTCCTAATAAATTCAATGGGAACTGGGTGCCTAATTCACTTAAGTACTTTTGAAAATCTCTCCCTTTTATGGTTGCCACCTTTTCCTCCTCATACTACACTCCCCATACCCCGCTATGCTATCTGTAAGTTAAATTTTAAGCTCTTCTGGGTAGAGATGTGTCTTTGTTACATATTGATAAGGCACCCAGCATACCTGTGTTGTTGTATAAACAATAATAATATTTGAACACAGTTGGACCTACAATACTTGAAGACTAAATCAGCATTGGCAACATTTTCCATATTTTTTCTTGTCTTTTCATCCAGAATTTATTTCCCAGGTCAGGGACTGGTAAAACTAGAACACATGAGGGAATTTCAGGTGTAACCGTTGTATCTGGATGCATGAATTATAATGTTATGAGCCAAATCTGATCTTAAAAAATGCCAGATATCACTTATCTGACTAAATCTGGAAGAGGGAAAGACAACTTCAGGCTGTGATAGGAAAACGATTTTGTCTTGCTATGAAAGATGCTCAAGTACATTATTCAATTCTTTGCAATTTATTCTGGTGGCCTACTTAGGAAAGCTTGACATCATTTGTGTAGTCATATTTATTACATTATTGATTCCACAACTTCAAAAGAGAAGTTATGGTCTGCTGGAGAGAATATACCTCATAGTGTGAAAGTGACCAACTCAAAACCCTGCAATACCTAACCTCAGACATTAGGACTGGATTAGGATAAATATGCCTAGAGGTAGACATTTATACATATAATAATGGCTCCTGTAGCTATAATAGTTATCAATAACCAAGCTTCAACTATTAAACAGATCACCATGTATGGTCAGGAAAGACATTATTTTCATAATATATCAATAATTAGGAGCATTATAAGCAGTCTGTTGTCTTGATCTGAACCGTCTTACATTGGCCTCCATTACAGACAGGATACTACTCTTGTTAGACTATTAGTCTATTCCACTATAGCATTTTTTTGTACCTAAGCACAAAATGATAATAAAAAATGAGGATAGGCTTAACTCTTAATTTCATTGCTTTTGTCAATAAGATATGTATTTTACATGACATGATAATAGATTGTATGAACATTTTTATATTTTACATTTAATTTTTCAATGTCAGTGATGAGTTTTGCATCTAATCAACCATTACATTTGCTGTCATGCATCTACTTCTTGATTATGAGCTGGAGTTTTAAACAGGAATCTCAAAAACAAAAATTACTTATAATTCTTGGGAAAAAGCATATGTTATAATACACAAGAAAGGTGCAGTGAACTACAGTAAAAAGAACTATCAAACACAATAAAGCAAATCACCTGTAATTTATCTATATTTTTCATTTTTAGCAAAATAAATTTTTTTAAGAGTAGAAATTAAGGACTTCTAAAATGAGGAATCTGTTCAGAAGCTTTTAAAAACCTCAAACTAGTTAAATTGACATGTGGCCTACAACTGTATACTTGTTAGAAATGCATGTAATTACATAGATTTCATTGCACAGCAATGTTTCAAGCATGTTGTTTCCATCTAAATGATTAAAATTCCAGTTTGACTATGTCTCTACTCAGTAACATTGAATCAGTTACCTTTGTGTTATAAAAACATCTGTATTCTCATGATGTGCAGCACCTCAACTTGTTTTCAAGAAAAACACTATAAACTAATTTGCTACTCTACAAGAATTTGGTGAGATGCATTAATTGTGCAGGAATGCAATTTGGTCCTGTGAACCCCTTTCTGCAGAAGAGGAAACTCTTATTGGACTGATGACAAAGTACTATTTTCACCAACTTTGAGTTAAACCAATGTAAATATAGACAAGTTAGAGTAAACACAAATTAAATTCTAAATGCTTCTGCTTAGTAGTCCAAACAACAGCTAAGGCCTCAAAGGGGAAACTTATGAACCTCTTTCTTGGTCAAGAGGCACATTTTGGTTTAACCTTCCACAAAACACTGAGTATCTCCCCAATATACTTTTAGTTTCTCGTATAGATTTCCAAAGCAGAGGCAATGGCAAAACACATTTTGTTGAGCTCCTGCATATGAAAGAGAAAAAACTGAAGATATAAAAAATTATAAATGTTCATGAATCATGGAACTTCGGACACAAAGTTTAGAGCCCCGTTTTTATCCAGATCAAGTCATCTGTGTTGGTGATTTTAACTGTCATTAGAAAAGCTAAAGCCTTGCTAAAAATGGTTAACAGGATGAACACCAGTTAGACACAGATTTGTCTTGTAGCAACTGGATATGCCAGAGACAGCCCTGTATTACAATGCTGAACTATAATTTCTTTTGACTTTTACTAATGATGCTATTCCACAAATCTGGTCTTTGATGCTATGTCCCCCCTCCCCCCTCCCCCCCGCCCAATCCAGCTATTTCCACAGCCTCCCATTCTCACTACAAATAGATGCTCTGTATGTATAGAGCTGCACTCAGATTTGACTATGAATGAGTACCCCGATATAACGCGACCTGATATAACACAAATTCCGATAGAACGCGGTAAAGGAGTGCTGGGGGGGGGGCAGGGCTGTGCACTCCGGCGGATCAAAGCAAGTTCGATATAACGTGGTTTCACCTATAACGTGGTAAGATTTTTTTGGCTCCCAAGGACAGCGTTATATCGAAGTAGAGGTGTATTTAACCAAATCCTGATATCGGAATTTTCTGAATAACTCTTCAAAGATCCATGGGAAAATGAATTGTTCAGACGTGACACTGTTCTACCCCAGTAATAACTAGTACTGCAATTTTGTCACTCCTTATCCCTATTCTTTGTGGCCAGATCTGATATGTTTGCTGGCATGGGTTTGGAGGAGAAGGGGAGGATATGAGAACATCCCGCTGCCTTTTGGTCCTTCCGACTGACCCTCTTGCTTTATTCTTTGCTCTTCATGTCAGACTTTCTCACTATGATTTCTCTACTCCAATATCAGATCCCTCTTCTGCTCAGGATGGAATAGAACCCTAGAAAACTACAGGCTTAGGGTTTCCCTATAGGGGCCAATCCTACTCCCACTCAAAACAATAACCATATTACTCCCATTTACTTCAAGGAAACAGGATCAGGACAGTAATATCTAAGAACTTTGCTTGTTACTGCCCTCACTCTTGCAAATCTGTGTATTAAAAGTATTATTTTGCTATCTACAAACTTTGTTTAAAAAAAGCAGTGATGAATATCTTCATGCAAACAAATTATCATAGAGGTGTGTTGAGATTCTGGTACACTGGTTTAATCATCAGTAGATATTCTATCTGCAGTACTTTTTCCATAATGTATGTGCTCTAACTCATATGTTCTGTTTTGTGAAGTTGACTAACTACTGGAAATGGTTTTTTTGTGTCCGACATCCTGCTGCAGTATATCATTGCTTTATCCATTATTTGGCGTTGGCCAAATAACATTTTCAGTTATTCATTATTCAGCCAAATTCTACAGCTAAACATTAAGTACATCCCTAGCTACGTACCCTGCAGCCACTCTGACAAACAAATGATCTTAGGAATGTGATAAAGAATTAAGTCATATAGACAGACAGTGCCTAGAATTTTGAAAGATATGTTGAAAGCAGATTACTGAGATGATACCTTCAGGGTCCCAAACATTTGTAATGCATGGCTAGTGAGATTTTCTGCCTCCGTTAATGCCTGACACTCAGGAAAAAGAGAGCCAATGCCCTACTCTCGACACTGGGCCAGGTCCATTAGTAAAGATGGCACAACCTCATACAGTACATTGATTTTACCAATTCTAGCAGAAAAGCCTATGAATATGGTTAAAGGTTTGAACCACAAGAACATATTCTACCAGAGGAGCTAATATATAAGAGAAAAATGTTACAAAACAAACATTTTATACAAAAGACCCCTTCAGAGCCCTGCATGGTCACTCAGAGTAATTATGTAAGGTACTCTATTTGTGAGAAATAGTATATGTGCCTGTTCATCTATTTGTTTTCCTGAATCTTTATAACAACAGTAACAATTTTAAACTAAACAACAACACTAAAAGCATTAACATTCTCATTGTAACGATATGATGGGGTTGTTGTATAACCTTAGTTACAGAACAAAATATATTATACTTAGTACATAACGTAGACACTCTATAGGCAGTATGAAAAGCATATTTTTTTAATTTGATATATGTTCTGGAGCATATGAATTTGCCCTTGTAATTTAGAGATTTTTTGTTTTGACCTTTGGTAGGAGTAAAAGCAAAGTTTGGAATCAATTAGGCAGTTCAATTAAAGGGTATTTGGAACCTAAGGGCTGATTGTAGAATTTTATTTGCAGGCCAATAAATGACATTATTGCCTGCAGCAGTGGTGAGATTAAAATGTACCTTTTGTAAAGTGGTGGCCTTAACATGCACACAGCTGTCATTAGTTTGGAAAAGCAGGTGTCCTGTCAGGGTAGTTCCTTGTCCTATATATAACAACGTCTGTTGGGAAAAAACAGTGACAACTTTTCCTGGCTTCAGTTTACGTACACACTGAAGCTGGGGAGTTCTAACGGCCAGAGGGTCCATTAACTCCCTATTTTTATTTAAATCAGGGGTCAGCAACGTTCGGCACGTGGCTTGCCAGGGTAAACACCCTGGCGGGCCAGGCCAGTTTTATTTACCTGCTGATGCGGCAGGTTCAGACGATCGCGGCCCCCACTGGCTGTGGTTCGCCGTCCCGGGCCAATGGGGGCGGCGAGAAGCCGCGGCCAGCACATCCCTCGCCCGCGCCGCTTCTCGCCGCCCCCATTGGCCCAGGATGGCGAATCGCGGCCAGTGAGGGCTGCGATCAGCCGAACCTACCGCGTCAGCAGGTAAATAAAACTGGCCCGACCCGCCAGGGTGCTTACCCTGGCGAGCCGCGTGCCGAACGTTGCCGACCCCTGATTTAAATGTTGGGTGTTATTCCAGGAGCACGGACTATAAATTGATTAGGCATACCAGGTGGTTTCATTTTCCAAATACTATGGTGAATTATTCAATCCCACATGCATCCTCCCCACGGACCTGGCAGGATTCGGTATGTGGGAGCCCACACCCTCCAACCGGCCCATCTGCACTTCCACCCAGAAAATTTTTCAAGTATGTTTTCATGGCCATAGATCAGATGGCATTTTTGAAGAACTAGTAAGGACAGTGGGCCAAGCCTGATGCTCAAGATTACTCCGAATGGCCATGAATTTCTGAATTTGCTAGCTTTCACTGCAATTTTTTAGTGATATTCAATACCATTTTTGTCAACAGCTTTTGGGTCACTGAACTAAGGGCAGAAACAACATGTAATTCACCAACCCCAGCCTGTACCTGGGTTAACTGTGCTTCAATAAGAAGACCTTTGGCTTTTTCTAGTTGCTCTAATTTCTTATTATGTTGTTGGCCTTTGTAAATGTTCCAAATTGCTGCTGCATAATTTGCACCATTCCATGGGGATCACTAAGGTGTAAAGGCCTTGGCCACCGGGTTTCATTAAAGTATATGGTATTGTTTGGATTAGAATGTGTTACGGGGTGGTGGCAAAGGTGGAGGGGATGCTGGGGGTAATGTTCGTGGCAGCAAGGTGTCTTTGGTATTCACCATCTGAATGCCAATTAGGGAGGGCAGTACATTCTGATGGTACTCGTTCATAAGCACAGTTCTCAGTCCCCGGAATAAATCCAAACCACCACTCAATACCACAGTCCCAAGCACGGTTCCCACAAGTTCCTTCCTGCCAGGTTACGATACTCCGTTATTTTTACCAGGGCCAATTTTTAATGGCTTTTTTTTAGTTAAGAATCCCTGGACTTCGGAAATTTCAGTGGAATGAACATACCTTAATGAGTCCATTGGACTAATGCAGTGACACTTTGTCCATTACTACACTTAGCTTGTACAGTATCTTTTTAAAAAGTCAACAAATGAAACTGAAGTAACAGTGAAAAGTGCTGAAGGTTGAAACTATTGGTTTAATAGCATACTATTGACCCAGTCTTTTCTCTTGTAAATCTCTCAACCTTGGTCACAATGATGTCGTTTTGTTTTCATTGCTTCATGTGACCTTAACCAGTTTTTTTTGTTTGTTTGTTTAGGATAGCAAACAAACCTAATTGATCTTTTTGAGCTCTAGTTATTGTAGTGTCCTCAGCATTAACCAACCCCTGGAGGATTTCCTCAGTGGCCATGGGGGAAGAGGTAAGAGGAGGGTGAAATGTGACCAGTGTTACTTTATGCCCTGGAATCTCCAGATGTCAGAATAGCTCTTTGACTCCATGGCAACAGGAAAAGTTGAAGCAGACTTTAGGCTGCTCTACATTGAGCTGGGGGGTCTAGCCCAGCTCAGAGTGGCACCAGGATCAGGGTGGTACAAAGGTGGCTAAAAATTCTACTAGCATATATTTCATTTTTCACAAGGGAGAAAGCTGGGATTTTGGATTTTTTATTCTGAACTAATACAGTATTATATATTACTCATATTGTGCCATAAGTGTGCATTGTTCTTTATAGGTAAATATGTTTCTCTAAAATGAAAGTATTGTAATAGAACCCCACTTTTTGGTCTATACTGCCAAGATGCGGTTTGAAAGAACTCTGATAGACTTTTGTGTTTTTAAAATGTTATTATGTCATTAAGGAGAAACAAAGCCATTAGAATACTATAACGTGATGTCATAAACTAACAATATTGCAGAATAAAACTAAATTCACTAAGGTACATGTCTTACAGCATGCTTTACTGATCTGTTATGTCGTGGAAAAACGACCACGCGTTGTGTTTGGATCAGAATCGCCTGAGGCCTTTTTAATTCTCGAGCATGCACGGGGAGATACCAGCAAACTGGCAACTCCCTCGAATACAGAATTTTGAATAGCTTATATAGAAAAAAACCACAATTAGTAATACATACTTTCTCATCAACATTATTGCCTTATTTGGAATACATTTTCCATAAAAGGGAATATAGCATAGCAAGCTTTCCTGTTATTTTCAATTTGCCCTTTGTGGTTACAAGCGTCCCCTAAAACTAACAATGGGCAGGTTATGAATCACCAGCCTTGTGATTATAGGCAGTTCTGCTTTTGTACTTTTCCTTCACCCTGCCTTCAAAAATTCCCTTTCTCCAAAAACCCCCTTCTTCCAGTTTACTTGACTAATGCTCAGGTCTGGACCAAAGTTCAGGCCCGAGTCAATTAAGTTTAGGCCATATCAATTTTCCCACTACAGTTACTTGTACATGAGCATGTATGAGTCACAGGTATTATAAGTCGGTCGTGAACCTAAAACCACATCACTTGACTTAAGGGGACGTAATGTTATATGTAGAACAGGAAAAGTCTCCATGTGCCTGTCATTCCTTTTCTGTGCTTTTCCCCTCTCATTACAGTTTCATTAAATTCCCCATCTGTTTTTTAAAGTAGAAATTATTTTGATTTTTTACCTTCTCTTCAGCTGCTGACCCTTTTTCCCCCACTAAGTTTTTCACATGTGTTGTTTGATCTGTCCGTGGAATGCTTGGCCTCAGTTCCTTCTCATTTCCTGATTTCCTATATTTCAGTAATGCTTTAAGGGCTGTATATGCAATCATGATGACATAAGACTGTCATGAATAAAGTCTATTTTCTACCACACCAACTTCTAAAAATTACTGGTAATATAATTTGAGTTGCTTAGCTCCATATTCTTTCAAGGGCAAATTTCTTCTCTGAAGTACACTAAATTATGCAGTATAATAATTTAGTAAACCCTAGACCTGCTGTTCCCCTTGCAGTGCAATCCAGCATTCTCTTTCCTATATTACTGCTACATTACAGTTTACAAGTGTAAATAATTGTCCGAGGTTACAAAAAAATGAAACAATATCACTAGACACAGTGCAGATTAGAATTAGAAGTACTATAAACAAACATTGAGTTTTCATAGGAAAAAAGGAAAAGAAAGATAATGAAAAGCATATTCCCAATTTTGGACTGTCCACCAGAAGCTTTGTGCAACCTGGAGAATCTCCAGAACACTTGCTAATCAGTAGCAAACTGCACCCTGGGTCCACAAAGGTCAGCAGATTGTAGGGCTTCTATCCTAAAATGTAAGAGGGGGAAGGAGATGCAACAGTAGTGTGACCTGATGAAGGAGGATGCTCTCTCAGGAAAGACAAGTTTTAGAGAGGAGAAGGCAAAGCTTTGGTTAAGAAAATGATTGAAGATCTTGGCTCGCTTTTATGTTGCTCAATCTGGTTTGACCATCCCTAGCAGAGGAACAGAAAGACGAGCAGGCAAGAGAATGCAGTAGGAATTAACAGATATCCCTCTGCTGCTCTTTTTCTACGAAATTCCTTTCTTCCTCCTCCACCATCTTTCTTGCCCCTTTTTCCTTATTCTTTGTTCTTTAAACTTAAGTCTCCACACTTATTAACTGTAGATACCCTTTATTAAACAACTGCATTAGCTACCAAAGCTTCCAATCCTCAGGGACTCCTTTTGTGAATCTGTGACAATGTCCGCTAACTCTTTTCTAATTCCCATCCATATTCTTTGATCACTTTGAAATGTAATATCATGAGGGGCTGGTGGTGTGGCAATTTGAAAGACCTACAAGCATTTTAATAACCATTTATATTAGTTGTTCTTTTCCTGACTCCTCATTTTAATCACTGGGTAATTCTTTTTCAGAAAAATATGCACATTCATCACGTAGAAAGAGAGGTACAAAAATTGTTCATATCCGAGCAATCATTCTTAATCTAAATATGACCAGTCTTATTTAATAATTTGAACATTGTTTATGCTTTATGAACAATATTTTACACTTAGGATTTTAAAAGTTCTATACTAGCTAGCGCAGTTTTTATGTTACTTTCCCCTTTAATTTTGTTTAGCTGTCCATTTCTGAAAGGTACAGAATTGCATCTTTCCATTTATATAGGGATCTCCTGTTTACCCACCCTGGGGGCAGGTGTTAGAACCCTGCATAAAGCTGTTGAGTCGCTGTCACAGGTGTGGCTCATTAACATCATTCTTGAGGATTGGTTTCTAGAAAGAGTGAAGTAGAGCACAGAAGGTCCTAAGTGGAAAGCCTAGGGACAGCCATCCAAGCATGAAGCATGTATTGTATTATTGCTTTTGCGTTATAAAGCCAAACCCTAGGCAGGAGGTGAGTTCAGGCACTAATGCAGTCTGTGTGCTCTGTCTAGCCTAGGGTGCAGACTCAATCCACCCATCTCCAGCTCCACTCCTTGTGCATTCCCTCTCTTTTTGAAAATGTAAAACCAGCAATGTAGAACCAGTTGTTCTGGAACCTGTCTCAAGTATTCGGTCAATCTGCTTTTGCAACAGGCCCAGAAATTAAGAATGTTTTAATTAAAAGTAATACTAAAAATGTGTGTCAAGCTGTCTGGAGTGGCTCAGGACCATGAGTGCCACCTCAGGGCAGACTGTTAAGAAACAGGACACAAACCCCAAATTGGTTGTATGTGTTCTATACTTCGATTTCACCAACCATCAAATGTGAACTCTTCAAGCACTATAACAGCCTAAACATGGAGTCACAAACAATCCCCTTGGGTACTCCCCAGTGTATCTTGCCAGCCGGCAAGCTTGCCTTTGTGACAGATGGTCGCTTCTGCCAAAAATCACAATAATATTCACATTACTCCCAATCCCAAAAGACCAGTCACTTACTCCAGATCAATTGTACAGATATTATAAGTGAGAGTAACGCATGCAGCAACTCACAAGCATTTCATAAAGTCCAAACACTAAGCACACCTCTATAAATCTAATACTTATTTTATCAGGAGTTTTTCTAAAATATTAAGACTTTGAAGTTAAATTAGTACCTATGAAAGATGCCAACTTGTCAGCCCTGGAAGGCAAAGTCCTTTATTTCCCCCCCAAAAACAGGTAGTCTCACTTCACCTTGCAGATGTGGCTCAATCTTGAATCAGGAGGAACCACTTCTATGGATCACAGGGGAGACACACCCATTTATTTCTGTCCTACCTGCTAATATTGCCCACAGGCTTGTCAGTTGGTATAAACTCTATTGGTGGTTCCTGTGGCAGAATTGGATTGAGATCACCAAATATTTCACATATGTCCCTGAGCATCCATTAGATGGTCAGAATACCAAAAATGTATAGGATCAATAGAATTTCATTCTTCATGTTCTACAGAAATCCCCAGTTTCTGTAGTTTGTATAGAACGTAAAGAGTAGCTGCACCATCTGATTTCCTAAAGAGAAACCTGACAAGCTGAGGGCGCTGATTGCCTTGTTCTACTGGATCCCCTTCCTACCCTTCTCCCAATATGGCCTCCCTTCCCAAACCTGACACACAGAAAATCAAACCATATTCAATCTACTTTATATGCATTTTCTCACTTTTGCACAGCATCTATTCTAAAAATAATTAGGCATGTGGAAAGATTTCAGTTCTCCTGAGCTGTGTGCATCTACCATAAAAGCTTCTTCTGCTTTTGTGATGCTAATAAAGGGATATCTACTAGACAACCGTGCCCTTTCTACCACACCTCCTCTAGCCTCTAAGCCTGTCATGGGTATAAAGCATCCCAAACAGAGTCCCTACTTAAACAAGTTTCATATTTTTCTTTTCAGTGCACATACTTGCACTTTCAAGTGCTATTTCAGAGTATTTATTTGCATGGACATTATTTGCTGTCCCTTCCTTATTGGTCCAAATACACAAAAGGAAGATGTGCATAGCTAGGAAAATAAAATAAAATAAAAGTACTGAGCACTGATACAGAGCTTCACATTTTCAAAGTGCAGAACAAATATTAGCCAATTCATGTCAGTGACTCGAGCAATCTGTTTACACCTATGGTCCTAGTGTAATAATTGTGCTTCTTGCTGTTACAATTCCATGTGATGCAGATTGGCAGTTAGGACAACTCAAGTTAGGACTTAGTGTACTTTCCATTGCATCCATTCTGTGTTGAAAATAAGTTAAAATCTTGTTGTTGTTATTTGTTTTACCATAGATAGGTGACCCATTGTGCTAGGTGCTGAGCAAACACAGAACAAATCTATTTCAAGTAGATAGCCTAAAAATGCAGATTGTTTTTATAACCATTTTTTCACTGGGTATATGCTTTGAGTAACTGAAAGAATGTAATAATGGTTAAAACATGCTGAAAGAATTTTTTGGCAGATGATGGGAGGAAAGGGCAGAAGATGACTGACATTGGGAGGGCTAACACATAGTATAATTATCATTGGTGCAGACTTTGAGACAATTAGTTGGAAATGAAAATAGCAAGCAAAGTCCCTAGGGGTAAAGAATCTCTCTTTTCTGGCCCTGATCCTGCAAACAAGCAAGAGCTTAACTTTACTACTGTATCTAACCCACTGCAAGCACATGTTTAAGTGTTTGCAGGATCAGAGCCTATGTTTGTACAGGTTCCAGGACCACAAGACCCAAAACACCACTGGGGCCTTTTGACATTACCAGAACGTAAGTAGTAATAGTATAATAAGTTTTTAAAATGCATAAACCAAGTAGGCCGAAGATGACAATAGCAAAGCCTGGAATGACCACAAGAAAGTTTGGAGTAATCTAACCAATATAATGTTTACTGAAACAATTTAGAAAAACAAGTCTGGAAAAAAATCAATATGAATATAACGAACGAACCTTTATTCTAAGTATGAAAGTGTTTCTGATCTTGACAAAAGAGGGTATAATATTTATCATTCTAGGATTACAAGGGACAAAAGAAGAATGCTAAGAGAGGATTTTATTTGTGGATTGGCATTCTCTTTCTGTCCCTGGTGTTACCAGAATGATAAATGTCTTCTTTTATGAGAAAAAGAAATTGATTCATACTAACACTCCATTCTATATATGTTGTTCCCATTTTTCAAGCAGTTTCTTTAAATTCTTATAAATACTAACGTTTGCATTAAATGATCTAATACACATAATTATTTTTACGAATATACAGTCTTATCTGAGAACCTCATCTAAGATTTTTTATTTTCTGGGGCAGAGTGGGGTAGATAAAATAGGCTTCAGTTATTCAAGTTCTCAGGGTAATTGATGGGGTTATGCAGAAGCACAATGTGATCAAAGTGGAAGGTAAAGAAATCCCCAAATGATTGAAAGCAAAACTGCAACAGCCTCAGAATCACAGAAAAAGCTGATGTGTATGTGAAATAAACGAAACACTTGAATTTTAATACAGAAAATAAATGTCTCGGTATTTGCATAAAGAACCTGCTCTTCCTGCATATAGTCCATCTGTCCCCTCTCACTATGCATTATCCTTCCACTTTTCATTTCTCTTTAATTCCTACTGAATGCACTCATATTTCTACCTCCAGAGGGTGACACTTTGCATGTCATGTTTTCACAAGCTAGCATGAACCATTCTAGTGATAATGTAAGAGTTAACACACTTTGCTGCTAAAATTTTCAGATGGAAGTAATGGCTCCTGGTTTGAGATGAAATGTTGAATTTGGTGCATCACCACTCTGTGGTGTATGAGTCAGCGCTGAAGGCAGTAGGGCTTGGGCTTGCCTTCAGTGATCTGTATATGTATTGCTGAATTTATTGAAAAAACCACTACTGCGCTTGTAAATAAATATATAAGAAGCAATCTGATTTGCCAAGATATATGAACACCCACCACCCAGAAAGGTGCATTATACTGGTGTAACAGTGTGTTCTGAGTATGCACCAGAGAGAAAGCCATTGGAATATGCTATTGCCTTTATCAAATAGGTTTCAATTACTGTACTAAATAAATGAAACAAAAACAACCCTGCATCCTTTTCAGTTTTTTTAAAACTATCATCAAGAACAAGTACATAAACCATTTGCAGTGGCAACTAGGAAGACAGAGAGGGTTAGAGTGAGTCTTGCCCCTCTGCAGATGTATAAATGTGCAAGTGTAACACTAGTGCTGCTGACAGGTTTCAGAGTAGCAGCCGTGTTAGTCTGTATCCGCAAAAAGAAGAACAGGAGTACTTGTGGCACCTTAGAGACTAACAAATTTATTAGAGCATAAGCTTTCGTGGACTACAGCCCACTTCTTCGGATGCATATAGAATGGAACATATATTGAGGAGATATAGATACACACATACAGAGAGCATAAACAGGTGGGAGTTGTCTTACCAACTCTGAGAGGCCAATTAATTAAGAGAAAAAAAACTTTTGAAGTGATAATCAAGCTAGCCCAGTACAGACAGTTAAGAAGTGTGAGAATACTTACAAGGGGAGATAGATTCAATGTTTGTAATGGCTCAGCCATTCCCAGTCCTCTTTCAAACCGGAGTTGATTGTGTCCAGTTTGCACATCAACTCCAGCTCAGCAGTCTCTCGTTGGAGTCTGTTCCTGAAGCTCTTCCGTTGTAATATAGCCAGCAACCGCACATCACTGAACAAAACCACTAGCCCAGGGGCCTATCCTTGTAGCAAACCCCGATGCCAACTCTGTCCACATATCTATTCAAGTGACATCATCATAGGACCTAATCACATCGGCCATACCATCGGGGGCTCGTTCGCCTGCACATCTACCAATGTGATGTATGCCATCGTGTGCCAGCGGTGCCCCTCTGCCGTGTACATTGGCCAAGCCGGACAGTCTCTGCGCAAAGGAATTAATGGACACAGGTCTGACGTCAGGAATCGGAATACTCAAGGACCAGTGGGAGAACACTTTAACCTGTCTGGTCATTCAGTGACAGACCTGCGGGTGGCTATATTACAACGGAAGAGCTTCAGGAACAGACTCCAACGAGAGACTGCTGAGCTGGAGTTGATGTGCAAACTGGACACAATCAACTCCGGTTTGAATGAGGACTGGGAATGGCTGAGCCATTACAAACATTGAATCTATCTCCCCTTGTAAGTATTCTCACACTTCTTAACTGTCTGTACTGGGCTAGCTTGATTATCACTTCAAAAGTTTTTTTTCTCTTAATTAATTGGCCTCTCAGAGTTGGTAAGACAACTCCCACCTGTTTATGCTCTCTGTATGTGTGTATATATATCTCCTCAATATATGTTCCATTCTATATGCATCCGAAGAAGTGGGCTGTAGTCCACGAAAGCTTATGCTCTAATAAATTTGTTAGTCTCTAAGGTGCCACAAGTACTCCTGTTCTTCTTTTTACTAGTGCTGCTGTAATGCTGACAGACTCTGGTTGTTGTCAGCTGGGACCTCCTGAGATTAATGCATGAACCTCTACTGCCTGGGCTAAAAGACACGTCTCTTAGCCCAAGCTGTAGCAGGCTCATCAATCTTTAGCTGGTCTAGCCATCAGTAGAGGGGGACAGGGCCACACCAAGCAGGCATGGGTTACATTATCAGCTGCTAGAATAAGGGGTGTGGAAGGAAGGTGGCCACACTCTCTACCCCACACCAGCCAATGGAGCCCATTCCCCAGGGAGAGTGTGTGCAAAGTACACCCTCGGAAGGATTGGAAAACCAGCCCCACTTCCCCACTGTGCACCTTTGAGGCATTCACGAATTAGGGAACTGAGAAGAAGCTACGTACAAGAAAACTATTTTTGGCATACTGCCTTCAGTAAAGTTTTTAAAATTCATTAAAAATCAATGGAACCGGATTATGCTGTTTAGGGTTCTTTATGATCCTTTCAGAATATTCATTCAGATTCTTTTATTTCTCATAATTCTAAGCTCTATAGTCAGTAGAGTGTGTATTTTTTTTGATGTATTTAACAATACATTCAACTTTAAAAACTCCATAAGACAAATTACATTCCCACACACTTTTCTCAGCTTTGTGTTTATCTTTATCTTCTCAACTAAGGTGACATTAACCTTTATAGCTATGGGTTTTGGTTTGTTTTTAAATATAATCAAATACAAAATATTGATGACTTTCTTTTACTCTGGATCTTTGCCAAAGATTTAGTTTGTCTCAGCCACATATTATTTTATTTTTTATCTTGGAGACTCAGATATAATCTAAGTATAATCAGCTGGTAAACCCTTAATACAGCTAATCGGATTCCTCATATGGACAGTTTGTTTCATATGAGATGGGCCTCATCTTGCAGAATTCACTCCCAACAGAGATTTCATCGCCCTTTGGTGCTAATCATACTTCTCCTCACACAGGGATAAAATGGGTAGAAGTTTGATTGATCCATTATCACTGAATATTTTAAAAACAAAAGCATCATCATGAAGCCTGCGTATGACACCAATTATTTTTGCTATTTGGCCCTAAGATATGAACATTTAATGTCTTGTATTTTGGCCTCTGCTTAGCAGCTGAGCCCCTTTGTCAGCATGTTAAGTACTTCCTCTTACAGTATAATTTTCTCCATCCCTTTTCCGTGAACAGTAACCTTATTTGAGACACAAGTGTTTGAAAACACCATCACACATTTTAATAACCTCATGCAATGAGCATGCCACCTAAAAATTAGAAAAATGCCCTCAAAATAAAACAAGAACAGAGTGTAAGCAAAAGTTAGTACAGTAAGAGCAGTTTAAAGAGAAGATTTAAAGAATTTATTATATTGTCTTGGGCCCTAGTGGTAAACAGAGATCACCACAGGCATCCCTTTATTCCAGTGTGGAATCATATTGAAGATAGACTTAAAAATCCACCCAAAGATTGAGGCCTGGAAGAGATCAATGGAGTGCTAGCAGGGAGCAGTTCCTATGCACAGGAGAGCACAGAGACTGCAGCTGTAACTAACCCATGAATAGGGTGGCAAAGATATGAGGCTCCTTGTACCTTTCCCCCTACACATTTATGCAAGCGACAGCTACCTTCTTACCCACATTTGTGGGAACTGAATGATGTATGAACTAAGACAACCAAGCACATGAGCCAACACTACCGCACTTTATCCATCCATCTTAGACACTTCTCATGTCACAATCTCAGACATTTACATAAGAATGATTTTATAAAAGGAAAGCTGCATGAACACAAAGGCATGTGAAGAAACACAATGTTACAAAAGAACACTGCAGCTCACACCCAATTTTTCCATCTGAAAAGGCAACTTTACTGAGAGAAAAAAAATCTATGATGTCATGTAATTTCTAGTTCAACATTTTCATGAGTCTTGTTCCAGGACAGAAAACCAAAGAGAGCTGAAATGCACACTGGAAAAAAACCCAGAAGAGAAAAAAATCTGCATAAATGGAATGCTGAATCAACTCCATAATAAGTAATCCAGCTCTGAAAATAGAAGACTTTACTGGTTTACCTTGTTTCCGAAAGATTTTCTTAAATGTCGCAAATTACAGGCAACCATTTTTTCTTCTAGTATGACTGTCTGCACGAAGCCCAAACATGTATATGAACAAAAGATGAATGAAAGTTGGTGAAGCACACACAAAATCCCACTGGGATCTATGTAATGGCATTGTATAAACTTGATGGAGTGGGTGACAGATATTCCTTTTCAGTCAGTATCCCCCACTTTAAGTAAAAGAACTCTCTCTCTCTCTGGTAGAATGTTTAAAAAAAGAAGAAACCTTTAAAGTGCAACAACTGTTCAAAACAAATATGGTCAGTGCATGTTAAGAGTGAGAGACACAGTATGGCTTATTAGGGAGTAACATACCTTTTTCTGGACTGGTGAACATAAATTGGTGTAATTTATATATTGGGGTATGAGAGAGCAGGACTGTAGTTGTAGCTAGAAAAGCAACAAACGGGAGGTTACAAGAAGGGGTAAGATAAAGTAGGGGATAACAACTTTCAGTTGGCTATTTTTATTTTTCTAGTCTGGCAGTAACTAAGACCACCAAAAATGATTTTGTAGCAGGCATTGTACAACAAGTAACACAGAGACAGTTTCTGCCCCAGACAGCTCTTAATCTAGGATATGAACAATATACAAAAGGTGAATAAAAAGTTGATTTCTCTTCCAGTCCTCTTCCCAGTGTGTAAGTAACAAACTTACAATCACATTGACTGATTGACGTACAGGTTACTTACACCACTGCTTGCACTCCCCTCTGGTTTTGGCCAATAGCCTTTTAATATCTATTTCTACCAGTATATTCTATATTTTATCCATGTAGAGCTTCTCTCTCTTCTTGAGCCAGGGCTTACAGACTGATAGCTAGTGAAGAGAAAGCAGAAGTCAAAGCCTCCTTGTCTTGCTAAGTTCTCTCTCTCCTATTTACACCAGAAGCTATTATTGATGTTACCATCAATGTATCTGTAGAAGTCCCCAAAACTTTAAACTTTGTTTTAAGAACATTCCTGATTTTTTATACTCTTATCAAGAACTTGCACATTAACTGTACTGCAATTGGAATTGGTCAATTAGTGGGGAAAAAACCCCAATTTGTAAATTTATTCTTGACTCCAACTCCTGACTTCAATTCATTATTAGTGGTGTTGTGTTATTAGATAATCGCCAATATTTGGACAACTGCCAAGTCATTGTGAAAATATTTCTGTCCAGGTGATTTGATTATGTATCCACAATTTTGTACACAAAATTCAGTTTCCATTATTTTCCGGCTAAAAATTTTCAACCCTTCAATCAGGAGCAGTGCCTCCACTTGACTTAGGTAACCAACTATACAAAATGAATAATATACAGCAAATAATGGACCCAAATATTTAGTGAACTGATCACAAATAATCCATAGTTTAATAACTACTTGGCCAAAGTTTGCTGAAAGCTTATGAAATCCAAATGTGTGAGAGGAAGTATTAGCATGAACAATTCAGGCTAAAATGGAGATAAATGTTATTCAGAATGAATTAGTCAACCAGCTTTATTAATATGTATATACAAACAATGCTATGGAGGTAAACAGTAACACTGTTGGTTTCCACTAAATAACATCATTAAGATTAATAATACTCTAGCTCTAATTGTACAGCGTGGAATGTTCTCTAAATACACTGCAATGTATGCAAAAAAATCATGAAATTCATGTGTGTAATGTGATGCAACACCCGTGATTGCAAAATTTAACCAGTGAATAGCTCCAGTACATGCTCCAGCAGCATAGAACAGAAAGACACCAACGAAGGAAGCCAGATCACTCTTGGAGCAAAAAGGAAACTGCTGCAAGTGAGCAATATCTTGGGGATGGAGCTGAGTTGGCAGAAAAGAAGGCAAGAGCTCCTCCAACACTATACAAGAAGTGTAGGTTGATGGAGGGGCCACATCGAGGTAGGAAAATAGGGAAGGAAGGAGAAGACGCCTAGGCATGGCCTGGAACTGGGTCTCATACCAATGAATTATAAAAATTAAGAACCAAAATATGTTGAATTAGAGGATATCATTCATTTTGGGAGTTCTGGTAACTAATCAAATGATCTGAAACTCATTCTCATAGCTTTATCATTTCACTTGTATGCTATGAGGATCCAGAGATTCTGATAGGAAGGTAGGAACTGCAGGAGGAAAAAGGTTTAGAGGAAAAGAATGACGATCTGGCCTTGGGGAGGATGCTGAAGTCTGAAATAAGGAAACTGGCTGACACTTCCATTAGGGAGGGATAGCTCAGTGGTTTGAGCATTGGCCTGGTAAACCCAGGGTTGTGAGTTCAATCTTGAGGGGGCCACTTAAGGATCTGGGGCAAAAAAAAAAAAAAAAAAGATGAAGTCAGTGGGAGTTGAGTGCATATATCGGAGGGCAGAATTTTGCCTTTGAGATAGGGAGTGAGAGACAGGGGACACAGGGCTATTTACATGAAAGGATGATTTGATTCTGTAAAGCACACTACAAAGGTTAAAGTGCTGTTCTATTTTGAAAAATAATTCTAAAAATAGCATCATGGGGATTCAAGATCATCTCAATGCATTCTATATTATTAGTACTCTTATCTGTTTGTGTTGTACTAGCACCTGTCAGCCCCAATCAGGGATAGGGGCCCTATTGTGCTATATGCTACACACACACACACACACACAACTAAAATATGTTCACTGCCTCAAAGAGCTCACAATCTCAGTACAGTAACTCCTCACTTAACGTTGTAGTTATGTTCCTGAAAAATGTGACTTTAAGCAAAACGATGTTAAGCGAATCCAATTTCTCCATAAGAATTAATGTAAGGGGAGGGGAGGGTTAGTTTCCAAGGAAAACAATTTCGCCAAACAAAAGACATTCTATGCAGTTTGACTCACAGCTGTGGCAAGGTAAGTGAATATCCTCTGGCCCCAGAGCTCTGGTGAGGGTATGGGCCAACAATACCCCCACTCCTAGGCCTGCAGAATCCTCCCTGTGCAAGCTTTGCGGGTTTGGGCTCAGCATGGGAGCCAGGCAGAGCAAGCAAGCGGCAGCACATAGGAAGTGACACTGTGCTGCATCCTTCCCCAGCACCGATGGGGATGTGTCTGCTAGCCTCTGAGCAGCAGATCACACAAAAGCCTGCTCCAGTTAGTCACTGAACGTGCCCCCTCTCCCCCGGGGTGCTGGGGAGACCAGTCGTCTCCTAAGGGAACCAATCTGCCAGGTTGCATGGTACGCTCGGGACACACAACGCAGAGGCATTGGGCCTCTAGATCCCTGCACAGCTGGAGACAGCCATAGACTTCTGGGGCTACAGGTGCTGACTTTTCAAACTGCCAGGGGGTGCTTGACCCTTGACTCTGCCCCAGGCCTTGCCCTCACCCCACCCCTTCCTCAAGGCCCCTCCCCACCTCTTCCTGCCCAGTTCCGCCCCTGAGAACGCCACGTCCTCGCTCCTCCCCCCCGCCTCCAGCCTCCCTGCATGCCATGAAACAGCTGATTGCGGGAGGCACGGAGAGGGAGAGGGGAGGCGCTGATCTGCAGGACCCACCGGCAGGCGCTGGGGGAGGTGGCGGAGGGTATTATAACAGAACATTGCGCAACTTTAAACGAGCATGTTCTCTAATAGAATAGCGACTTAATAATGAAACAACTTTAACCGGGATGACTTTAAGTGAAGAGTTACTGTAAGAGTTTATCAATTGTGTTTTAAGGTAAATTTTAAAGTAAAAGATTTTTTTTTCCTAACTCACAGCCCGGCAAAGTCAATCTGGAACATGAAAGTCTGGCTGGGTTATTTTCTTATCACACATCCTTATACAGTAAGAAAGGTTCTACAGATCATAGTCAGTCTTCGGATACATATGTGCAGCCCAGTGGTTTCAAATGATATGTGTGCAATTCCATTGCCTTCCATGAGTTTGCACAACTGTTACCAAACTGAATTTAGCGAACAATTGTATTGATGATACAGAAGGAATAAGAAAGTCCACCTTACTCCCTCTTAGCTGTGTTGGCTTTGCCGTGTGAATAGAGGTAAGCAACACAATGCTTTGCCATTAAAAGAAGTAGATATAGCTGTGAATACACACAGTGAGTAGATTTGTTGAGTGAGAAGAGGGCATTTTTTCATTGTCATTTTTCAGGGTAAAAATACATTTTAATTTCTGTAAAAAACAACTTATGCATAAGATGTAAAATGTATTTGTCAATCATTTGAAAAATAGTAATGATGGTATTAGACTCACTTAAAATAATTTTACTTACAAATAATTAAGCATAGAACAAAAAGCTAAAAGATTTGTGCTTTTGAACAGATTGTAACATTAGCCCAACATGTCCTGGAAAACTTTCACAAACTGTACAAAAGAAGTTTTGTCTGGACAATCGCGCATGCTACAATGACGAGTCAGGAAGAGTTTCCGTTTTTGATAGATATCAGGCTAGATGTGTCAAAAGATAAGTCTGATAGTAAGAGTCAGTCTCCCTTGAAAATTTAGATTCTATATACAGGTAAACCAATTTCTACTTTCACCTCTGCCTGCAAAGGCTGGTCTCACAGGACTTTATTTCAGCAAAGACCTGTCAAATCCTCCCAATTGCTTTTCATTACTGAGTTCCTTCTGTCTGTTCTGTCAGTTGTGTTAAAATAATAAATTCACATCTGACTGATTTTTGAAAAGGGAGAGAACCACCTCAAGTTATCCACTGATCATCTTTAATATCAAAACATGTATGAAATGGAGGAAGGTTTCCATTTGTGGTTTGGACTCTGTGCTTTCCATGTTGTTTCTGTGGTTTAAAATAATGGGAGCATTCAGAACACATTCTGGTGCTGGTCATTTTTAATATAAAGGATCTGAGACATTTGGGGTGAACTCTGCTCAATGCATGTGCTTTTCTCCCATTAACATTAATGGCAGTTACTTAGGGACATCAAGGAGAGAATAGGTGACTTAGTCTTTTTAATTAGTGCTATAAAATAATAAAAGTATGCTTTAAACTCTGATATATCTGGGAATAAATTCAGAACTTTTTTTTACCTTCTTTTTAGAGGTGATCCTATGCAGTTTCCTGGCTGGGTACCAGGTACTGAAGGGGAAAATACATAAAAAGGCACCACTGAATTAGGAGAGTAATAATAATTACGTTATCTTGGTAGGATGAAATAGTTTTTTTTTAAATGTATATGCAGAGTCTGGAGTGGAATAGAATGAATGAGGAACCTCAGTTTGGATGAAACAATTGCAAGAGCAAATACAACTTAATGGAGGACATGAAAGCAATTAACAATGAAAAGCCATTGATGCAAAAGGATAGTTCTAGAGATTAGAATCTTATTGAAACAAATGCTGCTACATTTGATCATAATGAATTGAGTTGAAAGAGCTGCAAAACCACCTCACTGAGCACAGGAGGAAAATAAAATAATAATTCACTACTGAATTACAGTACCATACTTTCTGACCAATAAACCACTCTATGGCATTCACAATGCTTGCAGTTTTCAGAAATAAGAAACTCAGGTAAACTGCATGACCTATTGGGAGAATTGAACTTCTGGTATTATTTACAGCTATCTTAATAATAATAATAAAAATACTTCTATAGAACCTTCAACTTGCTCTGTTTTTAGAGCATGGTGTAAGTAACATTGGTGCTCCAAACAGATTAAAATCTAAGATAAACAAGGCAATCACAGGAGAAGACATGAGGCAATAGTGTAGTGAAGGTAGATCAAAGAGGAATTATTGGTGAGGTAAAGAAAGGCAGAATCACTGGAAGGAGTTTAAGGAGGAGAGAAAAGAAGCTTGGCAGAAAGCAGTTAGAGACTGTTCTGAGCATGACAGAAAACACAAAACCGAAAATATGACAGAAGGACAAAGAGTGGTAAGGAGTGAAGACTGGAAGGAGCACAGAAAGTGGGTGGGAGGAAATGGTTAATTACATGAGAGATGTAAATCAGGAAAGATTACACAGGGCTATGAAACAAGTTGAGGATAAAGATTTTGAATTTGATCTTGCAAGAGACAAAGGGAAGGCTAGAAGGAAGGTTACAGTAATCAAGGTGAGAGATGACAAAGGACAGTGAGAAAATGGGAAATACTGGGGTATTAATTCAGAAGAGGTGATAGCAAGAGTCTGAATATGGGTCAGATGAAGAAAGATGAGTCTATAATACCAAGGGTGTCTGTCTGTGAAGGATAGTGGAGTTAATAATGGTAAAGGATTTAGGTGAAGGACAGGGATCAGGAGGAAAGATGCATTCAGCTCTGTAAGATTGAGACTCAGATGGCAGTAGGACATCTATGCGTAGCCATCTGGAGATCTGAGATTGGACAGAGGAGTAGGGGGCAGAGGTATAGAGGCAGACTTAGGAATCATCTTCATAAAATTAATATCTGAAACTATGACAATGGATGAGATTGCTGAGAGAGAGAAGAGGGAGAGACAGATCTGACAGATCTCAATAGATGGGTGTCAACAGTGAATCGTCATCAAATGAAGGTGTGTCTAGTGTGGTTCCACAGGGATTGGCAATAGGCCCGATGCTATTCAACATTTTCATCAATGATCTGGAAGTAAATATAAAAACACTACTGATAAAATCTGCAGATGACACAGTTTGGTGGAATGGTAAATAATGATGAGGACAGGGCAGTCATACAGATCATTTTGTACTTGGGCCATTTCAGACAAAATGTTTTAATATACCCAAATGCAAATTTATACATCTAGGAACAAGAAATGCAGGCCATCCCTACAGAATGGAGTCTGTGTTCTGGAAAGCAATGATTCTGAAAAGGATTTAGCAGTCAGAGTGGACAAGCAACTAAACACAAGCTTCTAGTGCAGGGGTCAGCAACCTTTCAGAAGTGGTGTGCCGAGTCTATATTTATTCACTCTAATTTAAGGTTTCGCGTGCCAGTAATACATTTTAACATTTTCAGAAGGTCTCTTTCTATACGTCTATAATATATAACTAAACTATTGTTGTATGCAAAGTAAATAAGGTTTTTAAAATGTTTAAGAAGCTTCATTTAAAATTAAATTAAAATGCAGAGCCCTCTGGACCGATGGCCAGGACCCGGGCAGTGTGAGTGCCACTGAAAATCAGCTTGTGTGCCACCTTCGGCACACGTGCCATAGGTTGCCTACCCCTGTTCTAGTGCAATGCTGTGGAAAAAAGGCTAATGCAATCCTTAGATATGTAAACAGGAAAGCAGTGAACAGAAGTAGGAAGGTGACTTTACTTCTGTATATGGCATTGGTGAGACTGATATTGGAATACTGCATATTGTTCTGGTGATCACATTTTATAAAATATATTGAAAAATTGGAGAGAGTGCAGAAGACAGACACAAAAATGATTTGAGGGGTGGAGACAATATCTGAGAGACTTAAAGAGCTCACTCTCATCAGCTTTTCAAAAAGAAGATTGAGAGGTGACTTGATTACAAGGTATAAGTACCTTCATGGGGAGAAAATTCTGGTACTACAGGGCTCTTTAATCTAGCAGAGAATGGAGAAATAAGAATCAATAGCTGGAAACTGAAGCCAGACAAATTAGACATAAGGCACACAGTTTTAAACAGGGAGGGTGATTAACCACTGGAACAAACTACTTAGGGTACATCTACACTACGGGGGGAGTCGATTTAAGATACGCAAATTCAGCTACATGAATAGCGTAGCTGAATTCGACGTATCACAGCCGACTTACCCCGCTGTGAGGACGGCGGCAAAATCGACTTCTGCGGCTTTCTGTCGACGGCGCTTACTCCCACCTCCGCTGGTGGAGTAAGAGCGCCGATTCGGGGATCGATTGTCGCGTCCCGACGGGACGCGATAAATTGATCCCCGCAAGGTCGATTTCTACCCGCCGATTCAGGCGGGTAGTGTAGACCTAGCCTTAGAGAAGTAGTGGAGTCTCCATTTTTTGATGTCATCATATCAAGAATGGATGAATTTTCAGAAGATAGCCAACCACAAAAGTTATGCTTTAGTCAAAGGCAAGTTAGTGGGCTCAACATAGGGGCAACTGGGTGGAATTTAATGGCCTGCGATATACAGGAGGTCAGAGTAGATGGTCTCAAACTCTATGGATCTATGAGATCAAGGAGTAAATCCTTAAAGGTACAAACAGAAAGTGGAAGAGCAAAGGGTGAGGTGCCACTGAAATAGGGTATTGCTGTAAGTATACGTAACAATATCAGTGATAACAACTGTTAGTATAATATAAGCAAAACTGCCCTTTCACTTTGACAGAAAGCAAAGAAACAAAAACAATTAAGTGGTTCTCTTGATCCCAAAGGAACACACTTCATTCTTCACTAAGAATTTGCTTGGAATTAATACCATTAACATTTGCATTGATGTATAATTTAAAAGAAGTCACAAGCATATGCAGGAATTTGGGGATAGACTGAAATGCAACTGTCTGAAAATTCCCTAAATATTTTGCAGTGAATGAAGATAAGAAAGCAAAACAAAGCTGATTTCTAGGGGGAAAAAATAAACTAAAAGACATCATATAATCTATATGTGCTTTTGTAAAATCTGTAAAATCAATATGAATTCCCATCTTACATCAAGTTGTAAATATAAAATATTTTCAGGAGACCATCTATTAGTACTTCAGTCAGCAGAGCTCTGAAGCACCCTTGGCTGTATACGCGCACAAGAGATTTTCTTATATTTTTTCTAATGTGCCTCAACTTTATATATTCAGACATGATGGGTGTTATTGCTAAATGAATTCCAGAAATATTCCCTTAGTAGGAACAGATTAAATTGACGTTAAAAATTTTATTTTGGAAAAAAACATGGGCCAAAGCAGAGCAGAAAATCCAATGGTACTAGGGGACTCAATTTTTTTATGCATTGTAGCCAAAATTGTAGGTGAGTCAGACATTTGGTAATGAAATATTTGAAACAAATGTAACCTGTCTGAAATAGTTTATCCAGAATTCTTTGACCCCTAGGAAAACTATGCAGGGATCTCAATTTTCAAGACCATGCAATCAGCGTGTAGTCTCCCTGTGGTAGTTTTAGATGTTTTCTATATCAGAGCTCTCTCTGAGTTACTTTTTAAAGTTTTATTAATCTAATGAGATCATAGAGTCCTGTTATTAGTGATGCAGAAGATCTTCTCTGCACATTTCCCCTTTTTCCATGCCTGGGAAAATCTGCTGCCTTTGGGGCCATGTCCTGCACTGGCCTCCTCTGTTGGTCTGGGGAGATGTATCGGTGGGACATGAATCATTCCCACCACCTGTTGAGAAAATGCTGCAGAGACATAGTGATCTCTACTGCTGCATTAAATGTTCTGTGGAGCCCTTGGTAACCCCAACTCCTCCATTTGAATAGGGGGTCAGGAATTCCCTGAAAGAGGGGTGCCAAAGAAACCACCTTCTCAGGAAGCTGGAGGGATGGGGTTAATGGGAAAAAACAGGGCTCTGGCCTCATACATTTGCGGGGATCTGTTGCCTTTAGGTGAGGAATTATTGCTTGTTCTGTTAGACTCCTATCCTGGAAATACATACACAGGTGGTTAACTTTAAGCAATTGATTAGTCCCACTGAAGTCACTGGAACTACTCACACTCTTGTAGTTAAGCGATAGTTTGTTTGCAGGGTCCTGAATGATATGGGGAGGGGAAGGAACCAACATGTCAATAGTGGAAGAATCCATTCCCTGATGGAAGAATCCAGGAAAACTCTGGGAAGATCCACATGGAATTTTCTCCCTTTTGCCCTGACTGCCTTCCACATTCTTTCCATGTGTGCCCAAATCAATGCTCGCTTTGCACATCTTCCATACAGCGTACATATCCCAACCATCTGAGCTGTCTTTCTTTGATATTATCTAGCATGTCCTCCTCTGTCACCTCCTTTATTCTTACAATTGTTATTTGGTCTTTCCATTAAATGTGTAATAGGTTCCTCAGCCATCTGTGTTGGACAGCCTCCAATCTCTTTGTGTTAGCCACTGTCATTAGCTAAGTCGTGTTTGCAAATCTCTTTCAAGGATTGGGTCTCTCTGGTCAAACCTAGCCCATATACGCTACACTAGAGACTATGAAGAGGAGGTCCTATTTTGAAAATTACCGAACGGAAAACAATTTGTAAATATTGTGAATGGATGCATTTTTCTGCTACTGTATATAAAATATTATTCTGTTATCCTGTCAGTATTTGTGAAGCATACATCATGGCTGGGAACTCTTTTTTGCAATTCCTTGGGGATATTTGGTGATATAATGTTACTGAAGTTGGAAAATATCTATTAGATTTCCCCAGTTCTTTCTCCTACCAATGCAGGATTGCTCACCACAGTATATTTTCCAGTGCTTTCATTTTACTATGGTATTGTTTACTTAAGATTTTTAATCTGCTACACAGCTCTAATTGTTTGACATATAATTATAGATATGAAACTGTTTTGCTTTTTATGAAAAAATGCCCTTTAGAGAGCACAAAACAAAAATTAAATGAATATAAAATAATAGTATTATTTCAATAGTGCTAATTGCATAACAGACAATTAAAATAAGAAGCTTTTGATGAAATAATTGTTTTAATTATATAGCACACTTAGGTTTACTGGCTGTAAACACTTCAGCTTTTATCATTAAGATGGATTTTGATGTACACTGCTCCCTGGGCTTTATTTAAGAAAACAAACTAGAACCTCAAATCATTGCATAACTGTGCTAGTTCAAAACAGAGGCAGGTTTACCAATTGTAAATGCTTCAGCTTTATCATTAAGATTGATTAGGGTGACCAGATGTCCCGATTTTATAGGGACAGTCCCGATATTTGAAGCTTTTTCTTATATAGGTGCCTATTACCCTCCACCCCCTGTCCTGATTTTTCACCCTTGCTATCTGGTCACCCTAAGATTGATTTTCATGATCCCTGGGTTTTATGTAAGAAAACAAACTAAACCCTCAAATTATTGCATAAGAGTATAAGTGGGAAAAGAGGCAGATCTGGTGGTTTTCAGATCATGCAGTGTACTGAAAAGGGACAAACCTAAGAAAGAACACAGACAAATCAATGTCTACAAAAACTGTTAGCTCTTGGGGTTTGATGAGAGAGTAGTCTTTATGTCACTCAAGAATGACACCTGCTAGCTTACCAAAAGAAACATACACAGAGCTCTGAATAGAGCTCAGTTCAGCCCTTCTCACTGTAGAACAAATGAGTTGACAAGTCTTTGTAGAGAAAAAGGGAAGTGATAATGGAAAAAGTATGAAGATAAATACTGAAGAATGCATGTGAAGGCAAATGTTCAACTGACCTAATTCAATGGCTTCACAGGCTCTGTATTTCAAGACCCCAATGAGGTACTGCTCTTCCAAACAGTTACTACAGCACATACATCTCTATTCATGTGCCTATTCCCATTTATTTCAAAGGGAAAAAATGCAACCAAAGATCTCTGTTGTAGTAACTGTGTATAGGATAGGGCTCAAGGTTATTATAAGGATTTGCATTTTCAGATGTGCTACTGTTGTAGTATAGTGCTAGCTATGAAGGGCAGTAGACACTGAACACTTAAGGTTAGAGGGTAAAAAATGACTACTGGTTACAGGTGATGAACTGATTTCCCATGCAAAATGCATCAAACCCAGTATGTTATTGTAACAAAATCCTCTAGACAATAAAGAAGGGAGGGGCATTTTAGGGGGTACTAAATGCTTTGAAGTGGGAGAGGAAGAGAAACGGATGGAGGGAGTCAGCAGCTATAGAAATGCCCTGGTGGCGTAACAAGAATTTTTCCACTGGAGAATACAACACTTATCCACAAAGTGCTCTTCTTTTCTTGAGTTAAAATGTACTTGTAAACAAGTTTACATTTGTCTGTGAAATAACTACATTAACAATTGCCTGTATTCTCGCTGCCCAGTCAACTCAGCAAACAGAGCGAGCAGATTTCTGCTTCAGTGAAAGTCACTCTATTACTTTCATGAAATTTCAAAAGTATCCTTCTTTTAGAAGAGAAGAAAAAATCCCCCGGTGCCCTGGCTGCTGAGTGAATTTGTACAAATACAGCAGAAAGCTACAGAACTGCTTGGCAGGATTTTGAGGAGTCTCTTATCTCTATAATGCATTCGCACTGACTCTGAACCTCGAAGTGCAAACAATACACTCTTGTCAGTCTTGATCTCTCCTTGTAACCCCCAATCAAACTGGGTAAAGGATGGCAGCACCTAATGTATCTGTTTAAACTATCACATTTTAATATGCTCCAACTGTAAAAATTTATCTCATTTCGTTTTTGTTGTGAGGAATGTTCTATCTTAAGCATCACTACTCATTAGTTTATCTTCTCAATGGCTGAGTTGCCAGACAGCTCTTGCAATTTATTCCAATATATGAGGGGAAAAATCTATTATACATTTTATAGGGAAAGGACGAAACTAAGCTTTTCAAAAAATCTATGGGGCAGATCTTCAGCTCATGTAAACTGGTATATCTCCATAGAGGTCAATGCAGATATGCCAAATTACACCAACTGAGGATCTGCCTCTCTCTCTAGCTATTCTACTTAGAGTGTCAGTCACTGTAGTATCAGAGTGTTGCTATTTGTAGCAGACAGACACTAAAACTATTCACAGAATTCGGTTACTTCCAAATCAAGTATTAAATGGGAAAAGACAGTGTGCATTCAAAAAAGGGAGTAAATGGAAATTAGTTTCCTATAATTTTTCTTGTTTGGTGATAGCATCTGAGAAAATTCCCACTCCCTTAGCTGTAAAGAATTTTTATCTTTTTTCATTCTGGTCGGACACCAGAAGATACTTGGATCTGGTCTAAAATAAACCAGGTTGTTGAAATGTCCATCCTATTTTCCTTTCTAATGTGACTGGTTCAGTCCTCAAACTTTTCCATTATGATCAGGTTGCTTTCATCACTTTGCCTCTGTACCTGCTGCTGACATTATTCTTGCATGAAGCGGAGGGGTCCAGTGCCTGAAATGGTCAAATTTTAAGCAAAAAGAAGAACAGGAGTACTTGTGGCACCTTAGAGACTAACAAATTTATTAGAGCATAAGCTTTCGTGGACTACAGCCCACTTCTTCGGATGCATATAGAATGGAACATATATTGAGGAGATCCTCAATATATGTTCCATTCTATATGCATCCGAAGAAGTGGGCTGTAGTCCACGAAAGCTTATGCTCTAATAAATTTGTTAGTCTCTAGGGTGCCACAAGTACTCCTGTTCTTCTTTTTGCGGATACAGACTAACACGGCTGTTACTCTGAAATTTTAAGCACTAAGGGAAGCTGCTGACATTCTCACATTACACTACAAATAGAGTAGTGGGAGTTCTAGGATGATGTCATCTTTTTAAAACTAAATATGTTTTTCAATCAAAGAGATTCGCTTTCATCTTGTGATAAACAAATAAATGGAAATGTCAAATTCACAGCTTTGTTGGCCAGCTCAATTTCCCAGGGTAATATCATTCAGAGAAAGATTCAAGGCGTCACTCTGTGCTTTCATAGTAGCTCTCTGTGCCCTCTCCTTCAAAGGCACCAATGCTCTCTTACCCATATCCACATCCCTTTCCACTGATTTATTTAAATGAGGAAGGACAGGGTTGTGCTGAAAGCACAGGACTGGGAGTCAGGGGACACTGGTTCTATCTCCAACTCTGTCACAGATGCTCTCCTCCTCAATATTATTATGGCCAATATTTAAAAACTTGGATGCTTTAAGTTAGGCACCTAAATCCAAGTTTAGGCACGTAAATAAACAGGAAGAGGTGCTGAAAATCAAGCCACTTATTTAGGTGCCTAAATATGAAGTCAATGGAAGATGCAGATGCAGAAGAAGTATAAAAGTGAAGTCATTCGTTTAGGCGCCTTATGGAATTAAAGTGTTTAACTTTACGCATTCAGGTTTAAAAATTTTAACCTAACTGACCTACCCAGTTTCCTAGGTGGTACAAGAAGGCTAATATTATTTGTCTAATTCACAGGGCTGTTATGAGGCAGAATTCACAAATACTGTATTTGGAGACTCTGAATGGAAAGTGCTATAGAAATGGAAAGGTTTTGTAATTATTATTAATTTACGGTTATCTACAGTTTTCTCCCTTGTCAATAGTAATCAATCTAGTGGCTAGGCAAGTGACACTAGATCTGTCTTAGAAACTACTACTTATGCCACCTGAAAAGCCCTGAGGTCAATGGGCATACAATACATTTAGCTTTTCTTTCACGTGAGCCTAAATGTTACTCATACTATACACATTATCCAAACCAGGAGAGGAGCCCTTCCTTTTTTGGAATATATTATGCATCCAAACTGTCTGAAAATAAAAAAAATGTCATTAAGTTAACACACTCCCTTTGCATAGAGGAAACCCATCATTATGTGGTCACATTTTCCTCACTAACTACATTTTATTGGCTACATCTCTAAATCTGATAGTGTCTTTCAGGAGCTATCAAATGTATCATAACATAAGCTATCAAAATGAATAAAATATAAAGTGCATACTCCCAAGAGAGATCATTTCCAAGCATGTAAACTTTTATCTTACTTTTGAAAAAATGTCAAATCACTCGAAGCAGCACTTTTAAAAATATGATTTATGAAAAAGGATCTTTTTATAGGCTCTAGCAACTATATAAAAGTCCTTCACATAGTAGAGTTACTACAACTTTGAACAAAGACTAGTAAAACGGGTGATGAATGGGAACAGGTAAGACAGAATCATGGCTTCAGCACTCAATCAAGCATCTTTGCGTTCAGTAAATAGCTCTGACTAAGAATTAAGTATGTTATAGCTGATGAAGCATCTTTCAACTTCTCAATTTGCATTCAATAGATTACATGTTCGTAGCATAATAGATATTGCCATGCTAACGCGCTAACAGTGATCTAGTATCCACTGAAGTGTTCTGGGTGCATAGATAAGTGAAGACTTCAATGTCATCCATTTTATTTCAGCCCTGAAGACTCCGGTTACACTAAAACATAGTGCTCTTTTCAGTGCACTCACCTCATAATGTACTGCTTATAGTGTATGTTGTTATTAATTATTCACAGAGTACTCATAATGTGACTTGATCCTCTACCAACCCTCATGCTAGAGCTTTGGAAGGTGATTCTTTACTGAACCTGCTGGACACAAAGGAACCTTGCAGTTTTTTGCTGTCTACCTCTAGACCAGGGGCGGGCAAACTTTTTGGCCTGAGGGCCACATCAGGTTTCCAAAATTGTATGGATAGCCGGTTAGGGGAGGCTGTGTCTCACCAAACAGCCAGGCGTGGCTCGGTCCCCACCTCCTATGGGACCCCCCTGCTTCTCGCCCACTGATAGCTCCCCCGGGACTCCTACCCCATCAAACTCCCCCCCCCCCCATTCCCTGTTGCCTCCCCCCCGGGCCCCTGCCCCATCCAACCCGTTCCCTGCGCTCTGACCGCCCCAACCCCTATCCATACCCCCACCCCAAACTCCCCTGCCCTCTATCCAACCCCCCCCCCCCCGCTTCCTGCCCCCTTACCTTGCTGCCTGGAGCACTGGTGTCTGGCGGCGCTACAGCCGCGCCGCCCAGAGCACCAGGTCAGGCCGCGACTCTGCAACCGTGCTGCCCGGCTGCACAGAGTGTTGTGCCGGTGGCGCGGCATGCTGAGGCTGCAGGGGTTGGGGACAGCAGAGGAGGGGCCAGGGGCTAGCCTCCCAGGGCAGGAGCTCAGGGGCTGGGCAGGAGGGTCCCACTGGCCAGATGTGGCCTGCAGGCCATAGTTTGCTGACCTCTGCTCTAGACTAACACAACCTACATTACCCCATATCATCACATAGGTCAGGGGCGGGCAAACATTTTGGCCCGAGGGCCACATTGAGGTTGCAAAACTGTATGGAGGGCCAGGTACGGAAGGCTATGCCTCCTGAAACAGCCTGGCCCCCGCCCCCATCCGCCCCCTCCAACTTCCCATCCCCTGACTGCCCCCCTCAGAAACCCCAACCCATCCACCCCCCCTCGCTCCTTGTCCCCTAACCGCCCCCTCCTGGAACCCCCCTGCCCCTAACTGCCCCCTCCCGGGACACCACCCCCAAGCCAACCCTCCCTGTCCCCTGACTATCCACACCCCCACCCCCTGACAGGCCCCCCCTGGACTCCCACGCCTAACCAACCACCCCCTGCTCCCCGTCCCCTGACCCCTATCCACACCCCGCCCCCGAGACTCCCACGCTTATCCAACCCCTCCACCCCTCACACACGTTCCCCGTCCCCTGACCGCCCCCCCAGAATCTCTGCCCCATCCAACCACCCCCTGCTCCCTGTCCCCGACTTCCCCCTGGCCCCCTTACCATACTGCTCAGAGCAGCATGTCTGGCCGCGGTGACGCCCAGCCAGAGCCAGACATGCTGCCCTGCAGGAGTGCGCAACTCTGCTGCTCAGTGCGCTGCCCGCACGGCGGCGTGGCTGCGGGGGCGGGGGGGCTAGCCTCTGCAGCCGGGAGCTCAAGGGCCGGGCCAGATGTGGCCCGTGGGCCATAGTTTGCCCACCTCTGACATAGGTTCTCCCTAAGTTCTATCTCAGGGATCGGCAATCTTTGGCACGTGGCTCGCCAGGGTAAGTACCCTGGCGGGCTGGGCCAGGCTGGTCTGTTTACAGCACATCCCTCGGCCCGCGCTGCTTCCCGCAGCCCCCATTGGCCTGGAGCAGTGAACTGCGGCCAGTGGGAGCTGCGATCGGCTGAACCTGTGAATGCGGCAGGTAAACAAACCGGCCCGGCCCGCCAGGACAGCTGCATGCCAAAGGCTGCCGATCCCTGCTCTATCTTGTGTAGGCAGTCATAAAATGGACTGCTAACTACACTACAGTCCCTATCCCAAAGGGATCCTTATATTATAATCTTAAATAGACAGACACTACAGTTCAATCACATAATACCCAGGTTATGAGGATACGTTTTTTGTGAAGGCTGATAGTATGCTTGGCACTATCCAGGTACAAACAAAGACATGGCCCCTACTTGAAGGAGTTTATAATTTAGAAAGATATGCAGATTAAAATTTAATTTCAAAACACGGTATTACTAAAAAACACTTTTGGTGGATTAATATTGTAAAAGCTTAATGAGAGAACTGTGCTTTAGGGAGGGATATTACATGGGTAGGATACACATTTGGTGAGTAGCCAGCCTGGAGAACAATGCACCAGCTGAGGCACAGGAAGCCAGGGAGATGAGCCTTGTTTCTCCACCTTGTAAACTGCGTGAGAGCACACAACTAACAAATTTTTTGTGCAAGCACTTCTAATTTTAAACACAGGCAAGCTGCATTGAAGTATCATTACTGAGGAGACAAACCACTAAAGCTGGAAAGTTCGGAGTAAAGGCTGTTAGAACTCTTAAACTCAGTCTATTTGTGTAGAGTCATCCTACATGTATGGTTCTTTGTCTCTGCACAACATTCTACAATGTGACACATGATTTTTCAAATTTAATTTTTTAAGAGAAATTTTAATTTTCCAAAGACAGTTAATGTATAAGCCATTACAGCTAACCTTGCATTTTAACTATACTGCTGGCAATATGGGTCAGGACAGTGTAATTACATATTGTCCTTTGCTTGTCTGCACTGCCAGACAAGAGAACTTGGTTTGATTCTTAGACCCAGTCTCTTCTTCCCTTCGTTGGCAAGTGCTGCGAGTATAGCTTCATATATTGTTCTGCAGCAACTTCTGTGTCTGAACAAAGAAAGGAATTGATGGGCTCTAAATCGCACCTCATCCAGCTCTCTTTGGTCGAAGAATGTTGCTGAAATGAGGGAGGAGAAATCCTCTGACGGGGATGAGAGAAAAGAGTGCTCCTTTGAGGGCACATACGCACTCACACACAAAACGGATCAAATACAATCAATATCCAGGGCATGATTAAACAGAGACACCATTTTTTATTCAAGTGAATGGAATATTAACCCCCTCATTGCTGAACTTCTTTAGAAGACGGAATTTCATGTGAGTTTTCAACTTGTCATGGATTGGAGGGGGGAATGGTGGGGAGGTGATGGGCTGGATAAAGCAGAAAACACGGTAAGCAGATGGAGGAAAAAGAGTCAGAAAGAGAGTTATGGAAAGATGAGTAATTAGGGGGAGGCAGAGCCTTTGAGATATAGGCACAGACTGGTGGTCATGGTAGGTGGGTTCAGATGGCGCAGGAAGAAAGTATATGGATTGAAAATGGGGCTGTCTCTAGGCTGAGTGGGAGCAAAAGGAGTGAGATGGCTTGGGAGAGTGGGGAGCTTGTAGGACACACATGAGAGTAATCAATCAGTCATGGTGAGGAGCTGGGCCAGGAAGAGAAGCAGGAAAGGGGGATAAGCTGAGAGGATCTGCTAGAAGGCGGGAGGGATACTGTGATTTAGGATCCCTCCAGTCCCTGGTTGCAGGTTGGAATCCAGTTTTGCTCCCTAATCTCTGATGCACGGAACAGTGCAAGGGACATGCACTCTAATCCAATTAATTCCCCTCTGTGGGAAAAACTAAAGATCAAGCAGCAGCTGCAAGCAGGTCCCAGCAGGGCAAGGAGACAGAAAATAAAAAAGTGTTTGTGGCTGCAGCAAAATGTCAAATTCCATAACATCTTGGAAAAATACCAAATTTCATGACTGCAGATTTGCAAAGTCCCTGGGAAAGTGACTGAGATGAACAGGGCAGTTCACACCTCTTTGAGTTATTGTTTCGGGTTGTCTTCAGACTCAGGCAGATGACACTGCCTCTGTAACACTTGGTATATATTTTCAAGGTCATCTGCATAACTAGAAGAGCAGAATTGGGGCTGGAATTTCTCATATGGTTCTAAAAGTGTTGGATTTGTTTAAGTAACTTTGTCAGGAAAGTAACAGGAAATGTTTTAGCTCAATTCCTGTGAGGCTAGATTATTAATGAATTTCACTAGTTTGGTTTTGTTCTAGTACCTGTCTTGAATACTGACAGAATTTCACTGATCTGATTATGCAGGACAGGGGGCAGCATTATGACTATTGTTTAGATCAATTTCCAGATTTCTTGTATTACTTTTTCAAACACATCCTTCAGGCCGTGAGTGGTAATCCCAACATCCACTAACCAGCACTCCTCCATATTCTTGGTTGTAACACTAAGACTACAATGCAAACAAATAATGTCTTCCTAGCTCTGTTTAAGAACAGAACCAAGTCTTTTCCATAAATGTTTTTTTTTAAATCTTGTGGTTTAAAGGACTGATATGAAAAAGAATTTAAAAGAATCTGGAATTTAAACCCTAGAAGTAAAGTTTTAATGTGAGTAAAATTTTACACCTAAAATACTCACAATATGTCTTTGAGCTCAGAACACTGGAATTTACAATTGAAAATCAATAATGTTGTTTGTATACAGTGCACCATTGCACGTAATATACTCTTTACTCACAAGCTCTGCTTAGTATTTGATTACTGGGGACCTCATCCTGCAGTTGCCAAATGCCCGTTGACTGCAATGAGAATTGAAGGATACTCAGCAGTTGTCAGGATTGTGCTGGTGGTATGTAACATGGAACACAAAAGTGCAGTGCATTCAGAAATAATCATAGGGTAAGAACCTGGTAATTTCCCCTTTCTAAACCAAAGTGCAGATTACGTTAATTACTTTAAAGTTTCCTAAACGTAATTATCAAGTAATCTGCAGAAGTATGTAATTACTATGCAGATGCCTGGTACTGTATTTGGCAAGAAAAGCCTATGTATTTACCATGTGATAATGTAGCCACACGTCAGTGGTGCAATTCAAAATAAACTTGTGACATTGGCAGACCAGGTGCCAGCTCATGCCAAGACTTCAGGTTTCACTGAACACTTACAAATGTAGAGCTGGAAGCCGCTCTTGCTTACTTGTATATTAGTATTATCAAAATAAATATTAGTTGATAAGTTAATAAGAATGTGTTTAGTGTTTTATAAAATGTTTATAGGATACTATATGTATTGTTCTCACTCAACTATACCCCATGTTATAATGTAATGGCAAACATTTGCGTTGTATATATCCCTGTAACTATATAACCAAACAAATGAGAAAGAAGCCTCCTGTAATGCAAATGGTGGTCTCTTACAAGATGTTAAGTCCTCTTCATTAAATGCAAATGAGCCACTGTGTGAGATCAAGGCTCAAAGACTCTGTGAAGTGTGTTCCTTCCCCTCGCACCTCAACGGAGAAGAGACCTTTGTGGGAACTGTTGATGTCTGCTTGGTTTCGGTGAGAAGAAGCTATAAATACAGACACATGGAAAATTCTTCATCTCTGGACTGTTTGGATTCTAACAGGGCAGAATAACTGAACAAGACAATGAAGTTCCCCAGTTACTCTCGGTACCCCTAAAAGACTTTTGGGAAACTGGCAGATTACTACATCTCCTCTACCTTTTGAAATTATAGACTGCAACTCACCTGTACGTATATTTTTACCTGCTTTAACCTCTCAATAACTCTCATTTCTTTTTCTTAGCTAATAAACCTTTAGTTAGTTTACTATAGAATTGTCTACCAGCATTGTCTTTGGTGTGAGATCTAGCATGCAAATCGACCTGGGTGAGTGACTGGTCTCTTGGGATTGGGTGTAACCTGAATATTTTGTGATTTTTGGTAGAAGTGACCATTTATCACATAGTCCAGCTTGCCTGGGTGGCAAGATAGAATGGAGTGTCTAAGGGGACTGTCTGTGACTCCATCATAAGACTATTGTAGTACTTGGGAAATTCACATTTGGTACTGAGTTGGTGAAATCCAATTATAGAACATACTACCAGTTGGGGTGTCTGCCCTGCTTTTGAAAGTCTGCCCGGAGGTAGACACTCATGGTCGTGAGCCACTCTAGACAACGTGACAAAAGTATTACCAGAAAAAAAAACCAATTAATCTTTCACCCAAACTAAATATTTTAATGTTTATTCTTTCCACACACTCTTTATTTCTCAGAATGCCAAAGTATCACGGAGATGAAGAAAGAGTGAAGGTTATTTAGGCACTTTCCCTTACCTGAATGTGCAGAATGCTAGAAGAAGCCAAGTCCAATATTATGACCTCAAATCAGCTGGTTTTGAGTTTAAATACAAAATGATAATGAAGTGTCCAGGTGGCAAAAATTCTGCTATAGCAGCTGCAGAGACCGTTCAAAAACTCAAAACCAGCAGCCTCACAGATTAACAGTTCTCCATAATATTATCTTTGTAACATGCACTTTGTTCCCAATGATAATTAGATATTTAGAGACACACATAATTAGAGAAAATGACTTAATGCTTTTCCGTTTGCTGAGAAATCTACTGGCAGGAAAGGAGATCCACTACAGGGAGTAATGTGATTCTGGTACTGAAATTAGCAGCAAAAGGCAACGACAAAATATTTTTAAATTCTCGGCAAGGTAAAATAATGCTGTACTAAATACAGACCATTTCCCCCCTCAAATGACTTAGTTCCCTTCCTAATAAGTGTTTTATAAACATGGATCTCTGAGAGACATATAGAAGATGTATTAAGAAATGAACAAGAATAAAAATTGCCTGTGAAATAGATCTTTCCTAGCCCAGTTTGGGATAATAGATAAAACATTCAAAGAGCCATTAGTTTAAGAAGGCATTTGTTTCTTCTTTCTCCTCATTTTTACCTTGTGTATCTGCTGCAGCTCTTTCTTTTTCTTTGCTTTTGCTGCTGCAGTGCCTGTCACCAAAACATATATTTAACTGTACATCCTTTTCCCTCTGGATTTTATTTACCATGTCACTCACCAGCTAACGTCATATAAGTACACCTCAAGCTACTGAAAAGGCGCATTCTCCACATTCACCACTAATATCATTCCATAGTGGGGTGCTTTGTGAGAGATGCAGCTATCATCCAAAGACAAACCACTTCTATGACATATTCAATCTGCTTTCACCCACGGCCTGAGGTCAGATGTCTGCAGCACTAGAATGTTTAAGTAGGCCCTACAGCAGGCTGTTCCTGAGCAACTGAGAGTTCTCAGTTGTTTTGTTCAGCACCAAAAACCTCACTCTCTCGTCTATGCAAACACACAGACACACAAAAGAACTATGCTAAATGAACGTTATCTGGGTGGGAAAGTCATGCACTTAAAATTACGAATACTTTAGCTGGCAACAGGACAAGTCTGTTCAGCTGGGGGTAGAGGTGGGATGGGTTGTGCCCACAGACTGGTTGGGATGGGGAGTCTATCTTGGATGCCTCTCTCTCCCCCCACCCCTGTGAGGTGTAGTGCCCTGGGGAAAGGGGTGGGAAATGGGCTGTTGGGGTCACCTGCTGACTCCACAGGATTGTAGGGGGAGCCTGGCCTGGCTCTTTCCATGCTCAAGGACACGAGGGAGTTCCTGTCCCATGTAGTAACTCCAGTGAATGGGATGCTGGGACCATAGGCAGGGTGCAGGGCTGAGAGACTGTGGAGGGGAGAGCCTGATCTGGTTCAGCTCTCCCCATACTGCTCCAGCAGCTCCACTCATCCCAAGTACAGTGACTGCTGCTGCTTCTACAACAGCGGAAGCAACACAAATCTGGCTCTTTAGAACGTGTTCCATTATATGTTGGCATGCTGCCAACATCTTCCTGAGGCATGCAATTGAGAGGATGAAAATTATGATAGTTAACAGTTTATAATTCAGCTAAATCGGAATAGAATTTAATGGGACAAAGAAAATGCACTTCTCTAGCCCAAGGGCTTTCTCCCTGCTAAATTTCAAAGGTCTCCTGGAAACAATAGAGGCGGTAGAATTTCTACTAAAAGTTGTCAAGAATCTTTTATAATTGAAGGTGTTAGACAACCTAAATATATAGCAACCAGACCCCCTATATATATATGTATATACACATATACACTAACTCCACACATACGTGGACATATTTGATAAATTGGGGATCTATGTGATACAGCAGTGTTACTTAAATTTGCCAATTGTCTGAGATAACAATGGGCTAGATCTTGATACCCTCACACATGAATAGTTATAACTTATACAGCGTCAGTGAATCAATAGGGCTGCTTGAGGATTAAAGTAATACTTAACTCAGAAGGGAATCAGAACCTGTCTCTAAATACATATAAGCAGTTAGTTAACCTAATTATTTTGCAATATTCAAGGTACTTCTTATAGTAAATCCAGTATAGGGAAGTACAAAGAAATACTAAGGTTGCCATATCAATCTGTTAGGTAGAATTGGCAAGGTGTTCAGAATCATCTGTGTCAATTGCATTACCACACACCTTTAACTTCTATGTCTCCATACAGCTGCCATTAAAAAAAAATTTCAACCTGTGACAAAAATTTTCCTTCTTTCTTTCCAAATCTGGAATTTGATGGCCAAATTACTCTGGTCTGATATGCAGAATGGACAATTTGAATCTGTACCAATGATAGGTTTAAGATCCATTGTTTTATGACCTTCAAAGTCTCAAATGGATTTTTATGCCTTTGGAAGGGAGAGATTTTCATTTTTCCAATGGGTCACACAGTGTCTGCTTCAAATCCTGCAATATCCTGAGATATTTGTGGGAATGCATGGAATATTCCTTTAAGCAATAAATATCCTGAGGGAAGAAGAAATGATTAGTTACCTATACAGTAACTGTGGTTCTTCAAGATTTGTTGTTGGTATATATTCCACTATTGGAGGGTATGCATCCAGTGCACTCAAGCTGGAACATTTTAGTGATTAACACCCATTAGGACCGTGCATGCATATCCTGCATATACTTGTGTCTTCCACCAAGGGCATAAAGGGCAGAGCTGCCCCAACACCCCAAGTTCCTTTGTCACCTGCAAACCAATGTTTACAGACTCTGAAGTAGTGCAAATGCTGGATAGGTTGTGGAATATATATATATATATGTATATATACATACACACACACACACACACACACACAGAGAGAGAGAGAGAGAGAGAGAGAGAGAGGCAAACATATATAGAGAGAGACAAACATCTCTCACAACAAGAACCACAGTTACTGTACATGTAAATAACCACTTCTCATTATTTTTATATACATATATATTCCATTGTTGTTGACTCCCAAGCAGTAGCCCTTGCTGGATGTGGGTATCAGAAGCCTAATGAAAGAACGAACATAGCACAGTTGTACCAAATTTCACATCTTCTCTGGAAGCCTGGACAATAATGCACAGTGAACATGTGAATTGAGGACCATGTTGCTGCTTTACAAATATCTAAAATTGATAGGGTCTTGACAGATGTCATTGAAGTGGATTGAGCTCTTGCTGAATGAACAGTTATTTTGTCACTGGGCTTTTACTAACCAGCTGATAGTAGAGCCTGATGCACAAGGAGATACAATTGGAGATTCTTTGTGCTGAGACGGCTTCACTTTTGACCTTCTATCTGTATGTGTGTCGGTGTGCGGGAGCATGCAAGTGGTGGGCGCGCTGGAGTTGCCTTCCAGCCGCCGGGACGTGAAGGAGGGGCCCATGCGAGGCCGGGGCTGGCCCTCAGGGGAAAAAACTTAACTGTGAAGATGATAGATCCACTAGCAAAAAAATTGTTTGATCTTCCTGAGTATGATGATACAGAAGATCAAACATTTCCACCTCTTCCACCTCCTTCCTCCCCAGGGAGCGATGATGTTGAAGGAGCCCTCACCAATGAAGAGCAAGATGGAAATAAACCATCCCAAATGAAGGATTCTACTGTGTCTACACAGAATGCAATTAAAAGGCCGATACCTAAATTAGATGCTCAAAGGTTAATTTCAAAGAGAGGACTTCCAGCCTTGCGACATGTATTTGATAATGCAAAATTTAAGGGTAAAGGACATGAGACAGAGGACTTGAAGGCACTTTTAAGACACATGGAACACTGGGCTCATAGGCTGTTTCCAAAACTGCAGTTTGATGATTTCATGGAGAGAGTAGAGTCTTTGGGAAATAAAAAGGAAGTTCAAAGCTGCTTAAAGCGAATTAGACTTGATCTTCCAATTTTACATGAAGATTTTACAAGTAATGAAGGTAGTGGAGGGGGAAATAATGGGCTCAAAATGAAGAAGAATTAGACCCCTTTTCTGAAAACATGAAGGAAGAATTTGATTCTCACTCAAGTACTGCCCTAACAGAGGAGCAACAGCGAAGAATTGAGAGGAACCGGCAACTAGCCTTGGAAAGCAAACAGGCAAAGATGCAATTTAACAGTCAGTCACAAGAAAATGATCTGTCTGCCACCCAGCCAAATGAAGAATTTAAGACAATTGAGGCTCAGGATCCAGATGACCTGACGGAAGTAGAAATTCAAGCTGCTGAAGCCAAAGTTGCTGATATTGAAGCTGTGGACAAAGATATACAACTTAAACGTGCAGAAGAAATCAAATAACCTTTCTGTCTGGATACAATAATGTTTTACAAAGACCCAGATAGCTTAATATACTCAAGTGTCATTGACTTCTCTTCCCTCTCACCCCTGGACATTCTATGGAAATCTTATTCATGACATCAATGTAGCTGGAAAAAATTAATCAGTTTCCCTGTGTAAAAAAGCAGATATCAGCTCTTAAGGTGCTGGAGAAAACAGCTACTATTCAGGAAAGGAGCACAACTACTCTGCATTTCAACTGTTTTTTAAACTAGCTTTTTCCACAGTGACAAAAGGTATCAGTGAAAATATTGACATTAATTTCTTGGAACTATACTATGAAGTGACTTTTTTTTACGATTGACATTCCTCAAGCTTAACTTACCTGGGTCTTGAAAGCCTGAGTTTGTATAAAGTTTTTTACATCCTGTTAATTTATATAATTAAATAATTCTATGCTAGAAACAGTCTAGGAGACTTTCTGAATGCTTAGTTCTGTCCAGATAGAAATATGTTCTATGCACATTCAAGGAATGTAACCTTTCTTCCCCTTTATTTGAATATTGTTTTGGGAAAAATATTGGTAGGTAAATATTTTGGTTTAAATGAAACCATGAAACCACCTTACGGAGAAAGTTATGGTACAGTTTAATGGAAACTTATATGGTGAGCCTGCCATTGTGCTTGCAATTCTCCCACTCTTCTAGTCAATGTTATTGCCACTAGAAAAGATACCTTAGAGACTTAAAGAGAGAGCATGTAGCAAGTATGTAGTAAGCTGAGCCCTTACAGAACTAAATTAAAGTCCCAGCTTAGAAAGGGCTGTTTTACTGGAGGAAAGAATTTTGATAAACTTTTCAGAAATCTCTTCACCACTTGGTGAGAGAATACTGAAGATTGTTGTACAGGGGGTGAATGCCTGACATCACTGTCAAGTGTATCCACAGACAGCAGATTTGTTAAGGTGCAAGTAGTAGTCCAGAATGGCTGCGATTTGAGATTTCAACAGTGATAGTTTTTGTCAAGCCCATATTGAAAATCTCTTCCATTTAGACAGGTATGTAGATCTCATATTGTGTCTGAATATAGAATATCAGAGAGGCAGTGTCCTTGTTGATGACATTAGCCATTGAGCGTCCATGCTGTCAGATGGAGCATTTCAAGATCTGGATGTAAGATGTATCTCTGGTTATGGGAGATCAGATCTGGAATTAGAGTTAAGATTTTGGGTGACCATACTGAGAGGCTTTGAAGGTCCACATATTAAAATTGCCTCAGTCATGCAGGGGCTCTGCTTCTGGCTTGATCTTCAAGGAGGGGGGGGGGGAGGGGAAGGGGAGAGGAGGCGGGGTATGTGTAACACAGACCTGGGGATCCAAGGAACCAGAAGTGGGTTTCTTGGATCCAGAACTCTGTCCCCCTCAACACAGAACTGTTGACATTTTGTGTTATTTTTGGTTGCAAACAAGTCCATGCTTGGGAAAGAAGATGCAAGAAGATGGTTTGAATCACAGCTTTTATCAACCACTAATGCTTGTTCATAGGTTACCTGCTTACAGCATCTGCTAGCTGATTGTGGATCCCAGGCAGATGCTTAGCTGTTAAAGTAATACCATAAAGAATACAAAAATTCCAAACTGCATTGCCTTTTGGAGCAGTTGGGAGGATCTTGCCCCTTCCTGTTTGGTTAAATAAAACATGGCAGTTATGTTGTACATCATTAATTGAATAATAAGTCCTTTTATTTCTGCAAGAAAAGCCTTTCAGTCTCAGAAGATAGCTCTCAACTCCAGTATATTTTTGTGGAGGGACATTTCCTGAGACAACCACAAACCTTGAACTGTTGATTTACCAATGTGGCTCCCCAACCTAAGGTGCATGTGTTTGTCATGCAAATCTTTGATACAGGATGAGAGAAGGGAACTTCCTTGTAAACTTTTGCTAGATCCATCCACCGGTTCAGCGACTGAATAACAGTGGTCAGGATATGCACCGGCATGTCCAGCTGATGTTTGTCTAGTCAATATATTGACCCTGACCAGCTCTGTAAGCAGTCTCACATGTGGAGTCACAAAGGTACCTAAGGCGTGTTATTACAGAAGTCCTAACTTGTGCTTGCAGGTGTGTACACAATTCAAGAATTGTGTGAAATCTTGATGAAGGGAGATAGGCCACAGATGGATAAATTCTGTTTTCTTTGTTAGGATCAATATTGACTTTTCTTTGTTTATTAACAGACCCAGTCGAGTGGACAGCTGCGGATATGCTGGATGATGTTCTCTATTTGACAGTCCACAAACTAGACAGTTCTCCAACTATGGGAATATTTGGATCCCATTCGTCTGAGGCAGTCTGCTACAATGGCTAGGAACTTCGTGAATACTCTGTGATCTGCTGATAGGCCAAATGGTAGAACCCTGTATTCCTAATGATGGTTTCCCACCACAAACCTCAGACAATGTCTGTGGGCCAAATGGATTGCCAAATGGAAATGCACTTCCACAACCTCGAAAGCCCACCAATCGGTTGTAACCATAGTCCAGAAATGCAGGATGTGAAACAGATGGTCTCCAAAGGGATGGAACAGGATAGGAAGACCAAAGTAACTGGTGAGTGGCTCCCGGGCGAGCACTTGAATTTGTTGCTTCAAAGACAAGGTAGGTGGGTAAGATGTCATAGCTGTTAACAAGGGATTTTTCCTACACAATTTTTGTTATTTTCTAGGAGGCTCTCTAGGTCTATACTTATGGTAAGTAGGTTGTCTATGGTAAGTCTATGGAAAGCTGCTTATGGTTGGGACTGGTATAAATAGCCCTAATGACGTGAGTAATTTCTTGCTATTTTTCCAGGAAATATGCTATAATTTCCTGGATTTCTTGAATATTTTTATGGTGTGATATAAACAGACTGCTTTATATGCAGACAATGAATAATTATAGCATTTGTGGGGCGTGTAATGTGTAGTTAAGATTTAGTTTCTATTTTCCCCTCCTTTTTAGTTGTTTATAAGAATGAAAAAGTGGTTGGTTGAAAGCTATTCAGAGGCTGAAGTCACAGTGGACATTAATTTACAATGTATGGGTGACAGGGTAAAAGATGCAAGATAAATGCAATTCCTCATATGATTATATGATATATGAGAGGCCTCTCTCCTCTTACAGATTTATACTACATATGCTGAGATACTACTCACATCATAAACATTTATCAGAGTTAAAACTGCCTCTTCACCATAAACTCATCCCATTATACCTAGGTATTTTAGCTTGTACAATAGAGTATATAACATTATATGTTGTTCTGAAATTCCACCTAGTTTAGTGAGGGAGAGATTGAGGGAATAGATCTGCAGTGCACCAGTCCTTCTTTGTAGCATCTACTGTATGTAATAAGAAAATGACCTTTCTGTTCTGCACTAATACCAAATAAAATTGGTTCCATTTGTGTGTAGAATGAAAGAAACTACGAGTAGTACAGTAACTTCAATCAGATGCATTTTCCTCCATTTCAGCCTCACTGGTCTGGGAAAGGCAATACAGCACTACAACATAATCTGAATTTACAACAAATGCACACAACTGCAGAGATAAACCATAAACCGAGTCTTTTATTTGAAATTGTCAGATCACAAAATGTGCATAATTGATAGTTTTGCTCCTAAAACAAAGCATCTATTAAAGTAAGTTCCTGTATTTGGTAACTAGTAGTCTGCTGCTATTTCTTTAAATAGAGAACTATTCTTTCAGATAAATCATCTGGCCTGAAATGCTGAAAGTACTTTGAACAGAAAAAAGGCTGTGTTACCGTGAGCTGACAGAACAGCTCCAATTAAAGAATGGTAGTTTTGAGGTTGAAGTAGCATCCAACAGAAAAGGAGATTAGAATGCAGGTTACAAACCACGACCAGCAATGCCCATTATAAAAGAAAGCCTTTTAAAAAGTTTACTTTCTGAAATGTGATTTCTCGAGAAGTCATTATTCCATTCTAAGCATTCTGCACAGCATGAGAGCAGAGAACCACCAATTAGAAAACTTTCCCTCCCCCATTAATGACTTTTCGTTACACCTTTTATTGTAATTTCAAAGGATATAAATGAGACAAAATACAAAATAGACAGAAACTAGATGGCTCAGGTTACTGGTAATTGGATCTGTGGCCCTCCACATACAGATTATCAGTTACATCTAGTCCTCCTCACTAGTGACAAAATGTTACTACTCTCTGACATTTATTCAGTGGCCTGTGTGACATGAATCAGTATCTTTCCATTCCATCCTCGTGGAAAGGTGACCACGATAGAAAACCACCCTCAACAGTAGGTACCAATTTGCACCTTTGCTGGCAGGAATTAAGGAATAAATGGAAATAAAGATAACCTTCCTCTTTCCTTCCAGATTTGATAAGCCCTTGCACAGCCAGTGCCTACTTGGTGGACAAACAGCAAACTTCAATATCCAGAGTTTTGAATGCAGCATTAAGATTTATACACACAATTTTGAACTCAAAAGAGAAGGATACGAGTTTAAGAAAGCTGAGTCTCACAACTTCTATTTTTTAAGGAGCAGAGTGAAAAAGAACACATAAACCATTATAAACCAAGTTAGGGAAATCTAGACAGGACAGATTATAGAAAACAGAGTCCATAATGAGTAATATCATAAAGGCCATAAAATAATATGAAAATGAAGCCAAAAGAAGTGCACAGTAAGCTAATAAAAATGGCACAATTATTATACAACAACAAATATGTGAAGTCAGAGCAACCAACTTGATAACAGAAAAACACTAGCAAAACATGGTTCTTTGTAGTGGGGAACATACGTACATCTAGTTTGAATGTTTACAGAAGATCTCATACCTTGTGCACCTGTGGGCTTCCCTGGGGACATTTATTTAGGACTTATCTACACCCAAAGGCTGTACTGCTGTACCTATACTGGTATAGTCAAAGTGGTACAACGCTAGACTCGCTTTCCCTACCCTTCCCCTTTTCTCCTACAACTCCTCCTCAGTCACACATGGAGAAGTTTCTTGGCTGCTCTCCTCCTCTAATCTCTCCACATGCCCCAGTGACCCAGTCTCATCCCCTGGGCTTCCAGGCTGGCACGCACTGTCATCCCCACCCCTTACTTTTCTCTGTAACCTATCACTCTCCTCTGGCTCTTCCTCCTCAGAATACAAACATGATTAAGTCTTTCCCATCTTAACCCCCCCGACATATGTGACCCCACTTGCCTCTCAAACTTTCGCCCCACCTCCCTTCTCACTTTCATCTTTAAGCTCTTAGAACATGCTGTTTACTATCGCTGTCTGGAGCTCCTCTCCTCCAATTCCATCCTAGACCATCTCCAACATGGCGTCTCCCCCTTGGATGCCAATGAACCCATTCTCACCCAAGTCTCTAATGACCTCTTCCTAATCAAAACTGAGAACCAGTACTCCATCCTCATCCTCTGACTTGCAGCTACCTTCAGCACAGTCAACTATGTCCCCCTTCTTGAAATCTTGTCCTCCCTTCGGTTCTGTTACTCTGTCCTCTCCTGGTTCTCCTTCTACCTCTCTAATTGCACCTTCAGCATGTCTTTCAGAGGATCCTTTTCATCCATTCTCCAACTTCCTGTGGGGATTCCACAGGGCTCTGTCCTGGGACCCTTTCTCTTTGCCCTATACACCTTATTTTAGAGTAATCTCATCTGTAAATACAAATTCAATATCATCTCTTTGTGGACTACTCACAGATCTACCTTTCTACTCCAGACCTATCTCCTGCCCAGAACTAAAATCTCAGTCTGTCTCTCTGTCTCTGACATCTCCTTGTGGATGTTTAGCTGTCAGCTCAAACTCAACATGGCTAAAACAGAGCTTTTAATCATCCCAATTTAGATTGTAAGGAATTTGGGGCAGAGACTGTTTTTTTGTTCTGTGTCATACAGTACCAAGTAACAACAGGTCCATGCCTATGGCCCCCACGTACTATGATAATACAAATAATAAATAAGAATGATATTACAACCCTTTCTATGGATGCATCAACTCACACCCCTAACCAAAACAGGTATATTGGTACAAAAAACTGTGTGTAAACCAGACCTTCAATGTTGTATGCACAGCACACATACAATGAAATAAACACAAACAGTATGCAAAAGAAAACAAAACCACTGGGACTATCAATATCCATTTGGGAAATTAATACCAAATCCTCCCAAACCCACATACTGTTTCCTGACCTTCTCACATCTCAAAGAGTGAGAGAAAAATGGACCTTACACTAAGGTTTGAAGGTGAATTCGCTCAGGGTTTAGTAGATGAAGGTGGGAAATGAAATCCAGAGGAGACACCATGATTGAGAAAATAGGGAGAATGCTTTCTAGCCGAACTATCTTATAAATGTACATAGCAAAATATACAAAATATATTCAACCTAATCAAAAACCTGAGCCTTGAAAATATGAATGTTTGTGCTTGATGTGATTTCTATATTGTTCACTTGAACTGTAAGACTGGGAGATTGTCACTTAATGCTAGTCTGTTATATAATATTTTAAAATGAGTAAAGTTAATGAGAGCTTTTATTATTAAGGAACCATCCAGCATCATGAAAAATTAATAATTTATGGTAAGAAAATGCAGGATAGTGTGCTTTTCTAAAATCTTTTCTCATATCACTGGTTCCTGTATTTTGACCAATGGAAACATCACAGATAATATAATACCTTACTGAAGCTTAATGTTAGAGAAATATTATTTAAATAAAGCTCTGGTCTTTTAGTAACTAGAGAAAATGTATTACCAAATTTCTTAACACAATACTGATGGACTAAGTTATCTGGTTATATAACTATATCCAAAACTTAGGTGACAATATTTATCCGAAAGGTAAGGATTACCAGAATACATTTAGAAATTCCCTCATGAATAATTTTTGCAGACTAATCCTTGAAAGCAAAATACACATAATAGATCCCCGCTCATCATTCCTTATTTATTTTTTGTACTAAATCAAAAAAGTTCCCTCATACACACATCCCTTCATTAAATGTGATTTGCATTGCACTATGTAACAAGGTGGTAGGGCTCTTACATTGACTCGCCTTGTTAAAACGTGTTGGGGATATGCTAATTCTTGCTGACTCACTGCGGCAGATGTGAATCTTTAATTCCATTCTGTATACAAGCAGAGGGGAATCTCTTTTTGGATAGAAGAAACTGAAGTGTAGGGCAAAGATCTCTGAAAGGAAACCCTGGAAACAGCCAAACTTAGGGACAAAATATGGAGTGAGTTTTATGATCTTAGTTTTGTTTGAGTCAACAATAAAATCAAGGAACCTCCCAAATCGACAGGCACTACATTTGGTCCAAATTTACCACTGCCACACACCAGTATATTAACTCTGCCATTCTAGGGACACCAGTCTTTCAACACCCATTCACAAAACTACTCTCTCCAAATACACTAAACACTGGCAACTAAAAGTTTGGGGAGGGGATAAAGTGGTGAAAGGGGTGTACAGAAGGCAAAATTGAAGGATAGTTTAGTGTGTTTGGAGGGGCTAGTTTGGCAAAGGGGGCATTTGTAGGCTGGTATTTCTAGGTGATGGCTCCCTTCTACACCCCCTCAATACCTCCCTCCTGGCCCAAACATTCTTCTGTCCCCACTGTCTCCCCCTCTGGTTCCTGATGGTATATGGGACCACTGAGACTAAGTGGAGGTCTCAAAATACCAATAAGAACAATGAGAGATGGTGGCCATTTTAAGACCATCCTGCATCATGCTCAGCATCTTGCAGGATGGAGCTCTATATACGAAGTGGAAGAACCAGAGAATACACATAGGCTTCTGACTATACATTAGATCTCGTCCTTGAGTTTCATCCTGACAGGCAGCTATGTTCGGTCATACATCCTGGGTTGACAAGTGATTGTGATTTTGCAAAGGTGGCTCATAGGGGGTAGAAGTTACTCTATTCTCCGTACATCTGCCTCAGCTCATCATTCTCCGCTTTTAAAAGCATCTGAAAATAGTAATTATAGGGTGTGTTTTCATTTTAATCTATCAGATCCTGTAAAGCTACCTTTTCACTTCTGCACCCTTGCTGGGGTGAGCACTCCTTAGCTGTAGTCCAGGTTCTGGCTCAGTATGTGTTGCTGGCTGGTAGTTTGTCTGGCTTCTAAACAATTGTAATGCATCCCTTTACTCATAGAAAAAGAGAACATATGTGTGTATTTATTCTCAAGATTTCTCTCAAATGAACAAATATTTGGAGAGAGTATTTGCTATGATTGTCAGTTCCAGATTTCTTTAACTTCCTGAAGCTATATAGAAAGGGTACGCCCAGAACATGCACACTAAAATGCCATCATGTTTTGTGATTAGGGCATTAAGGAGAAACTTCTTCATGAAAAGATGCAAATATAGCTTGTATATATTATGCTATGCTCTAAGAGTTTGTAGCATTACTTGTTATGTCTTTCACATATTGACACACTTTTAGGTAAGTGACACAAACTTTAACTAACACCTTCCAGCTAAGTATTACAGAGATCTGAAAATAATGGATGATGTTATGCACTAAACCTTGCCGTGAATGAATATTTAAAGATTTTGCTACTACACTTATCGCAGTAGTATATGAGCACTAGTCAAACATTAATTAAATTATTCTCACAACCTTCCTGAGGGAGAAAAGTATTATCCCCATTTTACAGATGGTACAGAGAGATTAAATGACTTGCCCATGGACAAACAGGAAATCTGTGGTGGACACATGATTAGAGTCTACTGTAGATTTGAGTCATAGTACAGTAATTTAAACAACGCCATTCTTCCTCTCTAAAGTTATTACCTAAAATAGCCCTCTGCAAATTCGATGCCCACCTTTTCAGAAGCCACTTTGCTAGAAAAACTGTTATATTATGTTACACAAGAGCCCAGGACCAGTGGCTCCACTGCTTTGGGGATAGCTCAGTGGTTTGAGCATTGGCCTGCTAAACCCAGGGTTGAGCTCAATCCTTGAGGGGGCCATTTAGGGCTCTGGGGCAAAAATCTGTCTGGGGACTGGTCCTGCTTTGAGCAGCAGGTTGGACTAGATGATCTCCTGAGGTCCCTTCTAACCCTGATATTCTCTGATTCTATGGGTCTTCTATGGCTGTGCTCACAAAATATGCCAAAGACGAAGTTCTATGGTAATAGCAAAAAGCAGTGTTAATTGCATCATACCTAGAGCTCAACAAGCCTTTAAATTGAAAGCAGGCCAGTTTTTAAATAACAGTGCTTCCAAAAATCAAAACAAAAATCCAGGGATTATTTTTAAAGACATAATTGAGAGACTCAGTAGGCAAGCAAGTGTAGGGAAGCAAGCTAATAATAGAGTTAAGGTTTCTTCAAATAATTCTGTACCTGGTCACAGGCAAAATGTAGATATTGTTTATACAGTAGAAGAAAACAGGCCTGAAAGTGGCTATGAGGTAATGAGTGTGGAAAATCATAAAAGAGAACCAAAGAGAGAGAACTTGATTAAGATTAATTTTAAGTCAACAACTAAACATGAATTGCTTTGATAAAAGCCAGCTTTTACAAATCCTGTCTCTCTAATTCTTTTGGTGGGTCTGGAAAATGCTAAAACAAAGCGGATTTTCCAAACTACTGAATACAAAGACAGAAAGGGTCACTATAAATTCTTCACAAATCAAAAGAGTGGCAGAAAGGCTAGCAATCTTGTCAGCATAGATCCCTCATTTGTAATAAAGTGGCCTGAAATGATCTAAACACACTGATGGATGGAAAGCGAGGGAGACGTAGATGAAAAGTTTAAAAGACAATTACAGTGGAAAACCATATTTAGGTAAATGTTAGGGTAAGATTGACACAGTGACACAACCATGAAGTTTATGGTAAAAATCTGTCCACACTTTACACCTATTTTGTGTTTAATTTGCCTTCTTTTATCTAGACATAATGTCACTTGTAAGTCAGTGTCTGACCCTTCAAAGTGTGGAGTATCTCCTATGAGGTGCTGAGTGCCCTCAGCTCCCTCTGAATACCACTGAGCCCAGTGGGAGTTGAGGCACTTAGTACCTTGCAGGCTAATCAAGGGCTTACAACCCAAATCCTCTAACCTAACAGTCTGAATATTAGTTTGTGCACTGGGTAACTCAATGGCGAAACCAAGAAAAGGAATCCTTCTCCCCTCACCAGGCCACAGAATGCTGAATGACAGCTTGACAGCTCTTACTTTAGTTCTGAGGCTGCAATATTCCTCACAGCTCTAAGTCAATGGAGGAAACTATCAAGACAGGGCTTCCAGAAGCTGGAATCCCATCAGTTCTCTTGGATCTATTCCATTGGAGGAGCAAATACAACAATCAGTTTTATAGCCTTTATAAAACTTAATTTTGTATAAAATACTATGGTCGATACTTTTATCAACCATGCACAATTAATTACAGTATTGCAGTAAACAGTTATGTTCTGTACATAATATACAGGAGCTATTTGAAGTAAGACAAGATGGAATCATCATTGGTATTTAGACATGCCAAATGTGCTTGTGGTTTCTCTTACACATTTCTCTAAATTGATTGCACTTATTAACATTTCATATTAGGGTTAATACATTAATAACAATAATGCTTAGAATGTATGTACAGTAGCATCTTACATTTTCAAAGCAAAAATAAAACCTGAGAGAATACCCGTGAGATAAGTATAATCAAGCCATATTCATCCCTAGTGTAATCCCACTGAAGTCAATGGAGTTACCATAAGGAATGGGTTACATCAGGGCAGAATTTAGCTCAGCAAAATTAAATTTCTTGCTCGAGGCTACACAGGAAGTCATTTACACTGTTGGAGTTAGAATTTAGGAGCTCTTGGTTTCCAGCCCTGTTCTAAATCCAATAGAACACACTGACTCAAAACACTGAGCACATATTGTAAGAACAAAGTTTTTTCTTAAATATAGTAATAAAAGTATTGTAAACTTGTCTGGTAAAATTTGTGAATATTCCCTCAAAATCTAATCACACAGGAAATGTCTGATGTATAGCATAACTAATTATACACAAATACACTTCTGATACATATATTAGTCAGCAAAATGACTTGTCCGTGGTCTTTAAAACCTCTTCTTTAGGCTTTATCTTTGTAATAAAATTAGGTTGTTCTAGAACATGAACTTCAAGAGTTATGTCAACGGAAATGATGGTAAACATGATTTGAATCTAAGATACTAATATTGCCTCCATCCCCATCAGAGTGCCTCACCGTCTTTAATGTATTTATTTTCAAGACACACCCATAGAGCAGGGAAGTTCTATTATCCTCATTTTACATATAGGGAACTGAGTCACAGAGAGATTAAATGACTTTTTCTTTTAGGGTATATCTACACTGGAATAAAAGACCCATGACATGGCTGTGGCTGACCCAGGTCAGCTGATTCAGACTTGCGGGGCTAAAAATTGCCATGAAGATGTTTGCGCTCAGACTGGAGCTGAATATCTGGGACCCTCCCCCCCAATGCAGGGTCTCAGAGCTCATTGATTTTACAGCCCTGAAGCCCAAGCCTGCATCAGCTGACCCGGGTCAGCCACGGATGTTTAATTGCTGTGTAGACATACCCTTAATGTACACAGTGATGAGTTGTGTTTAATATTGCGTCAGCTGGTTGCAGTTGATTATAGGATTCCTGAAGTATTTATTCACTATATACCTCATAGAACTGGAAGGGACCCTGAAAGGTCATCGAGTCCAGCCCCCTGCCTTCACTAGCAGGACCAAGTACTGATTTTGCCCCAGAGCCCTCAGTGGCCCCCTGAAGGATTGAACTCACAACCTTGGGTTTAGCAGGCCAATGCTCAAACCACTGAGCTATCCCTCCCTCCCCTTATCAGTGGACATGATGTTAAACACAATGGAACCAGTTTACAATGACTGAAAAGTTATGTTTAACATCATGTTAGTTAACACAACTTCTCAAGGTCAACTTTTAATACCCTGATTTTTTAGTGAAGTCTTTAAAAAATGGTATACTGAAAGATGTGCATAATTACCCACTACTTTTCAGCTGTGACCAGGTAGAGGCTTTGAAAGAAAACCATGTAAAGGTTTTGAAACAAAACAGATACAGTAACTCCTCACTTAAAGTCGCCCTGGTTAACGTTGTTTCGTTATTAGGTTGCTGATCTATTAAGGAACATACTCGTTTAAAGCTGCTCAACATTCCATTATAAGGTTGTTTGGCTTGCCCTGCTCAACCCGCCCACCCAGTGCTCTAGCCAGGGAGCGGGGTCCGGGAGTGGGAGCTTGCCCCATTCCGCCCATCTGATGTTCCAGCGGCAAGGGGACTTATCCACTCTGCCCACCCGGTATTCCAGCTGGGGAGCGGGCAAGCCCCCGACTCACCTCCTGGGCAGGAGCATTGGATGGGTGGAGTGGGGCAAGCCCCCGCGCCCCGACCCCACTACGCCCTGCCTCAACCAAGCTTCACAATCATCATTGGTGAGTACAGAATTAAATAATTTGTTGAAAATTATTTAAAATTTATACTGTATATGTATATGATGTCTTTTGTCTGGGGAAAAAAAATTCCCTGGAACCTAACGCCCCTATTTACATTAATTCTTATGGGGAAATTGGATTCGCTTAACATCGTTTCACTTAAAGTCGCATTTTTCAGGAAAATAACTACAACGTTAAGCGAGGAGTTACTGTAGTAGAATTTTTTTCTCCCAATTAGCTATTTAAATAGACAGCATCAGTTCATCAGCCAAATTGAAACGGTGACTTTATGCTTCTTGAAATACAGTATTCAAAGGTGCAAGATAAAAAGGGCCTCCTTATAAAATCATCAGGGTGTTCAGATTAGGTCCGGGGCCAATTTGTAGGATTAAAATTAGGCAGATAAACAAAAGTGGCCTGATTTTTGAGATACCAAGTACCCCCTCCCCCCATTTAAGTCAAAAAGAGCTGTGAAAGCTCAGCACCTCTAAAAATACGGTCACTCTTACTAGGTGCCTAAATTTGGATTTAGGTGTTTAACTTTAGGCACCTAAGTTTGTAAATGTTGGACTATGTGGTCTTCTTATGCCCTTTCCTCTGTATTTATATAAAAAGAGGTCACAAGAAAGTCTCTTTCACTCTGTCTTCCCTTTTTAAAATTTACTTAATAATAATGATGATGATATGAAGTTATCTGCTTCCATAAGTATTAAACCAGAGCTCCCTACAGCAGTTGAACAATACTGATCGAAAAGGGTTAGATAAAATGATTCTAGAAGTTGAACAGCGGCAAACTTTTAAGTGCTACTTTTAAACCAGAACTGTCCCTATCATGCTTTTAAACTACTAACAACAGAAAGCGCTGACATCCTTCTGTCAACATTTTCCTGAACCGCAAATTGCTCGTGCATTAGAAATTCTCTTGAAATGGCATAAAAAGGCTGTGAAGCAAACGTATTCTTGAAGTGTAGGTCTGCAAGTCAGTGTAATTTCAGAGTACACCACACAAGCTGAAAAGACGGCAGATGCAAGGTTTGAATTTAACTATAAATGATAACTCAATTTATTTTCTCCATAGCCTAGTAACTCAATAAGTCTTTAATGGTTTCATAAATAAACAGATGGATGCCATCAAATGATAAGTCTGATTGGTCTCTGTATAATTTTGGACAGCTTTATCCCAAAATATGTAGCACAAGCATTTTAACCCAAGAGGATGATAAAACAAATGTGGGAAGCTAGATTATGGGCAATTGCACTGCCCCAGTGATGTATGAGACCTTTCATGATGGCAAGGCTAAGAAACAGGGCAATTCACAATCTATGTCTATCCAATGGTGGGTTTGTGAAGATTTTTCTTCTGTTGATAAAACAGGTGCTTCTATTCAAGGAATTTAAAGTATAGAGGGAAGAAGGGGAGGTGATGGGATCCCTGTTGAAAGATTTAAATCATAGATTACTTTATCCTTGAAAGGTTTATGATGCTAATTTTACAGCAAGCCATCTGCTCCACCTACTGTATGTTGACTGACTATTAAAGCAGGCCACCTATCTCAAGCATAAAATACACTTATCATCCAATGTGTCATTTGCACAGTGCTATATTCACTTTACCTAATATTGCAACTTGACTAGACATGTGTTCTGTATGCTCAAATTTTAGCAACACAACTTTTACAGCCCCCCCAGCCCAAGCAAGATCTTCAGAAAATAGTTAAGGCAAAATTCTACTTTCAGAGGCACCAGACATGTCTATAAAACAAGCCATGTCTATAAAACATATTTGTTATTTATACAGTATGTGGATATTGCATGCTTGAAGCAGTCAGCTCATGCTAATAGTCCATCTTGTCTGCAGTTTTTACATCTTTTTGGTAGACATAAGAGGTTATACAGTGTGCTGCCACATGCACTCTGGTAAATCGACAAGGAACACTCTCTGCAACTTCAATAACAAGAGTATAATTTTATCCATAAAAGACAACACTGCTTTACAGCACTAGTGTCCTAAAAATCCCAGCTGCATACATTAAAACTGGGAGAGATATTTGCTCACCCGATATTTAAATTTGTGTGGAATAAATTGCACTGGTGAAATAGAAAGAGTCAGGACCTTCCCATCCAGCATATACTAAACTTGATATATAAACAGAGTACAACTAGTTTCTCAATAAAGTCCTAAAATGGGAACTTCATGTGTACGTTAGTTGTCTTTAAAACTTTTCTCTTTTCATATCAAAAGAAGAAAAAGCAAAGTAAGCATGTGTTAACCTAAAGAAAGCTTAGCCCTTCAGAGTGCTTAAGGGCCTGCCTGGGGGGGACCAGTTTAATTTGAAGACCCAAATTTTCACAACATTTTCTGTTTCTCATTCAGGAATTAATTTTCTTTGCACATGTGAATCAATTTCATTCTTCCCCTCCTGCTCTCTTACCCCTTTTAAACCTGTGGCCTCCTTCACTACAGATTAGACATTGCACACCTGAGAAACATTATGTATTTAATGTAAAGTACAGATCATTCAAGTTTGATGGGCATGAATCAGATTATAAATGCAACAAAAACACTGACTCTTCAATATTTAAAGAAATATTTAATATATCTCCCCTCCAAGATTAGGGCACAGGGGAGAGTGATCCAACGAAAACCCTCCTTCCTTCCCACATGTACCATAGCCCCAGCTTAGAGCTATTCAAGGCCTTCAGTGACCCATCCCACATGGAACCACATGAGGCAGGGAGCCATAGCTCTTTCCTTTTAGGAGTGACCCATAAGAAAGGCATCACATGTCCAGGAGGCAAGAGTTTGCAGGCAGTCAGGAGTAGCTACATTCATAGCATAGTGACACAAGCCGGATCAATCTTAGAGAGTTGCCGATTTGTGTCAGGGAGATCATTATGCTAAGGGAGTACAGATTCTGGCAGAGAAGTTAAGGTTCACAATTTCTCAACCTTTTTCATATTGGGACCACTTTGGGAACCTGTAGAACCCGCTTCCATTTAACAATATGGGATGGGCACGCCTAGTCACAAGCCCCTGATACTTCATGAGAATTGCAATCCGCTGGCTGAGAATCCATGTCCTATTCTGCCTCTGAAGAAAAAGCATTCAGAGCAACCTAGTATAGATTAGTGAAACATTCAGCTACGTCAAACCTACAATCACCAAGGAAAACGCTTTCCTCTTCTCTGAGCTCAAACAAATGGACCAAAACTATGCCATATGTTAGCCTGTGAGGTTCAGTATAGAAGAGCTACTGATAGCGCTAAGTGTCCATCTCTTCACATAAACTAGTGAACAAGGTGTGCAGTGGTAGCCTTACCATTAATAACATTCACAACTTTTACAGCCTCATCAAGTGCCTTTGCAGTTCCACCTGCATCCTCTTTGCTGCCTAAGCTTTCCAGTGATTGGAACAATGTGTCCAAACTTGGGGTGAATCAGACCGGATCCTACACACAAGGTTGATGTGTTTTTCTTTCACAGCTTAGGCACCATGAGTGTGAACACTAACACACAAATGCCAATCCAAACACGCTACAAGAAATGATCATTGGAAAGCTTTAAAGATATTTTTCCCTGTAGCACAACTTGAGAGTGGACAGTAAAACAGGAGATTCTCATGTACGGATCCTTCTCACTCATAGTGGACACATGTTAATAGTTGGGTAGCAGACGACACAGCTATAGTTTCATCTAGTTGTACTGACTCAATAAACAACATGTCATTATGCTAATTTTAATAAAGGTATTAGTTGCAATGGTGAGTAAATAAGTGTGGGTTGGTGTGACTTGGGTTAAATATGAAAAAGTAAAGGGGGAATAAAATAAATAAGAGGGAAAGTTGTATAATATTTTTTGTATTTAAGCGTAAGTCACTGAGGCCAAGAACTAAAAAGATTTAAAAAAGGGTAGGACATTTATTTAAATTACAAGAACTCCAGAGTTAAAATAGATAATGCTGACAAATTTTATAATGCGATATTAAACCTCATACATCAGGGCTGAAGCCAATTTCTTCATAAAAATTTAGGAGGAATCCTAGTGTAGGAAATATCTGCCTAAGGTTCGGTTTCTTGCACCTTCAGGTTCTGTTACTGTATTTTCCTTCAGCTTTTTGCATGTTATCTATTGAAGGACTCACCAGAAGCCCTTACTCATGTGAGTAGTTCCATAGACTTCAGTAGGACCGTTTAGGTAAGAATTACTCAAATGAGTGGTTTTTTTTCAGGGTTGTCCCCTTAGCCAATAAGTTCTTCAGGACAAGAACTTGTCACATTCTATGTTTGTAGAGCACATAGCACCTTTCTGAATGCTAAACAAAAAATGCATAGTTATTAATACTAAGTCGCAGAGGATTTAGCTATGCATATACAGAGAAAATTATAATGCCATTACATAAATCAAGGGCGTGACCTCATCTTGAATACTGTGTGTGGTACAGGTCACTCCATCTTAAAAAAATATTGCTGAATAAGAGAGATCAGAGAAGCACCACAAAAATAACTGGGGACATAGACTGAAAAGACTGTGACTGTTTACTTTAGAAAGGAGATGACTAAGAAGGGACATGATAAAAGTATATAAAGTAATGAATGGTATAGAGATGGTATAGTGGAAGTTTCAGTTCTCTCAGTCTCACAATCCAAGAACAAAGGAGCATTCAATGAAATTCATAGATACACAGTCGCTACAATGAAACATTTTTTCATAGACTGTATAATTAATCTGTGTAAGTCACTGAGGCCAAGAACTTAAAAAGATTAAAAAAGGACATTTATTTAGATAACAAGAATTCCAGAGTTAAAATTGATAATGTTGACAAATTTTGGAATGCGATATTAAACCTCATACATTAGGGCTGAAGCCAATTTCTTAATAAAAGGGTTAGGAGGAATTCCAGTGTTCGGAATATCTGCCTAAGGTTCAGTTTCTTGCACCTTCCATTGTAGCATCTAACACTGGCTACTGTCAGAGACAAGATATTGGGCTAGAAGGACTACAGGTCTGATCCAGTATGATAAGTCCTATGTTCCTATGCAATTCCCATTGACTTTAATGAGAGTTGTGTAGCTAAATCTTCCCCAATTCTTTCAGAAGCGTGTATCATTTTCTCCATTGTATTTTATTGACTTTCTTTTGCAGTCACAAAGCTAAAACGTATATATCTGAAGAAAAACTGAACATATTTCTTTAGATGAGGGCCCTTTTTGTATTTCAGTTGAAGCAGAAAGCTTGATGTTTGCTTTGCTTTTATATTTTCTGTTGGAATAATTTTCTTCTTCAATTTTGTTAGAGAAAAGTTGAATGGATCATTGAAAATCGTGAGTACTTGTAAATGTAACTTGTTTGCCAGCCTATCAATTTTAGTAAGTGGACATTAATCTTGTTTTCCTATGCTGGTAGATTGAGGCTCTCTAATATTTTGAATGTGAGAGCTATGCCCTTGAGCATTTAGGTGCTTAGCAACATTATGAAACGTAACTTAGAGATGGACAATCTAAGGCCTTGTCTACACTACACAGTTTTGTTGGCAAAAGGCAGCTTTTGCCGACAAAACAGTGTAGTTGTACACACTACAAAGCTACTTCCGGCAGCAAAACTCCTGTTTTGCTGACAAAATTAAACCACCTCGACGAGAGGCATAGGGCTTTTTGCGGCAAAGCATTAGTGTAGGTGCTGCCATTCGTTGTGTCGCCATAAGTGGCCACCCCCAGTATTCCACAATGCCCACTGTGACCGCTTTGCTCACTGTTTTGAACTCGGCTGCACTGCATCTAGCTAGGCAGGCATGTGCCCCTCCCCTTTCAAAGTTCCAGGAAGCTTTGACATTTCTCAGCCTGGAGAGCTCAGAGGCTCCTGGTAGCTGAGGCAGCTCTGGGAGAACAAATTGGAGTGCTGCTGCAATGGGACAAGGTAAAGATTGCTGTGCAGAGCTGGGGGCTGATGTGCTGGGAGTGTCCCCCTACCCCGCCTTAAGATTCGTTGCTCTGGCTGCTGTCTGAATTTAAAGAGACAGCATGCCAACACACTCACTCTCCCCCAACACACGTACTTCCCCAACACACACTCTGTCTCTGTCCCCCCTTGACATACACACTCCCTGTCACACATGCTTCCCCCCTTACCCGATATACACTTCAGTTGAAAAGCAGCTGGTAATCTAGTAGGATGCCCATGGAAAGACTGAGAAACCTGCATCATGTGATGCTGTACCCCATGAGGCATTGCAAACCCTTCCCAAAGCACCACGCCACCAGTTGCACAGTGGGATAGCTACCCACGATGGACTGCTCTCTGTGTCAATGCATGAGCTGCTAGTGTGGATGTGCTCTGCTGACCCAAGGAACAGAATGTGGAAATGCAACAGAGACTCATAGACTCATAGACTTTAAGGTCAGAAGGGACCATCATGATCATCTAGTCTGTCCCCCTGCATGATGCAGGCCACAAAGCCGTCACAACCCTTTTCCTTGACTCTGCTGTTGAAGTCCCCAAATCCTGTGGCTTAGAGACTTCAAGTACAGGGCCGGCGGCCGGGGGGAGGGTGCCTGGGGGGAGGGGAGCCGGACCCCTGGGAGGAGGGCGGCGAGCCCCGGTGGGGGCTCCGCTCTCCCCCCGGCGGCCGGGGGGAGGGCACCGGGGGGAAGGGAGGCCGGAGCCCTGGGAGGAGGGCGGTGCTCCCCCCGGCGACCGGGGGGGAGGGCACCGGGGGGGAGGGCGGCCGGAGCCCTGGGAGGAGGGCGGCGAGCCCCAGCCGGGGCTCCGCTCTCCCCCCGGCGGCCAGAGCGCAGGGGGCAGGGCGGCGAGAGGGCGGCGAGCCCCAGCCAGGGCTCGCCGCTCTCCCCCCGGCAGCCGGGGAGGAGGGTGGCCAGAGCGCCGGGGAGAGGGCGGCGAGCCCTCCAGGTGCCGCCCCAAGCACAAGCTTGGTGGGCTGGTGCCTGGAGCCGGCCCTGTTCAAGTAGCAGAGAATCCTCCAGCTAGCGACCCCTGCCCCATGCTGCGGAGGAAGGCGAAAAACCTCCAGGGCCTCTGCCAATCTACCCTGGAGGAAAATTCCTTCCCGACCCCAAATATGGCGATCAGTAGAACCCCGAGCATGTAGGCAAGATTCTCCAGCCAGACCCTCATTGGCCATTGATACTATTTACCAGCGATGGCACACTGTTCATTTGACTAAAACCATTAAACCATTCCCTCCATAAACGTATCTAGCTTAATCTTATAGAGGTTTAATTAAAGTGCTTTAATTAAAGCGGCTTAACTTTTGTCAACAAAACTCTATTGTGTAGACAAGGCCTAACATGCCTAATGAGAAAATACTAGCTTCTTTCTGAAAATACAAAGAAAAACACTTATATTTTAATGACGACGAAAAAAGGAAGCCACCTCTATATGTACTGGTGCTAATTTTCTTGTAATATAAAAACACTAGGAGCTGTTCCATTACTGCCTGATATCTTGTGTAGCCATTTACACATAATTTAGTAGTCTCTTACACTCACTTTACACAGGAATAATGCCTCAGTCCTGGGAACTTCTACATCTGGACTTAACTTTAACAGGCTACTATGTGTGTAAAGTTGAGTATGTACCTAAGTGTTTGTAGAACTGGGGCATATATAATGCAGCAAGGTCCAAAGCAGGGGAAAAAATCTGGTCCCAGGACTGTGGAAGGTCAGTAAAAGTTTTGGTTTGGATCATGAGTAACTTGCGGTAGACAATTAAAGTTCTCTTATTGTTTTTATTAAGGGGCTTCTCATTAAAACAAGTCCCTGTTACATTTGAAATACCAGTGTATTATTCCAAAAGCAGCCACATGTGCCTTTTTCTTAAAACTGCTGGGGATGCTGCATATAACCTTTATTTGCCAATTATTGAGCTACCCTTGCCCAACTTTGTGGAAGATACATAGCCTACATTATGCTGTATATCGCACTTCAAATTAAAATGCTTATCTCCTTTCCAGATAAGTGTCTGAGAAATATAAAGAAATCAAGGTAATATAGCTAGATTGATTTTAAAACTCATTTACAACAGAACTGCCTCAAATTCTAAAAATAAGGCCAAACAAAATCAAGTACAGCTACTTCATCAGTTCTAATAGGTATGTGCTGCAAATTTTAATGCCTTTTACGTGAAGACTTTACCCTGCAGGTTACAAAAAAAAAAAATATATATATATTTTGCTACTGATATTGGAAGAATCCTGTTGATTTACTTTGTTGTTTGGTATTAACATAAGTATTTTTTAAAGCAAGCATCAGCACCATCTGCCACTTACAAATGTGTGTCTCTTCAAAGTATTAATACTATAAACAAAGTCTGTTCCTTCATTTGATACAGAAAGGAGGAAGGGAACTAAGCAGTGAAGGAATATAGTTACACCTAAAAATAGGTCTGACTAGGTAAGAGAAAGCAACCCTTTTAGTAAGATGATCTCCAGAACAGATGAGCACAAAATGTCCACACACCATTACTCACAAAGCTGATTTGCAAAGTAGCTATACAGAACTGAAAAGAAGAGCTCCAGACTTGACTTCTTTACACTACAGTCTAGTTGTCACAGGCATAATGATTTCTGAATATTTGTAACCTGAAGTCACCTCTTAATCAATTCTAATAATGATTTTAATGTTCATGTCTAACCCTAAATTCCTATCAAGGTAATTCTGATTTTCTCTCTCACATTTCAGGAAATTTGTTTGAACATTTTTAAACTCAATACTCTGGTATTGTGGTAACTGAGATACAATATCCTTCAATGGAATTACCAATTTACAGCAGGGTGAAGTGTGCTCTAAACATACCATAGAAGAAAGAGATGGATTAGGTTGAAGCTGCACACAATCTATAACAGTAAGGGTAAGCATCCCTGAAGACACTATGTTATTCACAGAGACATTCAAAATAACCATCTAATACAGAATTGTGACAGGATAAATAAACCCTGCACTACCATGAAAGAGGTTACGGAGCTGCTTTGGGCTGGAGTGTCTCTGCCCTGCTGCACCTGCAAATCATGCCAGGACTGCAGGAGGAGTTAAAAAGAGGGAACTCCACTCAGTTGGGGGCATCCCAGGGAAGAGAATATATAATGTTCAGCTTCTCCTGCTTTGGAGAAAGGACTGACAGCCTACAGAGCCCCTTCACTCACAGAAGGAAGGTGAAGAACCCCAGAGTTAAAAGGGGAAAACTGAGGCTTGAACTGGGGCCCAGTTAACTCTTAAGTGGACATTGATACTCCCAGAGCCCCTCTGAAGTAAGAGAGGCCCATCTCCTGGAGGGAGCTGCTTACAGGTTTTTCCTTTACCTTTCTTTTGCTTAATCCCTCTTGTTGACTATGGATTGTTTGGTGGCATCACTGGGAACACAGAGAGGGGATGAGACAGCTGAGAGACCCTGGACGAAAGGTGAGTGCCAGCCTGCTGGAAAGATGTCCTGTAGTACCCACGGGGTGGGGATGGAGCAATTGGATCATGTGCGTGCACTCCCCACATAGTCTAGTGGGGGTGCCCTACCATGGACAGATTTGTGACAAGAACTCCTGGTCAAATGCATAAAACTATGTGCCTCTGGAAGGTAAGATTTGAAATTGCATTGCAGGGTCAACCACGTAGATCAACAAGGGTCTTTAGGTCCATGAACACCTAAGTCCAAAATCTAGATCCTCAAAACCCCCTCCTAACCTTTTAGGCACCTAAATTACTGTCAGTGATGTCCTCTAGGATACCCGGAAGCCAGAAGCCCACTAGTTAGAACATGCACCCAGGATGTGAGAGACCAGGGTTAATCTCCCCAGTCTTTCTCATTCAGAGGAGGAACTTAAACTCAGGTCTCCCACCTCTCAGGTAAATGCCCGTACTAGTGGGCTATCGGGTATTCTGTGGTGGGTCTCTCTCAGTCTCTGCTCTTGAAGCTGTTTCATTTTGTATAAATACTTAAATATTCATTGGGCCAGCAAAATATTCTGTATCCCGGGGCAAGGGTACTCCCCTGGGATCTGACAGAGTCAGATTAAAATCCCTGCTCCAGCTCAGGCAGAGTGGGGATCTGAACTGGCTGAGTGCTCTCACCACTGGCTTATTTGTTTCATTTTAGTTTAGTTTAGCTCATCCCAATTTGCAACATACAATACTGGCACTTCAGAATATGTGGATTAAATGGTGGGATTTTTCAATGCCTTCCTGGGACAAACCACATCATGGCTAACATTTTCAATTCTCTCCTTTTGATGAATGCTGGTGCTATATGGTCACGTTTCCCACAGTTCTTACAAAGGCTTCCTGCTTATGTCTCCCAATTAGATGTCTTGTGTCTCCTTGATTTTTCTTCTACCTCTAGTCAATCCAAATAATGTGTGACATTGCAAATGCAAAATATTCTTGCTAGATTTCACCTTCCATCAACAACATAAAAATAAAGAAAACCACCACTCCCAAACCCCCAAACCAGAGAACCCCAAATGCCCTAAGGAAGGAGGGATGACAGATACCATAGAGATGTGCATAAACAGCAGAAATGAACATGCGACAGAGAGATGTGTGTCTACTTTTATACATTTGTAAGATGTCCGGACACTATTTTGATGGGTGCAGTAAATGACCTGGGGAGGGGAAGATTCCTATTATATCTTCTAAAGCATCATATTTAAGGCTTCTTGTTCTGCCTTTCAATGCACTGTATAATCTTCTTCCCACCTCCACCTCCACTCTTATTTCCTCTTGCTACTCTCAATTCTCTTTATTCATTGTTTCCTTTATGCTCTCTATGCTTTGCTTTCATGTTTACCTCTACGCTTAGAAGCATCTCCCATTTTATTCCCTTCCTATCCTTCACATCCTTCTTTATAACTAGCTTCTTGAATATAGCTTTCCTATACTAAATAGTCACCGATTATGCTTCCCTGACTACTCTTAACTACCATCTTCAGTTTTGTCTTTAGGTACAAAGTCTTATCCTGTGTTTTTTAAAGTACCGTGGATATGTGTGACACTATATAAATGTTTAATGCCATATCATATAGTACACTGAAATACATGCATCAGCCAAAGAATCTTTTGTACAATCAATGTGTATTAGGAAAGCTACTAATACATTAGAGATTTACTACTTGATACGAGGCTGTTGCATTCCAGTGCAAGTGTGAACAGAGACTACTCATAGCCACAAATAAAATCAAGGACTATGGATAGTCTTCTGCACTGAACAGAAGTACGCCTTACGCTCTTCGCACACCTCTTCCCTTACACTCCAAGGAGCAAAGTAAAAAAAGAAGCTGGAGTAACGCAGCGGCCACAAAGCAGCACTCATTAATGCAGATTAAATTCTGCTGTTCTTCCTGTGGTTCTCATCTCTTTACCTTGCTCATATGTGAAACACTCTGCATCTGCACTGTGCACGCTCAAGCCCTTAATGAATTGTCATTTTATATATATTATTGTAATCATTTCACTTTTGTTCCACTATATTGTTTTTGCATTAATTTGTTGTGTATTTTCACTTCTCTCAGGGTCTACACTGCTATGATAAACACCTTCCAACTAGAGAAAAAGGCCATAACAGATTCAGCACAAAGATATCAACATGCATTGCAGCTACCATCCTCTGCATTTGTTTGGTAACAGCTTATTCCTATCAACATCATTTACTAACATTTTTCATTGGAAGATCTTCTTGATCCGATATTATGATCATCATACATTTACATTTATTATTTTTACAGTGTTAAGTTTTCAGCCAAAAACATTTTTGTGGCAACTAAAAGTGCTGAGGACCTACGGGTCCCTCAGAGGTGCATTAGCAGCCCCACTGAATTGCACAATGAGTTACATGTACATGTATGAATGTGTGACTGGGCCTAAACATTTTTTCCAAACAATTACAAAATCTCAATGAGTTTTTGTTTTCAAGCATCAGAATTATTTTTGTATTATGTCTTTAAATGTAATATGCTACAACTCCTCACAATTAACGTATTTTTTACATTCACGTGTCTCTTATGATAGGGACCACCATTTCTTTGCATTTTAATCAAGAAATCAAGCAAAAATCCTTGTTACAGAGACTTCTATCCAGAGATAACCGTCTTGTAGAACACTTAATGAGTCATTTTTTATTATGATGGTAAGGGGAAGAGGCAGATGGTACAATAATTTATTGATTCTATGATTCTACTGTAGCTTGTCAATTAAATGGGATTGAATACTATATCCAATGTGTAAAGAATTATGTGAAGTTCTATTTTTGATCCTAAGATATCAGAGAGTAGCTTTCAGGTAGCAACATTGAAGAAGTCTACTTAATTTTACATCTGTCATTCATAATTATAGGCATTGCAACAGGAAGTCCCTAAGTAGATTCCAAAACTGGATGGATTCCAGAACTCCCACTGTTAAAACTATTTTATTACAAGTTTTTTCCATTAATAAGCATGTTTTATTTTATTGTTGATTCACACCTGCAAATAAGTGTTCTTATATGTACCTATGGGATGCTTATCCTTTGACTTATTACCCTTACATCCAACATATCTATATATTACACACCAACTATATTAAAAGATCATCATTAAGATTGCAAAGTCAAGCATTCAAAACATTGGAAATGTCAGAATTAAGGTTGCCTGTCTCTCTCCACACCTACCTTATCTGATTTCTGTGTCCCCCCTGCCAACTCCAGCCAATTGGTTCCCAGTCCCCCACACCTATTTCCCTAGTTTCCCCACTCCCAGTTCAAGTCCCCTGGCTCAAAGAATCCAAGCCTCCCCTCCCCCACCTGGGCTCCAAGTCCCAGTCTCTTTGTCCAGCTGTTCCCAGCCTCTCATTCTGCTGGTTCCTAGCCTCCCCGCTGTTTCCCTCCCAGTCAGCTTCTGACCCTCTTTTGCAACCTCCTTGCTCCCACAGTCCTAGGTTTTCTCCCCAACCCTGAGTCCTAGTCTCACTAGACTCCTTGCTACAATTTATTGTTTTTCATCCCCCATGGCCTGGCTTTTGTCCCCCTCTGCGTTTGAATCAGACAGCTTCCTCCTCCATGCTACCTGAGCCCAGTGGGGGTGGGGCGGGGCGGTCACTGACAACACAGGATAGTCAGACTCCTTGCTCTCAGTTCCAGTGCTTGGAGAATTGAGTGCAGCCATCAAAGAAAATGCCCAGCTTTGCCACCATGGCGTGAGGTGAAACATATTTAGTTGCTCTGTGAGGCTAGTGGGATGATTTTGGCTGAAAATTAAAAAAAAAAAGAAAAAAGAAAAAAAAAACCCAGCAAGTCTAAGGCAAACACACAGCATATAAAACTTCAGCCCAAATGGTTAAAGTTTGGCAATGTTATAAGCAACTGAAATCAGGTTCTTATAATGGGAAGTGTCAGACAAGCTTAAGAGGCACTACTGCCAGCCCCAACTAGAATAGTGGATGTTTTGTTGCTGGAAAAGTAACTTGTTTTTACATCATTTGCATCTCTTTCTCACTCTGAAATCTTTGTTTTTAAAGAATAATCATATTGCATTATTCACTTTCTCCTTTCATTTTTCTTTGACTATGTAAGGAACATGCCAACATTTGTCAGTTTCATAAACTTGGTCTAGTAACTTCATACTCCAAAGTGTGAGTTCTTGTTGGTTTTACTGTTCATCGCAACACGGTCTCAATTCTTCATTCTGGAGAATTTATTCCATTGATGGATTATTCTCTCAATGTTGTTCAACCTATCCCCAGAGCTGTACATCCAAGCCTTGAATTAGTCATTTCTTAGGGCTAATCTGCATGGTGGGGTAAATGCACTCTACAGGAGTGCGAACTGTACAGCAAACTAATATGTTACGGATTAGTTGATCTGTATAGACCCTACTGGTGTGTTTTACTAGTGCTGTTTGAAACAGTACTATGTTAAAGCTCATGAGGGAACCTTTAGTGCACACCAGCAGGGTCTGCATGGACCAATTAACGCACAACATGTTGGTGAGCTTTAGAAATTACACCCCCATCGAGAGCATTGCCTTAGTCTTTCACTTGCTCATATCTTTGGCATCTTTTTTTTTTAATAAACAGTTCATGTGTTATCCGCTTATCCCTCACATTCTTATTGTCCGATTTGTTTTGTTTACTGTCCATACCATTTCTGATGTATAATTTAGTCCTTGTTAGAACCTTGCATACAGCTGCCCTCACTAACAGTTCTCCCTTGGTACAATGAAGCATTTAGGGTACTTTAAGTCTAAGGTCAGAGATTGTAACAGTAGTGAATGATCTCTGGCATGGTACAGTAAAACGTGGAGGACACATATGGGCCTTATGTCTTAGAAAAAGCTATTTTTCTTATTACACCTTATGTATGCATTGTATAGAGAACAGCTATTATGTCTGAACCTTTGGATTTTAATATTGATGCTTCGCTACAAAGCAGCTGAGGAGACAACGCTAAGGAACAAGAGAAGGTGTGTGATCTGTTCAGCAAATCTGCTACTAAAAATTAATTTCTAACACAGTAAATTTTCCTTGATCTGCACCTTACTGATATCCCTCACCAGGGATTTGGTTCTCATTTCTCCTCAAATCCAGGCTAAATTTATTTGTTAATCAGTGCTTATGTGAAGAGATTCCACTCACCCCACGTGCACCTCCTTGTGACTAGATCTGGGAATTAGTTCTTGACCCATCTGGAGCCCCTTTCCCTCAGCTGCTCACACTGTGGCCCCTTTAGGCCTCTAGTCAGGACAGGACCCCAGCACTTACTCTCTCTCTGGATTTCCTCCTTGACCCTCTCCAACTCTCTTTCCATCTAGGAAGTAACTGTAGACCTCCTCCCTGCAGCCCCTTTCTGCGCTCACTTTCTGACTTTATACATCTAGCCCAGCTCCTCCCACAGCTGGACTTCATCTTCAATTAGTGCTTAACAATCACTGGCTTCCTTCGAGGTGCAGCAGGTCCATTGTGACCCATATTACTCCATTCAGGGTTTGTGTGAAGGTGAACACCCTATCACAGTTACTTTAAATATGTGCCCAACAAAATTGTTTGGCTCCTTTACCCTTCGGCACTCAAAGACAGGGATATAACCCCATTGACTTCAATAAGAAGTTGGCCTGGGCATCTGAGAGAAGAATTAGGCCTCCTGACTACTGGGATTTTTAAAACCAGAATGAAAAAATATTTATTCTATTCCAACACTTTGCAGCTATAAGCTCATTAGTAATAAACCTCACATTCTTTTGTTATAAAATGAGAATCAACATTATTGTCTTATTTTACAATTGTTAAATAATTATTTGCTTCAATGACAGTTTTATCCTAAAATGCATGTAAAGAGCTCTAGGGAAGTTATATACAAGTAACATGATAATCTAAGATTATTTGGTGTTGTATAATTATTGAACGTATAACTTCCCTCAACCTGAACATCACTGTTTTAACTTAGCTTCAGTCTTAAAGAAACCGACTGCATAGCAAACATATGTTAGCAGCAAAAAGCTCCATATAATTTCAAACAGCTTGGCACAGTTGGCAGTGTCTGCTTCCAGGAAGCCCAAGAATGAAACAGCAGGTAGTGCTGCAGGATAGGAATGAAATGAATTAGCAGAGCTACAGGTATGCCAAGAAACTTGCATAATAGCTTCTGCCTACCTTATGCATGACTACATACAGTGATAGCAGTCCACAAGTACCAAAATTCATTACACTTAAGAAAAAAGATTATAGCAATATAATCTAATGGATGAATCGGCACAGTTGCAAACATCAAGCAGTTTTGCTCTCTTTTGACCCTGAACGAAATGAAAGCTGCTGAAGGAATTTAAAAATTTCACAGATTTATAAACATTAAAAGTCTGACAAAGAATCTAGTAATAAACAAAGGAATATTGTTGAAATATTTGCTTGTAAAGCTAATGTAAGGTAGAATAAGTAATAAAATAAAGCAGAAGCAGGAGACAGTGTCATTTTTCAACTGTAAAAACATAAATATGGTGAACTCCATGTAAACTCAAATGTTCAAAATGGCGCACTCACACTTTTGTATTTAACTCCTACTTTGAAAATTACATTATTTTGGTGACCAGTGAATCACAGCAGAGGGTGGTGATTATTCTTTAAAATAGCAAAAGGTGAAGCAAATTTGGTTCAAAAATAACTTGCCAAATACTATTTTTACTATAGATAAACATCATGGGTAAATAAATAAAAACAAAAAACACTGAGAAACATCTTAATCTCAGGTTTCAGAAGTTACTTTTATTTTTTTCTTATCATAGATTTCTGTTTTAAGAAGAAAACAAGTAAGGGTTTTAATCATGATTATGTCTTTACTTCATTTTGTTAAAATGTGAACCAGATATATTCTATGCACCCTTCTCCCTGATCACCATTCCCCACAGTATCACCCCTATTTACATAATACTACCAGAAAAGATATTCCAGCACAAAAGCAGCAGCATCTGAAAAACTAAATCCTCACCTCACTGCTAAAGGAGAGAAAGGAATCTTTAATATAACAGAGAGTGATCAGCCCAAAAGGGGAAGAAATAACGATTGGTCCTGCTGATTTCTTCACTGGGCAACCAATTCTGCCCATCGTCATTATTCAATACTTTTTAATCTCAAATGGATTTTTGAAGGTTAAGAGGATATAGTTTTGGCTATTTAAGAGTACAAGTTATTCATAAACCACACTGTCTAGCACAGGGCGGGCAAACTTTTTGGCCTGAGGGCCACATCGGGTTTCCGAAAGTGTATGGAGGGCTGGTTAGGGGAGACTATTCCTCTCCAAACAGCCAGGCGTGACCTGGCCCCCACCCCCATCCAACCCCCCTGCTTCTTGCCCCCGATGGACCCCCCAGGACTCCTGTCCCATCCAACCCCTGTTCCCTGCCCCCTGACGGCCCCCAGACTCCCCCGCCCCTGACTGCCCCCCGCCACCCTATCCAATCCCTCCTCTCCTTCCTGACTGCCCCCCGGGACCTCTGCCCCATCCAACCACCCCTTCTCCCCGACCACTCCCAGAACCCCTGCCCCTGACTGCCTCCCGCTGATCCATCCAACCCCCTCCCTTCCTGACTGACCCCCCCCGAGATTCCTGCCCCCATTCAACCCCCCTGTTCCCTGCCCTCTATCCAACCCTCCCTGCTCCCTGTCCCCTTACTGTGCTGCTTAGAGCACCGGTGGCTGGTGGCGCTACAGCTGCGCTGCCCGGCTGGAGCCAGCCACGCCACTGTGCAGCAGAGCACTGGAGCCAGCCACGCCACTGTGCAGCAGAGCACTGGGTCAGGTCTGCGGCTGTGCTGCCCGACAAGAGGTCGCCGCTCAGAGCATTGCGCCGGCAGCGAAGTGAGCTGAGGCTGCGTTGGAGGGGGAACAGCAGGGGAGGGGCCGGGGGCTAGCCTCCCGGGCCAGGAGCTCAGGGGCGGGACAGGATGGTCCCGCAGGCCGTAGTTTGCCCACCTCTGGTCTAGCATATTGCAGTATCTGCGCACATACTACATAACTTATTTTTCATTATGGAAGTAGTTGTTTTGGAAAGTATCCCAGTTAATTTTGAAACAGCATTTCCATTATCTGGCAACTCATAATAATCTACCAGATCTGATCTGTGCCAGATTACTCTACTAACTCATTTGTCATGACCATTTTATATATAATACAATAAAATATATATTATACTTAGTGTGACGGGATCCCTGGGGTGCAGCCTGGGACTGTGGGACATCTGTGCCCCCTTAATTCTCCATCCTGGGCTGTCTCTCACAATGCTTTACTAGTGACAAGCAGCAAACCCCTCCAGGCACTGTTATTGCTCAGCACAACAGCATGTGGAGCCCCACACCTAGCTAGATTGCATGAATACTTCCAGAGCCACTCATGAATCACACAGAGAAAGGCACCAGCTGAATCCCCCCCAGCCTTGTACTTCAGGAATATACCATCTTGCACTGCTCAAGACAAGCAGTGCAAGTTTATTAATTGGTTCACTGCTTCATCAATGGAAAGTGGATATACACCTGCCTTTGTAAACCTGAGCAGATTTACCAAACACTTCAGGCAAACTCACTGGTAAAGATAAACAGTAAAACAAGTTTATCGACTGCAAAAGATAGATTTTAAGTGATTATAAGTGACAGACAAAAAGTCAGAGGGGTTACCAAAAGAAAATAAAATATAAGCAGGCAGTCTACACTCTCAACCCTATTAGCCTGGGCAACATCTAGATTAAGCATTTTCTCTCACGCCACTGGATATTGCAGTTCATAGTACACAGGTTTCACCCTTGAAACCTGGGCCAGTCTCCCCTGCTGGAGTTTTCAGTCTTCTCAATGTCCTTGTTGCTTGCAGCATAGGTGGGGGGAGGAGAAAAGAAAGCATGGGGCCCCTGTGTTCTGTTTTATACCCTCAGTTCATGTGCTTGGAGAACACAAGTCCAGGCAGGTCTGGTGGACATTGCTAAATCACAAGTTGAAGTAATACCCCAGTGTGTCTTCTGTGAATGAGTCATTGAATTGTAATTCTCTGCTGGACGATGGCTGGTGATGTCTGTTCGGCACCCACCCGGGCGTTGGTTATCTCCCTTGTTGTTGTCTCTGGAGAGCTAGTATCTGAGCACTTCCCAAATCCACAGCATATTTTAGTGAAAACCATACAACACAATTCTTATAATTTAATAAGCATTGATGATATATATATTTAGATAGAACAATGGCTTTCAGCAGATCATAACCTTTCCCCAGTACCTCACATGGCATGTTTTATACGCAATATCACAATTATATATAAATGAGGAATATGGGGGTTACAGGGTGCTCCCCCATGATATAGAGTGTCACACTTAGCATTCAAAGGATTAATGGAGTGCACACAGCTATTTTCTGTTCAAGGCCATTTTGTAAGAACAGTTTTGTAGAACAATCTGGCAAAAATCAGATGAGGTGGATTACGATGGGAAATGCTCCCTGATAATGGAAATGCCAATTTAAAGTGATCTGGGATGATTTCCAAAGTGAACACCTCACTAATGAAGCAGCTATACACACTCACACATCCCTTGCATTCATTTCGCTGGCATTCTGGGAAATGCTAGCATTCTAACTGAAAGAGGTTAAAAGACCTAACTGGAAACACAAAGCAAACTCAATGGATTCGGTAATGTCAGGATCGTTTTATTTCTCTCGGTTCAAAGCAACTTGAAAAGAAGCTGATGTGCTCAGCTGCTGAGTGGAGAATGCTTACCAGTATGAAATCTACATGGTCATTTCATTTGAGATGTCAGATTAAATTTAAACTGCAACCTTAATAATGAAAATTCATCAGCTAGTATACTAAAGTACCCATTATCTACTGGTCCTGATCCTAAATGTGACTTGTCTGGGCAGACCCTTATGTTCACACTGAGTACATTAAATTGGGATTCTTCCCAGGCAGACTGCTTTGCAGGATCATAATCTTAAAATTACTAATGTGACTCTTACCTGATTGACCAGGGGGTGGGACTCCTGATGATCCTCTTGGTAGACATAAAAATACAGTAAGGACGGCTGCTTTGTTTCCTGAACAAGGCTCAATGGCAATTGGTTTAGGAGCGCCCTGAAAAAGAAAATCATTTTGTAATGTGTGATACAGATTATTTTCCATTTCTACTTATAAAACTTTAATCTGAGGCCCAGTGATGCTGGTCTGCAGATACTTTTCTCAATTAGTCCCTCACATTTACAGACTGTCCCACCCCCCTTTAATTGACTTAAATATGGGCTTTAATAGACAACACTGCATATCTAATTGAATGGAAAAAATGATCACAAACACCAGAAAATTGTATTTACCAGGTTGTTTCTCAACAAACTTAGTGATATGAACTTATTAGTCACAGCAAACAGCAGCTTTTGCTCAGACATGGTACAGTGGAATCTGAGAGATAGTACCACGTTTCCCATATTTTCATAATACTAAAAAAGGTGTGAAACAACTCCAACTCTGCATACCTCTATAATCTAGTCTCATTTCATGTCATCCAGTCTGTGTCACTCACAATGATGTTGATGACCCATCTAGCCATTTCTTTGATAAATATATCCATGTCTTTTTCTATGTCATCCATGGAATGCCCTCCTTTTCTGGCCTGCCCATCAACCAACCATTGATCCTTCATTCCTGTCCCCCCAAATGACTCACTTCTATCACTGTGTCCACAAGAAGTGACTCAATAATAAAATAATAATAAATGGACAGATATAAAACTTAGTCATAAATAAATAAGTCAGTCCACAAACATATATAAACCTTGTCATTCCCTCTTGGATTTTCCACAGCATCCTATTTGCCTCCTTTGGTTAGTGTGTGAGCTCTCTGGGGCAGGGAGTCCCCAGATTTCATAAGTGTAGTAACTGTTGGCAAATGCTGTTTTTGTAGTGGACACCTTAATATGCTTTCTTTCATAGAAAAACGAGACCACCATGGATTAGATCCACCAGGGGCTAGAGGCACTTTAGGCACCTAAATCCAAAATTTATATCCTCAAAGTCCCTACTCAGTTGTTGCTCAACCCTGTAGGTGACTAAAGTACCTAGGCACTTAGGTTTCTTTTGGTAAAATACTCTGGGTGCCTAAATTTCTGCTAATGGGCAAGTGCAAAATTGCCTAAATCCTGATGTCACTGAGCTTCTCAGTGCCTAACACCTGACAGGATCCTAAAATTAGGTGTTCCCTTCCTATCTTGTCAGCGGCCCTGCTCAAGTAGGTGTTCTCAGAGGCCATCTACGGGATCAGACCTCCCACAAAACACAGCCAGCAGCAGCAGGGGATGGCCCCTAATACCAAAGAGCCCAGTGTTTAGAGCACTCACAAAGGATGTGGGTGAGGTGGGTTCAAATCCCCATTCTGCCTGATTTGGAGCAGGACCAATATCCAGGTCACCCACCTCCCAAGTGAATGCCCTAGGCACTGGATAAGAGAGAATAAGAATGATTCTATTGGGCTTAAAGGCATGCACACCAAAAGGTTGACTTGGCTTAGGCATCTAAATCCAGGCAAGAGTTCATGTCCGTGAATCCTAAGTGGAGGGAGGCACTTTTCCCTGATCCAGAGTTAAGCACCTAACTCCCTTTGAGGGGTGAGGTTTAGGTCACACCCTTCTCAGCATTTCCTCCTGGCTAGTTTAGTAGGCAACTCCCTGCGGAGATATAGGAAGAAGGGGATACACATCAGGGCCCAAATGGGGCTCTGGGTCATCACTACTTCCCACCACTCAACACAGATGTAATGAGGTTAAGTGGTGCCCGTATAAAGAAATTAAAACTACTGATTATTCCTCAAGAAAGGCTTTTAATGACATACAGCTATAAATGCAACACAGACAGAAGAGGAAAAGAAAAATTAAAGACCAGCATTTAATAAGGATTAATATAAATAACAAATTATATTGCAAACAAGCACAAGTACAGGTAATGTTATGCATTAGCTACTTATTACTATAAAAGCATGTCCTTAACATTGGCAATTTTTACTGATGACAGGCACGAGTACATGCAAAGCTATTATTACTCATTAACTCTTAACCTTACAAGTACTATTCCTGCCCTTCATAAACACAAGCACAAACAAAGATACTATAAATTGATTAACAACTTACTACTATTTCTAAACAACTTAACACTAGTATTAAACTTTTACTACTATTTTTAATACTGCAGCATTAATATAACCTGAGATCAAATTATCCTGACACTACCATTCTTAATACTATAGTGTCAGTACAACTTGAGATCAAATCAGCTCGAGCAACCCAGACTTCTTTACTCCGTTACCTTATTCTGCAAGCAACCAGACTATTTTACTTCAAAACCTTACCCTACCGAGAATACGTTACCCTTTAGTTGACCGCTCTTTGCACTGGCCAGGTACAGATAGTCGGCTCAGGTCTCCTCGATTCAGGGGTGTGTGGGTCAGACCAATCAAAGAGAATGACCTCTTAGACCAAGACACACACACAAACCCACCTGAGGCTCTACACATTTAATCTCATCTGCCCACCATGTTAACCAATTAGGGAAGGCCGAATTTTATTGAGATTGTGGTTGTTTTGATATCCAATTGTTGTTTTAGTTTTATAAGTTATGCACAAGGAGATAACTTATTTCCATATAGACCATTGTCTTGACTGTGGTTTTTCTAATAGGCAATTGGTGCTTTAGTTTTTTAGGTTACAAGGATATAACTTATCTCTAAATGGGCTATTGTCTTGATTGTGGGTAAGGTTATTTTGGTAACCTATGCCTGAAGGCCCAGCCCATCAAAACCACATAGGAATCAGTTCTCTGGCTGCAGCGTCTCTTAACCACAAGTTTCAAAAGTGGTCTTAATAAGCGGTACCCGTGGGCATGACCTATTTTACCATATAGGAGTCAGCATAAAACGTTGTCTGGTTGCAGGTGTCTTTTGACCACAAGTTGCAGCTTAATTTTGCAAAGCTTGCTCTATAAAGCTTCCGGAAGTTTTAGACCTAACACTGGCAATACTGTTGTTCATTTTAAGCTTGGCAACACTCTTGTTCAAGTTAATCACACTTCCCTCTCAGCATATTGGCTTTAGTGAATCTCATTCTTAGGCTTGAAGCTCTCCTAATGGATCATATAGGGAGCCTGGGTGCCTGACTCGGGGCTATGAAAGCCACCTGGGGTCAGGACACATTAGGTATTGTAGCACTGAGTCTAAAGTTCCCTTTGTAGTTATAGCCCAATACTTGTGATGGCAGTGGATTTGTGTCATTATAAAGCTTTTTCCTTTTATTAGTCTCATAAATCTGTTCATTTAAAATTAACTATCGGAATAAATGGTTGCAGCCATATTCTTCTTGAGTTACCAAGCCTCAAGCCTCTAGCAGCTGAAGGAACACAGAGCAGCATACAAACCCAAAAAGCGATAAGGTTCTAAAATGAGTTTTTACAATTAGTCATGTTTCCATATTTTGTGCTCACTAAGTGATACGCGTTTCCCATTTCAGAGCTTAAATGTTTAATCAAGCACTGAAGATATTTCTGAAAATGTTAGGTCAAAATCAGCATAAGTATTCATTTCTCTTTCTTGTCTGTAAATATTTAGAGAGTGAGTCTGTCATGTTGCAAGGCAAAAGAGAGAAATCTGAATGTTTTGATTTGAGATTCAAAGCTATTAAACTTTTCCATTTCCATGCAAAATGCAAAGTACATATAAATGTCAACTGGTTCAAATATACTAAGAGGAATGATAGTTTAGGCAAGTTAAATATGCAGCAAACTACTGGATATAAAGGGAAGAAAACAAATTCCCTTCCATCATGAAAAACAATTATTAGTTTCTATTTAACTACCTCCAAGTAACCAAAATGTATTACAGTTCAGTGGAGATAAGAATCGAGAGCAAACTGCAGTAAATTTAACAATAGATAAACATGTTATTTTCAGTATATAGGTGGCAAATATTTTAGAGGCATTTTTGTAGATGTATTTAGTCTAATCTAATTTAAGATTAAGCGGCGCGGGCCAAGGGACATACTGGCCGCCGCTTCCAGCGGCTCCCATTGGCCTGGAGCGGCGAACCGCGGCCAGTGGGAGCCGCGATTGGCCGCACCTGCGAACACGGCAGGTAAATAAACTGGCCCGGCCCGCTAGGGGCTTTCCCTACACAAGCGGCGTCCCAAGTTTGGGGAACACTGATCTAGTGGATAACAAATCAAGATGTATTAAAATCCCTCACATCCGATGAACCCCTCCCACCTAAAAAAACCCCACAACTTAAGAACAGTTATGATTTTTGTAGCATCTACAAAAGGAATGTAGATGAAATTCGTCCCATTGCAGCAGTTAAGTTCAAAATGAGACCTCTGACATGCTTAGGCTTTTTGTTGGTCCTTTGAACAGGGGTCCAGGAGCAGCTGATAAAAAAGAGAGACAGATCCTCAGCTTATGTAAACTGACTTCAGTGGAGCTATAATTATGCACACCAGCCAAGCATCTGGCCTCTTATTTCTAGAGCTCTGGAGTCCTCTCCTATCATAACAAAGATGTAAAAGAAAAATAAAGGAGCCATTTTAATGTTAGCGTCACTAGATTCACACACAAAAAAGAAATACCAGTTTGTTATTGGAAAAAAAAATTCTTTTAAAGTTTCTACAACTGCATTACAAATCAAGGAGAATTGTATAAAAACTATAAGAGCAGTTATTATCACAATCAATATTTACTACAGTAGTACCTAATCAACTAAAAATGGGCCTCTTTGTGCTAGGCACTGTATAAATAGACTGGCAGGCAGTCTGTACCCCAAAGGGTTTACAGTCTAAATAGACAAGACTGGGGAAAAGGGCTATACCTCACGAGTAGGGTGAACAATATAATGGTGGCAAACATCACTTACTCGTGGGGGAATTCTGCACCAAAAAAATTAAAATTCTGCACACAATATATTAAAATTATTCAAAATTCTTTATATTTTGTCAAAATATAATCAGTTTCAATTATTTTGGCAATTGATTTCAAAATACCAGTCGGCAAGTATGTCTGTGACAATACAGACAACAAAAAAGATTCAGGAAATGTTTTTTGACAAATAGATTCCTTACTAGGCATATTAATACAGAACTTTGAGTAATAATTAATTTAAACTACAATACAGAAACGTATTTCCTGTACCCCTTGGAAGGAGTGCAGAGGCTTGGGGGAGTGAAGGGTAACGGAGGAGCAGAGGGAGAGGGAAGTAATTGCTGAGAAGGAGCCTGGGAGTGAACCTGGAGGGTTGTTGGGTGTGGGTGGAAGTAGTATGGGACAGACCTTTTTGTTAGGGAGTTGGGGAGCCTCTCCCATGTAGATCCTGGCTGACTCCTGTTCTCTCCCATCCAGTCAGTTACATCTGCCCCTGTCCCCATGTGTCCCCGCACCCCCACTCAGTAACCCCTTCTCCCCCATCCCCATTTGTCCCTGCCCTCCTCTCCCCATCCCCATAAGTCCCTGCATGCTCACTCAGCCACTCCTCCGCCCTGTGTCCCTGCATCCCCCTCCCCTCTGTCCTCATGTGGCCTGCACCCCCTGCCCCCATGTGGTCCTGCACCCCTACTCAGCCACCCCATCCCCATGTGATCCTGCACACCCACGCCCATTTGGCCCCTGGCTCAATGTTGTCACCCCACTAACTCCTGTGCCCCTGCCCCAGTCTGTCACCCCTACTAGTCCTTCTGAACCCCAGTCTATGTGACCCCCCAGAACCCCATGCGCCTTGCTCTGTGTTCTCCCCCATGTCCCATGCCATATCCCTCCTCACTTGGCCCTGCAGGCAGGGCACTCCGAGGAAGGCTGCCACTGCCCCTCCCTCTCCACAGCTGGCTGCTCTGGCCCAAAGCCAGCTGCCCTCTCTTCTGGCATCACAGCATCTCCTGATGGGAAAAAGGTGTAACTGCAGTGCCTCTCCATCAGAATCTATTTTCTGCAGAGAAAAAGTCTGCAGGCAACATGAATCCGGTGTGTGTGCAATGGCACAGAATTTCCCCAGGAATCAGTGTAGCAAGGATACCGTCCACCTGGCTCCCTCTTGTGGCCAAAGCATTTTCAATAGCATCCTCTCTCTGTGTAGACTGTCTCATGGTAAAAAGCAACAGAGGGTCCTGTGGCATCTTTAAGACTAACAGAACTATTGGGAGCATAAGCTTTCATGGGTAAGAACCTCACTTCTTCAGATGTCTCATGGTAATCATCAACCCTCCTCTGAAACTGAGTGAGTAGCCCAAAAATAATTCAAGATAGTCATCAGTGTCCCAAACACAAGTTCCATCATAACACCAGCATAGTTTGTACCCATCTATTATGCTTCCACTGACCATGTTGCATTTATTCTGCCTAGCATAAATCTAGCCTTCCAGTTCTGCCTTATTTCCTCTGTCAGCATGCACCTGTTTCTGAGAGGGAAGACGGCATATATACCCCTCTCGTTCTGAAAGCTCCTCCCAGTGGGCCAGCAGAGAGGGAAGCCCTGCAATACAAAGTTCCAGCTCCTGGGCCCTTAAAGTAACAGTGTCCTGGTATCTTCCCATCCCACTGCTAACTCCCAATCTTCTCTTCTGGTTTCGGCCAGTTCCTGATCCTGTGCTCACACCAACATCCCTGGGACACAGTCTTCTGGTCCCCCTTAGGCTTAAAGGGCCAGCATACCCCATTACAATCATGTTTATACAATAATTTTTTGTGTGCAGGAGTGCATTTAGTTAGGAATGGATGAGCTAAATGGATAGAAAAGTGAAGGGAAAGGGGACACTGAAGGGAAAGGGAGCAAAAGGGAATAGGAAGGGGAGAAGAGGGTAAGAGAGGCCAGCGTGGACTTAGACTGTACGCTAATGGGAAGCAGTATGATGTAGTGGATTGGCCACTGGATCCTGAATTCTGTAGGCCCTGTCTATAGCCTATTATGTGACCTTGGCAAGGTCTTCACCTCTCTGTACTTGTTTCTTTTATCCTTTGTCTATTAGATTGTAAGCTCATTTGGCCAGGGAATGTCTCTCAGTATGTGTTAGGACAATCCCAATTAGAGTCTCTAGTGCTACTGAAATACAAACAGTAAACAAAAATAAAAACAAATAAATTATTAACAATAAGTAAGCTTTTCTGGACATGGACTGTCTTAATATATATCTGTACTGCGCACAGCACAACGGGGCCACAATGCTGATTGGGCCCTCATTTAAAACAAACAAAAAAACAACTATTAGTAATAGTTGGAGTAAGCCACCTCTCCTGGCCTTCCCTCTTATTTGTGAGAAACCAAATAATAACAATCTTAGTCTCCTTATTAAGAAAGACAGTGAACGTAAAATCTTTATTTGCAAAAGTAATTGTATGCAGGCAGACAATTCAAAGGAACAAATTTACCATTATGCCTTTTGCTTATTTGATACAGAAAACATAAGTCAAAATTGATATATTTTCTCTGCTATTGTACTATAAAAGCTCCCATAAAATAAGCACTCTCCTTTTCTGTTTTATGTTTGCCCTAATTTCTTTCAAAACACGATTGGTTCAAATGATATTATTGTTAACCATTTTCAGCAGAAGTTCATCCAAAATCAAACATAGTAGGAATTTTCTGTTTTTGCCCTCCAAATGATGCATTTTTTTACAGAATGTTAAGACTAAGAAAGGAGAAGCGGTATTTTACTGTAAGTCATTCCGATTCTCTAGCAAAAAAGCTACAGAAGCATAGAGCAAATGATAATAATTTAGATACCCTGAGGTTTGTCAGTTGTTTAAAGATAAATACATAATCATGAATCAAAGTTATTTCACAGTGACATAACATGTTCTCTGAAATGTGCAATTTATCATGCATTTTCCACAGCTTCTCTGGAAGAGATAAGGCATGTGTTTGTTTGCCCAAAGCACTTAGCTTCTGTGATTTATTTACTGGAATTGTCATATTTTATACAAAAAGAAGCAACTGTTATGTTGCGCCAAAAAGCAGCAATGAGAATCAGAGTTAATAAAACATTAACCCTGGAAAATATAAGAAGCATACAGTTCTCTTACTAATCAACTTTTTTCTGATTTTAGCCTATTTTTTAAAGAAAAGATGAACACGTTAGGATTATTTCATTTTTATTTTCCAAGTTTGTTCTTATTTTTAGTTAGGGTGCAAGAAGTCTTACTCTAACTTTATTCTGCCCATGATCCTTGCAAATGCACTGCTCTTCATATAAACAAATGAGTGAATAGTCTTCAAAGCACTTGTCAGAATATTGTGGTTTATCCATGGAAAGTTTGCAACCTTAAGTCATACCACATTGTACCCCAGCATAACAGTTCCTTCCACACCCATGTGGTTCCCAGGTTTCCCCCAGCACTCTTCCTGGTGTAGCTAAAAGGGGCACCAGGACTCACCCCTTTTCCTGGTGCAGGAGACTGACCATAACACATGATAGTATGTGAGAGTGATACTGCTGACATCCCACCTCGCTCACACACGGTGAAAGTGAAGGGCCCAGTGGAATGGAGAGAGGAAGGATGCAAGAGAGGGGAAAGGGGAAAAAAAAGGAAAGGTGAGTGAAAGGGAGAGAGCAAATGGTGGATTCTTTGTCCACGCCAAGTGTTTATTACAGAACAGTCTGAAAAAATTCTTTATTTCCCGGAAAAAGGAGAGGTGACCATCCTCGGTTTGGGAAGAGGAAAATATAATATCCTACTAAATATATTAGCTCTTAGATATCTTGGAACAATCTGCTTTACAATGAAGATAGAAGGGCATATAGTTTGAAATAATTTCAGATATTTTTAAATACACAAAACATAGCTCTATCGGTTCTGGCGGTTTAGTAGTAATACAAATAAGCTGCCGCACAGGAATCAGCATTTAAAAACTCCGGCTCAGTAAGAGGCTAGTAATGGGACAGCGACAGTGAACTCGGCCTCATGCTGCTCAGCACTGACTCGTCTGGCCATCACGGCTGCAATGGTGTTTAGCTTTTGAAGGAGCTGCATCCAGGCATCTTTGGTGGGCAGCAAAAGACAGTGGACTTGAAGGGATGGAAGGAGAAAGGATAAGGGTGTGGTGACAGTGGGGAAGGATCTATGGATCTGCTGGAAGGATTGGGAGCAGGGATTTCCCTACACCCCTTACACCTCCCCTGAATTTCCCCAACACCCCCTTTCCCCGGTTTTGTGAACTAGTTACATGCAGTGTTGCCAATGTAGTGATTGTTTGGAAATTTGAATTGAAATTGAAACATTAATACACACTTCAAAAGCATATACAGTGTATGATAAAATACGTGTATCTGAAAAAAGTATAATAGATTTGAAAAGTATGAAGATAGACCAGCTTCCTTATACAGCGGTTGTTTTTGATGACAATGTCAGTGCATTCATTTCGGTGATGGTGGCCAACCTAATAATTTCAAATGATGATTTGTAAGCAAAGTCTAAATGAGCTCTCCCTGACAGCTACTGATGAGCTGGGAGCTGGGGGGAAAGGCTTTGGGACCAGATTGTATTTATATTCCCACCTAATCTACCTACATATCAAGCAAACAGAGCTGTGTTGCCCAAGTGATAGATTTTGGCTGGGGTTGGGTTACAAATCACTTGAACGTGGGGGAAGAAGGGGGGGTAATGAAATGTTGTTATTCTTATTGTATGAGTAAAGGGCAGTAGAACTGTACTTAACCTGTGCTGATGGAGGGCATCAAAAGAGAGGGTGGGGACAGGTGTTTTGCTTGATGGTCTGCCTGAGTCACAAGTACTATTTGACCTGCCCCTCTCCACTGTCTAAAGACAGAGCTGATTAGGCTCCATAGATCATGGGTGGGCAAACTACGGCCCGGGGGCTGCATCCAGCCCTTCAGACATTTTAATCCGGCCCTTGAGCTCCTGCCGGGGAGCGGGGTCGGAGCTTGCTCTGCACAGCTTCCTGAAGCAGCGGCACATACCTCCTCCGGCTCCTATGCGTAGGGACAGCAATGGGGCTCCGCACACTGCCACAAGCGCTGCTTACACAGCTCCCATTGTCCAGCAAATGGGGCAATGGGAGGTGCAGGGGTGGTGCCTGCAGACGGGGCAGTGCGCAGAGCCACCTGCCTGCGCCTCCGCGTAGGAGCCGGAGCAGGGACATGCCGCTGCTTCTGGGAGCTGCTTGAGGTAAGTGCCTCCCAGAGCCTACACCCCTGACCGCAATCCATGCCCCAACGCCCTGCCCCAGCCCTGATCCCCCTCCCGCCCTCTGAACCCTCGGTCCCACCCTCCTGCAACCCAGAGCCCTCACCCCCCATGCCAACCCCCGACCCCAGCCCAGAGCCCCCTCCCACACCCTGAACTCCTAATTTATGGCCCCAACCCAGAGCCCGTACCCCCAGCCAGAGCCCTCACTCCCTCCCGCCCCTCTGCAGGCACCACCCCTGCACCTCCCATTGCCCCATTTGCTGGACAATGGGAGCTGTGTAAGCAGCGCTTGTGGCAGTGTGCGGAGCCCCATTGCTGTCCCTACGCATAGGAGCCGGAGGAGGTATGTGCCACTGCTTCAGGAAGCTGTGCAGAGCAAGCTCCGACCCCGCTCCCCGGCAGGAGCTCAAGGGCCGGATTAAAATGTCTGAAGGGCTGGATGCAGCCCCCGGGCCGTAGTTTGCCCACCCATGATCTATGGAGCCTAATCAGCTCTGTCTTTAGACAGTGGAGAGGGGCATGTCAAATAGTACTTGTGACTCAGGCAGACCATCAAGCAAAACACCTGTCCCCACCCTCTCTTTTGATGCCCAATGTTGTGAGCATTCATTGCCCACCATAGAATTTCCATACCCGTATGTGGCCCTTGGGACCAAAAAGTTTGCTCATCCCTGCCACAGATAGTCTTTTGTTTTGTTAAGTGACCACTACAGCTGAAATCACTGATAATCAGGTCTAAGTGCTTAGACCTGCTAAGGGACTGTTTCTGTGGAAGAGGCGGTCCAATCTGTACTAGCAGCGAGGTTCCCCCACTGAGAGCTCAGCTGAAATCGCTGAGATCTGGGTGGAACCTCAAGAGACCAACTCGCAGAGGTCACAGTGGCAGGTGGCAGCAGAAGGTGACGATGCAGGGCCATTGGCAACAGATCAATGGAGTGAACGGTGGCACAATGAACAACAGTGGCCAGAGCGAACCGTGAGCAGCTGTAGGAACGATCAAGGTGCCTTCTTGCCCCCCACCTGGGAACTGAACTCATGTGAAAGCACCTCTGAACTCTGAGTCTCCACTGACCAAGGACAACACTGGTGAGTGTTAATGAGGCTGTTAAGAATGCTGGAGACACAACACAGTTCATGCGAACAAACATGGTTGTGGCATCATACTTTCTATTTAAGCAAGAGATACCACACACTACAAACTGGAGGCCAATGTTAAGTGCATTGTCACTTGTTCATCCTGAAATTGAACACTGGTTCCGAACAAGACCAGCAAATGCTCACTATCTTTCTGCAAGAAACTCAATTGACTGGCTAGAAACAGTGGTGCAACAGTGAAAGACTCAACAGTTGAAAAAGTGAAGAACTTTCTCACCACATTCAAAAAAATTGCATACATGGCTCACGAATACACCGATGCAAATGGACATCAAGAATTAAGTCATTGTGTATGTTATCTTGATGTCAGTGGTAGGCCAGTAGATGCATTTCTAGATGTTCAAGTTATAGAAGACACATCGGCTGCATCTGTGACAACCCACATCTTAGAAGAGTTAAATGCTTGTCAATTGGACCCCAAACAGATGGCTGTTTGTGCATTTGGTGGAGCTGCAAACTTCTCTGGAAGACATGGTGGAGTACAAGCTTTGCTCAGAGAAAAGTGTAACCCTAATCTCTCCTATATACACCGCAGAGGCCATCTACTCCAACTAGCGCTAGTACGAGCTGCAGACTCTTCAAAAGACATTTAAAAAGCTATAAATTTAATGTTTTCATTATATTCTTTTTTCAGCAAGAGTCCAAAAAGACTGAATATCTTGGAAAACATAGAAGATACACTGGGAATGATGTTCAAATTAGTCCAATCTGGGAAAACCGTCTGGGTTTCTCATGAGCGATCCTTGGCTGTTGTCTTAAAATTACTCCAGCCATTATTACTGGCTTTGGAAAGTATCTACCAAGATGGGATGGATCTAAATAGTGAGGCTGGCGGATTACTTTTGCTACTACATTCAGAGAAGACTATTGCCGTTCTCTCTCTTCCAAGTCTACTGTTGAAACCACTTGGGTCATTAAACAATGCCATCCAGGCATCTGCTACAACAGTAGTAGATCTTTGTCCAGCAATAGAAGCTGCAGTTGGGTCAATCAGAGAGCTATCCATTGAAAAAAGTACTGGAAGAAGCAAAGACTTGAGTCCAGAAGTTGATTAATGAAGGCATTTATATTAAGTGAAGAGGACAAGAAGTGTTTGTTAAGACAACTGAAAAAGTACACAGACCTGATTCTTAAAAATCTACAACAGCGACTTCTAGATTCTACTCAACCTCAATGTAGCTTTTACAGATCCCTGTCCTATAAAACAGTGACAGTTGAGTGGAGTGAGGCGCTACCAGCAATGGGGCTGCCATGTACTCAGGACAGAATAGAGAATTTGAACACAGAGTGGAATATCATATGATGAATGAATGAAGATTTCACTTCAACTTCTTTTTTATCATCACTAGTGGCTCGACCCGATCTTTGTGTTATGTTTCCTGGGATGAAAGAAGTAGGAATTCATCTCTTGCTACTCCCAGTCACAACAGCTACAGTTGAGCGTTCTTTTTCATCATTGAATAGAATTTTTGGTTCTGAAGGAAGTCACCTTCCGCCTGATCATGTGAATGAACTAATAAGCATATCAATTGAAGGAATGGAAGTACTGGACACACGAGAAGCCATCAAAGATGAACGCATTGCATTCAAGAAGTTCATTAACAGAGTTGTGAAAAATTATAACAAGAAACCAAGAAGGATGTAGATGTAGTGCTTCATAGAAGGCTTGAGTAGCCTTTGTGTGATGATTTTAAAACATGAGTTAAAACTAATAAAATAGTCATGAAACATTTTTCAGTTTTTACTATGGTGCCATACAGCCCACCTTCACCCTCACGGTCTCACCCCCCATCGGCCCTGAGGTTCCCCCCCCCCGCCCCCCAAAATTTGAACACCCCCCCATTTCAATTCCTGGAGAAAACACAGATTGGGAGGGTATCCCAACCATGAAAAAATCCTCATTATAGCTTACCTGTATATTCCAATTTGATCATCAATGAAATTGTATTTGCTATTCTTACAAAGCCATGAAAAATAGAATCTACATTCCAAGAAGAGATGTCTCATCTAAGTGCTGTAGGACTTGAAATTTTCAGTACTTAATATTTTTTTCTGTTCAGATTTTTTAAGTTAGGTGCATCTAATTTTTAAAAGTGTATTATTATACCATAAGACAAATAGATCACGTAAGTCTGAATGGCTTCAGACTTTTGCAATCTTATGCCAAAAATGCAATTAGAAAATTGAATCAAGGAATTAAGGATTAATGTGGGTATGTTATACCTGTCAGCAGTAATAAGTATTTTGACAAGAACAGAATAAAGTTTGACACTATGCACAAATACTGATCTGATATATGACAGAAGTATTAAAAAAGCAAACAACTATACATTAATCACTAACATTTCTTAGCTAAAAGGGTTTAATGCCATTGTTATCAGAATTAATCTATAACTAGAAATGAGTCTCTAACAGATTAAAAAACTTATTCGTTGCAGTTTAATGATAATTTATGTTGATGTAAAATTTAGCTTTTAATCATATTATTAAAACTGAATTAATTTGCTGAACACTAAATGAAGTAAGCATGATGGTTTGGCAAAAAAGTAATCAAGTGTGCTGATATGACAGAACTAACACTGGGATTCAAAGTCTCAGCAGCTACTTCCTGGAGTTCGGTGTGCAAGATTTGGGGGGGGAGAGGGATTGTGAAAAGGGAATTTCTCTGCACTCCTTTTGAAGAATTGAGTGATAGGAGGAACAGGGCAAGATAGGTGTTCATCTTTTTATTTTCTATTATATCTAGGTTTGATCCTGTGCCAATAACTGTGATATCCAAGTGCTTTTAAGAAGGCACTGTGGCTTGCAATTTTTTAAAAAAGGGAGTAAAATGCTTTAAAGGACATGTCTTCAGACAATACCCAGCAGGACTAGCTGGTTACTGGGTGGGCCAAGGGGAAAAATGGAAAAGACATCTTCCTCCAAAGTTCATAGATTGGCTGTGAAGCCATTCCATAGAGGCTACATCCGCTCCATTACTGAAGTAGCCTTGAGTATCCCTTAAATGGTTCCATCCCATTGGGAGGAGAAGGATGTTGGACCAGTTATATTAATTTAGAAGGAAGATATGTGCTAAAACTTTTAATATAACCCAGTAGCTGTTCAACATTAAACGGTGCTAAACAAAGTCCAGGGCTTAGTATACAGATACCTTACCCCTACTTAGCACTATGGAAAACACACTATTAAAACTCTTTTTAATCTTTTATTAAAAATACAGAAAAGAAGAAAAACAATTAAAGCCTTTGAAATGTAACGTATTAAATAAGGTTTTTATTTTAACATTTTTATTCCCTTTCCCTGTAGACAGTTTTTGGAAGGCAAGTCCCCCTTTTAGATGGTATTAAAAATCGGAAAAACTTTTTGGGAAAAAGAAGTTAGTTGAGAGGATATTGTTGCTGCTGTTAAATTTTAATGTTTAAAGGAAAACAGCTTAACAGTTTTTTCTGGTATTAAAGGTGGTAATAACTGTTATTTCAGGTGGTGTTTGGGATTTAGCTGGAGCTGGTAGTCGTGGTGATGTTACTTGGTCCCCTTCTTTTTGGTCACTTTTGGTTAGGACACCTTTTAGGATCAGGATGAGGAAGGCCTGGGATTGCAGGGAATGGTGGAGGTGTCAGCCATGATGGTTAAGCTCACTCCGGTAGCCACTGTCTATTCTATTTTGTTCTTTCATACTTTCCCCACAAGTTCTCTTTCTTTAAGGACCCAAAAAGGGAATAATGGGTGAAGCTACACAATCCCTCATTATTTTGTCCACCAATTAGACCTAATATCAGACATACCAAGTTTGGCTTATTAACTTTTGGATTCACATTTTCTGCTTTTGGCTCAGATTAACTTGGCCTTTTTGGTTAGAGTAATTCAGTTATTCTCTCTCCCTTTCATACCTTTCCCCATCAACATTTGCTATTGTAGCTTATTGTGCTATTTTATGAACTGTTACATACTTTTTACAATTGCGCTCACAATTCAAATACATTTGTAGGCCCAACTGTCACAACAGACCACATCCAATGGCCTGCCTCTGCCCTGCCCCTGTTGACTTCCAACATGCTGCTATGCAGAGGGACCACACAAAGGTAAGCTCTGTGCCAGGAGAATGAAGAAACACCCCTTGTGCTCCCGTCTCATTACAAGCCCCTCCCCTTTGCAGCAAAGCCACACCACTCCCCCTGCCACAGGAATAATCACTGCCACAGAGGAGGGTGGGAGCTGAAAACTGAGACAAAGGGAATGATGTGTATAGTTGAGAACTAAAATACAATAAGTAGGTTCTGTTCTCTTACAATGCCAATATAACTGCACATTGCAATCCTGTTAGTTGTATAGCAATGTTAATTATTTACTTATTTAGTATTTTGAAGGCCACCCAAATGTTCTGGCTCACTTTTTTTTTTAGAAACAAGAATACAAAATGAATAATTTATGACAATGCACCTATTATGAAAAAGCTTTCACCAAACACAATCTCTGCACCAGGAGGAATGTTCTTGGGGAAATACTGCAACAGAATACTTAAGCAAGGACAGAGCCTGGGGATAGTTTTGGGGGCTGGCGAGGAATCAATAACAAATCTCTGTGGGCCACTAGGTTTCCACTCTAATCACAAGCATCCACTAATGATTTCCCTTTAATCCATGAGACGCAGTTTCTTCCTTATGCAGTTAGCCAATAGAGTTACTCCTTTCAGAATAACCTACGAGAATGGTACTGAGCCTGATTATAATCAATTCCATACCATAGCTTTGTTCAGCTGAGGAGTTCTCAGTGATTTACAACTTTAATTAATTAAGCCCAACTAACCCCTATGAGGTAGATAAGTATTATTACCCATTTTAAAGCAGTTGTGCTAGAGGAGACTCTCTGGAGCTTCTTATAATTCTGCCACCAAGCTAAAGGGAGAGTTGAGATGATTTCCCTGCCTCTACAACTTAGTCACCCCTGCCAGAGAAGATTTATCTTGAGGCCTTAGAAAAATACTTCTGATAAGCACATTTTTGCCTTCAAAACGAACCAATTTGCCCGTATGGAAAGTCCTATGGTTTGTAATAGGGATTTAGCCAATAGGATATATAGAAATATAATAGGACTCTGAAGAAATTACTCTAAAACCCTATATTGGAAAATTTAATAGAGAATGATATCCTTTCTATCTGTGTTTTTGAACCTTTCAATAGATTTCTTTTAGCAGGGATATAATTCTGTATTACATTCTTTAGTTTAATTCAAAACATGCATATAGATATTATAATTTATCAATAAGTTCTCTAGTAATTTCCACAAGGGAATGCCAGCTATTTGAAACAAACAAACAAACAAACAAAAAAATAAAAACGTACCCAGGGCAAAGATTATTTGTCCATTATCACACAGATCATCATTGGTTACTCTCTTGTGCAGGCTACCTATGCCACAGGTTACAGAGCAGAAGGGAAAGCAGGCTCTGCAAATCCACTGCTTCCCAACTCCCATCACAGGTCAGAGGAAGAGGCCAGGTATGGTTCCATCCTATCCAACGTGCTAGCAAGCCTAATTGGGCCTATATCCCATGTGATCCATGCTGTGCCAGGTATAGACCCAGCACGGTGGCCGTGGTTCACCGCTCCAGGCCAATGGGAGTTGCTGGAAGCGGCGGCCAGTACGTCCCTCGGCCTGCGCCACTTCCAGAAGCCCCCATTAGCCTGGAACGGCGAACCACGGCCAGTGGGAGCCGCGATCGGCTGAACCTGCGGACGCGGCAGGTAAACAAATCGGCCCGGCTCGCCAGGGGCTTGGCGGAACAAGTTTGGGAACCACTGCACTAGAGACAAACTTCACTCTCCTGTCCTAGAATCACTAAAAATGAGTAAAATGTGACCAGTACTGTATTTAGAAAATCTATGCCAGTTTCAAAATGGAAAAGCAAATGCCCTGGACTTATCTGGCTACTTTTTCATTGCCTGCAAAATTGGAAAGGAAATACAGTATACCATAAGTCATCCAAAATAGACTTTCAGTTAACTTTTCTACGGCAATGTCTTATAATTTTCTTTTGTAACCTCCTGACCACATACAATATGCCTGGTGAATGACAAATTAAAACATTTATACCTGGAACTGTAATAATAAAAAAGAGAACTAAATTAAGACACACTATGAAAACGAACTGTCAGCAGAAAGGTATAAAGTGCAAACTTGGCAATATTCTTAATGCAGAAAAAAATGCTAATGGCACTGGCATAACAAATGACTTTCTGCCATGACTACTATACAGATCAGTCGACTGAATGTATAGAAGACATGGTCCAAACCTCTGAAGGCATGAGATAGCTTTTATTCCTACTGTCCTTGCACTGTTCCAAGGGCAGACCTACATTTTGTATTGCGGAACCTAAAATATTCTAAAATAATTTCCCCCAATAGGTTAAATAAAAATGTATGAGCACAGATCATATTTCAAAATAGCAGAGCATAATATATTACAAGTGAATGAGTGTATTTGGATACAGTGGGCCAAATTATGGCTGCTCCAGTGCGGGTGGGGAGGAGGAGGGCACAATGAGACTTTTCTATGCCAAGGGACAAGGGAAAAGGTCAGTGAAGGGGGCAAGAGGAGTCATAAATGTGCTGTATGCCCCAGCAACAGCAGCATGCATGAAACTGACTAGCGTTGTTGGCAGCACAAGCAGCTTTAGAGGTGACATGTCTAGGTGGGGTAACGGCAGAAGTATTGGAGTCCTGGATAAACCTTTTAAAAAGTGTTGCAAAAGGCATCTCTCGCTATCCTTTCTCCAGCAACTCTGGAGTCATTCTGCCTCCTTGGAGGTATAACTGGATCCAGTATTTCTTGTATCGCAGGCTTTAACTCAAATACTTAAAAAATACCTTGAATTGTAAGGTATAAATAGAGGACAAAAATAAACTCTTAGGGCCAGATCTTCAGGTAATGAAAATCAGCACAGCTTCATTGATATCAAAGGAGCCACACAAATGTATAGCAGCTGAGAATCTGACAATATATAATTTGTTTCTTAAACAATTTTATTGAAAAATCCTGCAAATACCTAAATCCAAGTACCACCAATTAATGTTGCATTCAAAGGTTGTTACCTGTCAAAATTATATTATTTATTATTTTACACTACTCACAAGTGTGCTAGACACTTCACAGAAAATGCACAGGACACAAGTCCCTGCCCTAAAGTACCTAATCCTGAAAACACTCAGGCACATGAGTAATTACTCACATGAGTTGTCCCATTGAAGGAAATAGGATTACTCACATGGATGAAATCACTCATGTGCCTGAGTGTTTGCAGGATTGGGTTCCAAATGATAGACAGAACAGAGAAATGAAGAAATAATACATGCTGGGAAGATGATAGGGGAATGAAAAAAAAAAAACATTAGCAAGATATTTGATTGCATTAATACTCAGTTTAACATGATAGTTGGTGATTTTTTTTATTTTTGGTTGTATTTGAGGCAGGGGAGTTGATTTAATATACTAATTTTTTTAAAAATGCAAACACTCCTTTTTTGCAAATTTTCCATCATTTGTACCTTAGAGCCACAGTTACTGTGTTAGCTGTTGGTAGAATTTGTTTTACTAAATCAAAATATTTGATCAACACATTTTGGGCCTCATTCTCTTTTCCACTCAGGTTCCTTTGGAAATCAGGCCCTTTATGTGTTGCATACATACACTTCGAGGCCATGTGCAGTACACAATTAATATAAATAAGCAAATCTTTACCTCAGTGTCAGAAGTTTCTTTAGAAAGTGAAGCATTTAACAGTGTCCCAGGCATGCAGTTAGCTCAGATTTCTTGTTCAATGCCGCTTAAAATTAATGATCAGTGCCTGGGAAATGATCCCTTTAGCCTGATTATACTTGCACTTCTTTATTAACTCCCAGCTGGGGTCTGCTAATCATTATCTAATTGATTAAGCCTTTGAGGAACCGTCTGCCACTAGGTGTGGTCCATTACATACATCTGGATGTTTAGATTTTTTTCTAAGGAGTACAGAAAAACAAACCCACCAATATTGTAGGAGGGAAAAGCTATTTGCTACAATAAAAGCAGTGTAACGCTTACAATTTTTGTTTCATTAAACTATGACAAATGTTTGTCATTCCATTTCATGCAAATTTTCCCAGCCTAAATTGTACACTGCAAATATGATCACATTTAAATTCTACAGGAACATGCATTTTGCAGGGTTCTGATGCACAAGAAATAATTCCTCAAAAATTGGCCAATTTTTATTGTAGATTGCCCATATTTGCTCAAGTACTGTCTGATTTTCAACACAGCTAATTTTTGTGTGAAAATTCACGTATCAGAGAATTATTCAGTGAAAATGCCCATTTTTGAGTTTGCAGTGAATAGTTAATTTCAAGTAGTTTTACATTTTGTTACATATATTCTCCCCTTCGCTAACTAAAATGCTTTCCCTCTCCCTATTTCTGCACCTAAAGTGGATCCATTACCAGTAGGATAACTAGTGAATGGTTATGCTATATTGTAATTACCATCAGAACACATTCTAGATTTGCATTATTGTTAATCTACTTTAATTTATTTCAGAAATTACTGACATTATACTAATGTAGTAAGTCTTCCAGTTTCTCCAAAACATTCTTTCCTTCATCTCCCTGGTCTTGTGGTGCTCAACACAGTTTTTTTCATGGAAAAAAATGCCACATATTAAATGTCACTGGCTAATACAATCAGCGGAAGGAGCCGGATCTTATTTACTTAAACAAGGGCAGAGATGTTAGATCAATCATCAAACAGATGTTATTTGTGAAATTGAAGGTATTCGTGATGACTGCTACTATAGAAACCAAGCATTGTAAAATATTCTCAACAAATACTCCTTTATTAACAACCAATGTGACCACAATATTCTGCATTACACTCTACCCTTCATCAAATGATCAGCCTTGCATATTTTCTTTCTAGCTATTTGCTTGCAATGGTAACTGCGAGATAGGATTTCTATTGGTCTTTTAAGATATTGTATCACCGCCAATACAAGTCATCCAGTAAGTGACACATACTGTACTCATTCAATGCTAAAATCTAGCTTATTTCATTTTCCCCCTCCTGTCAACAGCCAATCAAATCAGTGATTCCCTGTTAAACAACAGTGAAAAACAGAAACCCACTGTTAATTCCTGTGGTTAGATCAACAGTATGAAAACAACAGTGGTTACTAAATGCCAGTTCCAGCCTCTTCAGCAATTAAACCATTCTACTTTCTCAGTAGCCTTTGTGAAACAGATGAGTCAGTCAAAAAACATCTTCAAACTGACTAGTCATATTGCATCAACTGTTTTTAAATGAGTTTGTTTATTTCTAGGTTGGGTAAAATCCTGGCCCCACGGAAATCAATGGGAGTTTTGCCATTGACTACTATGGGGTCAGGATTTCACAAAAGAAGTATAAATCCCACCCTTCACTGTAGTTACAAATAAACTAGCCAAGCACAAACCCACCTATGAGAAAAGGCAAAAATCTGTCATTTTGTAATTATACCAAATTATCTCTAAATAAGTGCACAAGACTAAGCAGGTACCATGGTTCTTGGGTGGTTCAGTATTATACTCTATGGAATAGAAGGTTGTGCTCTTGCTTAGGACAATGTGAGAAAATTAGCTCAGAAGTAATTTTACACAGAACTGAAACACTGTGTGGCCATTTGGAAATATCCATTTTTCTCCTTATATGGATCATTTTGTGTCCTTTCCCAAAGAAACCTCTAAAGAGGAAAAATTCTACTAAAATTCTATAATAGAGACATCTTTGTGTCAAATATTCTAGCAACTGCCAGTTACTATAGTTAAAATTCCAAAGTGTAAGAGTTCAGAGAACACATATTCTACATGCTATAGGACAGTTACTAGGGTGACCACCTTTTCAAAATGCAAAATGGGGCACATGCAGGAGCCCCTCTGTGGCCCTGTCTCCTGCTCCTTCTCTTCACCCTGAAGCCTCGCCCCATGGCCAGGCCAGAAGCTGAAGCTGGGCAGTGCTAAGACCCGCCCAGGGAACCTGGGCCACTGTGGGGAACCCCAGGCCCTCTACCTGCCTTGGGGCCAGGGTGCCCAAGAGCAGCCTCTAGCCTATGTTCCCACCTTCTGGGGCACGCTGGTGGAGGGTCCAGGACTCCAAGGCTCATCACAGCAGCCTGGGCTCCTGGGGCGGTTCTTACTAATGCCCAGCTCCAGCTTCTGGCCTGGCCAGGGGCAGGGCCTTGGGGGGAAGAGGAGGAGCAGGGGGCGGGGCCACACGGTGAGGGGGTCTAAGGCCCACCTCAGCCACCTCCTAGCCCCTGAGAAGAGGCAGACATGGAGTGGCGCCACAGGGAATCTGTGACAAATGCTGTCCCGGAGTGATTCAGACTGGGACTTGAAATGTACATTTTGGGACCGTCCCGCCCAGTTAGGGATGGGTGGTCACTCTAATGGTTACGCACATTCAGAATCCCAGAACAGATTATTATTTCATTGTGCAACACAAATATTCTCCGCCTACTCCCTAAAAAGGCACAATTAAAGAATTTCAGATGTAAAATGGACATGCTCACAAGCACTCAAACATACCTCTGACTCCTGGAAAGAAAGAGAATCATCCTTCTCTCACCCTTGTCAAGAGAAGCCATATTTCATCCTACTTCCCCAACACACATTTTAAATAGGGATGTCATTCTACGAGGCCATTTTATCTTCCTCCCTCGTTGCTGGGAAATTTGAGGTTCCCTGGTAGTGGTAGGACATGGACTTGGTGTACACAGAATCCAGTCTTACTGAACCAATAGTAGGAGCTAATTTGAGGTATGACAACCCGACAATGAAAAATAATTTTCAACTTCCTCAGATACACATTGCTGTTACTATATATACCGCAGTGAGGTATCCTATGCTTTATCCACCAACAGCAAATTAGGAACCAATTTATTTCCATATGCAAAGAAATAAACAGATACACATATATAATAAGGATTGTTTCCACTCGTGCTTGTGCAAATCCTCTAGACTCAGTGTCAAGGCAAAAAAACCCAACCAATCAATCAAAATTATGTCAAAGACATTAAAAAGCAAAGCTCCTGGAAAATGTTCTCAATCCCAGGCAAAATTGTTTCCCTCTCACTTCCAGAAAAAGCCTGTGAAAACAGGTTAGGCTTCTAGCAGCTTCTCAAGATCATCAAATACAGGCTTTAGTGAACCAAAATGGGTGGATAAATTTAATTCTAAAGCAAACCTCTCAGAGTGTTTAAATCATGCAGTATGGGATTAGATAGACCATATCATCACAAATGCCTCAAATTACAAGGATCCAACCCATTTGTGATTTTATAGGTCAAATCCAACATTTTAAATTTCAACTAGAGGTAATCTAGAAGTGAGTACAAGTCACAAAGCACAGGTCAGAGAGAGAGGGGGGGGGGAAGTAGTGGCTAGTGGCTAGATCACTAGATTGGCATTCAAGAGTTCCTGGCTGTGCTGCTGGCCTGCTGGGTGACACTGGGCCAGCCACTTCACCTCTCTGTGCCTCCATTGTCTCATCTTTAAAATGGCAATAATGACACTCACCTCCTTTGTAATGTACTTGTACATTTACTGTTGAAAACTACTTTATAAGTGCTAGGTATTATTATTATGCACAGATAGAAACTATACTCTGCCAAGCATAAGGAAATTGAGAGGTTGGAGGCAAGAAATAGTTCCTAATGAGTGGCAGCACTTTTTAGCAGGGACAGTGAACTACTGAACCTGAAGAAAATTTCCATAAAATCTGTTTGAAAATCTTTCTATAGGTTTTTTGAACCATCCCATAGAATGTAATAAAGAATTATATCCACTGAATTCCATTGAATAGTTTTTTTTAAATCTATAAAAAGTAGATCATTCTCTATTAGATTGTCTATGTTCTTAGATTATTTTCTATAGAACCCTGTTGGCTTCATTCCTCTTCAAACTTTTCCATGAGGGGCATAACAACATTTGGAATGTAGATGAAAACTTTCTAGTACTGAGTTTCAGAAATATTTCACCTGCTTTTATATTTGAGTTAGATGAAATATCTGAAAATGTAAATAATTACAGAATAAATGGTTGGGTTGTCATTTCACCCATATGATCATTTCAGCCTTTATAGCACTATTGACTTTCACATACAAGCTCTATTTATAGATCCATAGGATCTGCTTTTGTAGCCACTGTAAATGTTTCTTCATATAGTTATAGTTTTCCACCGTTTGTTCTATTTTTGGTCCTTTGCGAGTTTCCTAATCTGCTGTACATTCTTCAGTTAACTGCTGAGCAAGCTCAAGATGTTAATTGGATATATCACTATTTTTCTTGTAAGAGCTCATTAATAGCTGCTCCTGTAGATGGCATAGGTGTTAATCAATTTACATTTGTCCTCAGATTCAGCCAAGTCTCTAATTAATCAGCCGTAAACACATAGGTTTTGGTAGCATCAGTTTCTTTCATTGTGATATAGAAAGCTTAGTCATACCCTTCATTGGCGATTCCTCGAGGTGGAGGATGATCTCTTTCACAGGTTTTATTTTTCATGGGTCCTTTGGTGACTGAGGAGTCCGATCCTTGAGCCACAGCCTAATTGGTAGACATTGCAGGTGGTGTTGGAAGACAGGGTTGTGCCATGATTGTTGCGTGACAGTTGTCTTTCCTTTCTTTTCTGGCATTTTTCTGCAACCAGGGCAGGTGATTTTCCTCAAAAGTGGACGTTCCCCCTCTGACAAGTCTTCACCATTTATTCCTATCCTGGGTAGCTGTCTCCCAGTCTGTGGTGTCAATGCCACATCTCTTGATGTTTATCTTGAGGGTGTCTTTAAAGCGTTTCTTTTGGCCTCCCCGTTTCCTTTCTCCTTTGGTGCGTACAGCAATTGTTTTGGTAAGCATATATCAGGTATGCGTGCACAGTGCCCGCTCCACCCCAGCTGATGCTGGATAATCCTCCCACTTTATGTTGAGGATCTTCTGAAGAAAGTGCTGGTGCTGGCATTGCAGGTTTTTCAGGTATTTTCTATAGGTCAACCAAGTCTCACAGCCGTAGAGGAGAGTTGGGATTACCACTGCTTTATAAACTAAAAGTCTAGTATGTGTTCTGATGTGATTGTTGAACACCTGGCAAGACAGTCTGCCAAAGGCAAGGCTAGCACAGCGCAGGGCCGGCTCCAGGCACCAGCTTCTCAAGCAGGTGCTTGGGGCGGCCGCTCCGGAGAAGGGCGGCAGGTCCAGGTATTCGGCGGCAATTCGGCGGACGGTCCCTCACTCCGCCTGGGAGTGAAGGACCTCCCACTGAATTGCCGCCGCAGATCGCAATCGTGGCTTTTTTTAGATCACGATCGCGGCTTTTGTTTTGTTTTGTTTTGGCTGCTTGGGGCGGCCAAAACCCTGGAGCCGGCCCTGGCACAGCGGATTCATTGCTGAATCTATGTCTGCTCTCTGTGAGAGATGGCTGCCAAGATAGGCAAAGTATTCTACATTTTCCAGTTCTTCTTTGCAATGTAGATCTTCCTTGATGGGTCTGATGATTGACCATGGATTGGCTGGTGGAGAACTTTTATTTTGTTGATGTTCAGAGTTAAACTTAGGCTTTTGTAAGCTTCAGAGAAGCAATTAAGGACTGTTTGTTGATCCTCCTGTGAGTGTGCAACTACAGCACAATCATCTGTGTACTGGACTTCAGTTATTGTTGCTGATACTACTTTAGTTCTGGCATGGAGACGAGAAAGGTTGAAAAGGTTGCTGTCAGTCCGATATTGGATGCCAATGCCCTGTGGTAGATGGTCTCGGGTTAATGTTTTCATAGGTGCTAAGAAAATGGAGAAAGGGGTGGGTGTCAGTACACAGTCTTGTTTTATGCCAGTTCAGATGACAAAGGGCTCAGAGGTAGAGCCACGGTACAGTATGGAGGCAGTCATCTGATCGTGGAGGAGTCTTACAATGGTGATAAATTTGCTATATGTAGCTGCTGGTGTTGTCCTTGACATTTTTCCTGGATCTGCCTGGCTGCAAAAATCATGCTGATGATGCCTCGTGATGGTCTGAAGCCACACTGGGACTCTGGAAGTACTTCCTCTGCAAGAGGGAGCAGGAGATTCAGTAAGATTCTAGCAAGAATCTTCCCAGTGATGGAGAGGAGAGCAATGCCTCATTAATTGCCATTGTCAGCCCTTTTGGAAAATGGTGATGATGTTAGCATTATGGAAGTCAGCAGGGATTTCTTTGGTGTGCCAGATTTTGAGGAGCAGCAAATGAAGCTTGCTAGACAGTGTTTCTTCCTCCACTTTCAGTACTTCAGATGGTATGCCCTCAGGACCTGATGCTTTATTGTTCTTCATTTGTTTATTTGTTTTGCAGACCTCAGATGTCAGTGAGTTGGTAAGTTTCCCAGGTTCGGTGCTGAGGGATGGAGTCGATGGTATTGTCAGTCACAATCGAGTCTCGATTTAGAAGCTTTTGGTAGTATTCCTTCCAGTGCTCTTTGATGGATTTGTTATCTTTAAGAAGGGTACTACCATCTTCGGATATCAGAGCCATAAAGCCACATGAGCTTGGTCCGTACAAATTCTTTGTCTCACGAATAAAGCTCAGCATATCCTGTCTGTCAGCGAATGTTTGGATTTCTTTTGCTTTGTCCTCCCACTATTTGTTTTTGATTTTTCAGATCCTCCTTTAAACTTCAGTTTTGAGCTGATGGAAAAAGCTCTGCTTCTGATTAGATAGTGGTTGGTTTTGCCAGTCGCAGAAAGCTTTTCTCTTCTGGTCCAAAAGGGCTTTAATCTCAATGTTGTTGTTGTTGTTGTCAAACCAGTCCTGATGGCGGCGAGTAGCAAGGTCGATGCATTCCTCATAAGCCTCATGGATAGTCTGTTTTAGGGCTTCCCAGTCTTCTTCAACACTTATGTTGTTATTTCCAGGTGTGCATATGGGTCAGTTTTTCACTAAGGAGTGTTTGGAAGTTCTCTTGGTGCACTGAGAATTGAAGTCTTTGGATGCTGTATTGCTCTCAGTGTAACTTGGATTGCTTTCTATGTTTTGGTGTAATCCTGATGGACATGACTGACCTCATCACGCAGTGGTCAGTCCAGCAATCATCAGCACCTCTCAAGACACAGGTGATTCGGTATTCTTACAATGACATAGTCTAGGAGGTGCCATTGTTTTGAGCTTTGTCTGAAGCTTGTGTTTGTGATAACAAGGTTGTGCTCTGCACATTTGTTGAGTAGAAGCATGCCATTGGAATTGGTCTTGCCCACTCCTTCCCTTCTAATGGTATTACTCCATATGTTAGAATCTTGGCCAACACTTGCGTTAAAGTCCCCTAAGAGGATTATCTTTTTGGAATGGATGACTAAATTTTATCAAGGTCAATGCAGAAGGATTCTCTCTGTTCTTCTTCAGTGTCAAGTGTGGGTGCACATGCACTGATGATAGTGGCAATTGACTTATTGACCAATTGGATGTGGAGGGTCATAAGGCGCCCATTGATGCAGACAGGGAGCTCAGTCAGGCGGTTGACTAGAAGGTTCTTGATAGCAAAGCCAACACTGTGTATTTGCCTGTCGCTTGCTGTTTTTCCTTTCCAGAAGAAAGTGTAACCGCTACCATCTTCCCTCAAGTGGCCTTCATCTGTACTTCTTGTTTTGCTGAGAGCAGCGATGTCGATGTTGTACCTCGAGAGTTCTCAGGCAAAAATTGCTTCTCCTTGATGTGGTGGAGAAGCTTGCATATACTTAAGACCTTAACAGCGATGCCGTCTGAAGTCCTGTATCCTGGTAGGGTCACCTATGGCGGTAAGGTCGAAGATGAGGTACCAAACAAAGTGCAGCCCAACACTACCCAGTATAAGACCTCAATAGCAGAACAGGTGGATGAAGCAGGATCACCTCTCAACGGCTGTGAAGGCAGACAAAGGCTGCAACAGAGGAGAAACCTCCAGTTGTCTTGTAGCTCCTTGCCACCCGACACAGGTGCCTCTTCTGCCAAGATTTGCGTGGCTGCTTGTGCGCAACAGCTCCCCACATTAAACTACTCATGCGCAGGCTTCTTTGAAAGGAAGAACTTTTCCTCCACACCTACCCATAAAATCCTGAGGCGATGGGCGAGTGGCGACAGGGACAGGTGAAGTGATCTTCAGGAGTCCCTAGTCACAGACTGTGGGTGCAGGCGGTGACCCTAAGATAGTCATCATGTGCCCCTGGACTGACCATCTTTTGGCATTTTTGGCAGCAGTGGTCATGACTGAGAGGGCCTTTTTAGGAACCCCATACGGGGAAGGGGCTAGAAAAGGTGCCCCAAACATAGGCTATCCCACCATACCTGACTGGATAACCACGTCCAAAGGGATCACTCCTAATGCGGTCAAAAAAAAATGTTTCTTGCAACTTGGAATGTCCGTACCCTATTAGATAAATCAAAAAGTGAAAGACCCAAATGTAGAAGTCATACCTTTATGCTGCTACTCTACACTTTTAGATCCAACTTTCCCTGCAATGCAGAAAGTAATTTTAGAAAGACAAGAAACCCACAGTCAAATATGGATTACTGGATTCTCTCCAATGTATTCAAAGACATTGTTATTATGGACAGACATCACAAATCTAAGGCATTCTGCTGCCTCCTGATGCTAAGCACTTACCACACCCTGGGATGCATTCCATGGCTATTGTAAGTGAGGATAATGAAATAATACAGTCCTGTGGTGGAAAACAATAAAAGAAAACACTCTTTGCAAATAAAATTCCTTTTTTCAAAGAAAACTATTTATCAGTTTATTTGTCTTTTTCTAAAGAAAGACATTTTACATCCTGTGCCTTTTGTAAGATACAGGTGGCCTACAATAAAAGCCTGGTCTACCTGGGATTGTAGAAATTCATGATCACTCAACAGCAATTACTATGTATGTTCTCTGGAGCCTTCTAACAATAACTTTGTCACTTAGTTCCCTTTTTTATGAGTTGATGTTGTTTCAATTGCCTTTAGTCAACTTGATTCCGAATGGCATTCCTGGTACTCTCTCCTACAGAACACTTATGTCTAGTTCTTGCAACCATTATTCATGTGACTAGATGTTGAGCACAATCTGCAGCTCTTTGTTAAAGGTCCATTTACTGATTATACATTGGGAGATAAAGGCTCAGTTATTTTCTATATTTAAAAATGGTAGTAAGTCACAGTTTTATTAAGAACAATTTGAAACACACAAGGGAAGAGTTTTTGCAGATCTGCTTACAATTTGATAGCCTATTGACACATTCCTATATATATTCCTCGGTACTACACAGTAGCAGTTCAGAAGTCCCTTTCAGAGGATGGGCTGGTTTAAATCCCTCTTGGAGATACAGTAATTCCTAATTCTTCCCAAATCCAGTTCAGTATTTGAATTTAACTACTCAAAACCAAAAAAACCACTCACTGCCTTTAACATACCTGCCCACTGTTGCAATCTTGCATACAGAATAGTTTGCGTAGTGTCATGCTTATTCTGAAACCTAACTCCTGCCTCTGCACACAACACATATATGGAGCTGACTACATGCCCCCAAATCTAATGCCCTCACCTACTGTCTCTGCCTCTGAGAGAGGAAGTTGCTGACACATGAGGAAGTTGTTTCCTTTCTGGTCCACTGCTCTTTATATCCTGCACCGTACCCAAATCAAAAACTCTGCTTCAGTAAATCTCTCTGCTGCATTCAGTCCTCGCCTACTGACCTAGACATCCCCCTTGGCCCTTATTCTGTTCAGTTGTTCCCATCATATGTCCCACAGATTCAATATATTGGCTACTTTAAGTACTGTGCTGCTGCCATGAGTGTCATCAGGCATACAGCTACAGGATACTGCAGTTCAGCTATCCTTATGGAAGCAAAGTATGAATTTTCAGATCATGTTGTGTGACCACAGAAAACACAGGATATGTGTAACTTGGCAGGTATGACAGGTATGTGCAGATATTAAAGTCTTAATTTGCTGCATTTCAATGATGATAATATTTATTGCTTTCCACTGACATTTCAGAGTGAGATTGGTATGCATTCTTTCTTTCTTTCTTTCTTTCTTTCTTTCTTTCTTTCTTTCTTTCTCATTTGCTCCAAGAAAAACAGTTTCTGGACAACACTTGTGTTGTACATAATTAGTCCCATATTGTACAATTATTAGGTGCTGCGGGTGCAAAGAATTAAATTCCTAGTCCTCAAAGGGTGAAAGATAGCTATGAAGAAAAAAACTTGCAAAGCTGAGGTCTACATGGAGAAGATAGACAATTTGCACCTACTGCATCTTGGGTTTCCCTTCCTAAAACACAGCAGTATTATGGCTAAGGCTGTGAGTCTGTCATGGAAGTCATGGATTCCATGACTTTCTGTGACCTCCGTGACTTTTGCAGCGGCTGGTGCGCCTGGCTCAGCATCTCAGAGTTTGGGAGTAGGAGGGGGCAAGGGGACAGGATGGGGTGAGGCAGACTCTGAGCGGCACTTACCTAGGGGGCTCCCCAGAAGCTGCCTGGCCACGCCTCCGCCTAGGAGCTGAGTGAGGGGGATGTCACTGCTTCCAGGGAGCCCCCCAGGAAGGAGCCCCCTTCCCCCTCCCAAACTCTGCTGCTGCTGGAGAGGAAGGTGTGGAGCCAGGTAGGGAGTCTACTGGCTCTGCCAAGCCCCTTCTTCCCAGCACCAGCGGAGGTCCTGGGCTGCACGTCGCCACTCGCCCCTCCCCCCAGCACCCAGGCTGCCATTCCCAAGCATCTGCAGGACCCCCAGGCAGCCCCCCAAGCTATAGTCAGGGGTATATAGTAATAGACAGGTCATGGGCCATGAATATTTGTTTACTGCCCGTAACCTGTCCGTGACCTTTACTAAAAACACCCGTGCCTAAAACATAGCCTTAATTATGGTACATTCCATTTACTGCTGATTGTAACTGAGTGAATGGCATAAGCTAAATTTTTCTTCCTAAATTTCTAATTTCTGCTGTAAGAACATAAAACCAAATAATTCATGAAATTGTGTTGTTCTTTGGTAGCTATTCTTTATTGGTAACCCTTGGTAGTACCCATGCCTTTACATACAAACTTAGGGGGAAAGTTATTTCATGAAATATAAACTTACTTTGATTTAAACATATGCATTCCATAGCAATATGACACATACAGCTAACTTTGCACCTTTGACTGGCTACCCTCTACCTACTAATCCATCTCTCTTGGATCTGTCCTAACACTGAAATTTACCCAGAGGTTTTGAAAGAGTTGACATTCTTTTTTAAATCAACCTGCCAGAAAAATGTTATCTACTTTCCTTCAAAGTGTAATAAAATTTCTGTAGATTGCACCATCATATATTGTGTATATGCCGCATGCTCACAGAAGAACTAATTTAGAAATGTTCCAGAGTTTTAAAAAAAGTATTGGAACTATATCTTGTATAATTACACAAACAATATATCAGCATGCGTTTGGGAGAGCAACTTTACTCTTCTGTGGCAAAGATAAGAGTCAGTCATGAAGGTCACCCTGAACAAGCATCAAGTATTCTGAATATGCTACGTATTTTACAAAAGAACTAATTTAGGAATATTTCAGTGATTTTTTTTTAAGTTATGGCACTATTTCTTGTATCCGTCAACTGTAAAGCCAATGCCTTAGCTTCCATCAATTCAATTGCATAAAGCCAAAAAAAAAGTGAATTTCTGTTCACAAATACACAAAAAAAGTTGTGTATATGTGTGATTCTCCAATATAGATATATAATATTCACACATATACTAACATACATATTTATATGCATTACACTGACATGTACTATGTGTGTTTGAGTGTGTGTGGGGGGGTGTATATACACATACACACAATACGTGTGAAATAACATATCGTGAAATATTAAATACAAAAATAAGTATGAATATTTTGTTAGAGTTTCAGTATAAGCAGGCTGACTGTACTGGGCCTTCTGTGTCTGTACAGGTTTCTCAGATTATTATTTGCCTTTGCAAGGACTGCATTTACATTCTTTGATGTGCATTTAATAAAGTAAATTCCTTTCTCTATACCACACTGCATCTCTTTCCAGGCTGGGAGAGAGCAGGGCCTGGCTGCCTGCAGAAAGGGTACTGGGAGTGAAGCAGGGCTGGGGAGAGCCAGAGGAGTAGGGGAGCTCCAGGCTGGCAACTCCCCAGGCTGCAGGGCCTGGTCCAAGGCCCACAGAGGTACTGGGTGGTAGAGGAAGGCAGCTGGTCCAAATCGCCCTTGCCTATGATGAGTGGCTTTTACACTGCAGCCTGCCCAGTGAGCGGGGGCTAGATGATAACTGGTAGTAGCCCACAACTGAGGCAAGGTGGGGGTTGAGGGTTGGGGGTTCCCCTGGGTGGGGAGACCCTGAGACTGCGGGGGTATGGCCAGGGGGAAGCACCCCAAAGACAAGGGGCACCGGGTCCTTGGAGACACACCGGGGGCAGCGGCAGCGGGACACTGGCCTGCAGAGGGCTCTCTGGAGGCTGGACAAGCTAATTCCCTGAGAGACCAGCAGGAGGTGCTGCAGCGGTGAGTCGCGCACCATCACACACACATTGCTGGTTTTTATTTGTTGTTTGGTGGTCCCAATACTCCATAGTCTCTAAAATGCACAAAAGCTAGATGCTACTGAAACTCTCACCACTAACCTTATCATTATATATTATGAGTGGGGTTAAAACCTTTGAAAGTTTTTAGCTTAATGTGATCTGAAAAACAAATCCTTAAAAGATATTTATGAACCCAGATCTTCCATATACTAGGTTGCTGCAATTTATTCTGAAAATTCAGACTGGCCTTGGAAACCTAGTATTTTGTTAATGTAATGAGATTTACTGTGTAGAAAGGAATATACCTATATATTGAATGAGAAATGTATTTTTATGCATTTCAAACAATAAATTGAAGACTATTTCTATTTTTAAGAGATGTTATCTATGATATTCCTGAACACCGTTTAATGTGTGCTTTGTAAATTTCTCTAAACTGTCTCTAGCACTTTTAGTTTCATCAAAGGATATGTTTTGAAAATCTTTGGGGAAATAATTTTACAATTTTTTTTTTTTTTAGAAATTTTAAAATTAAAGAACCAGTTGAAATTATTTTATTATTTATGATTATAACAACCATAGCTCTGAAGAGCCCCAGTCATGGACCAGGACCCCATTGTGGTAGGTGCTATATAACGACAGAACAAAAATATGGTTCCTGCCCCAAAGAGCTTACAATGTAAAACAAAAGGCAACAAATGGATACAGACAGAGAGGAGGAGGAGGAGGACACGGAAACAATGAGGCAGTACTGGTCAGCATGATAGGCTGTGGTCTCAACATACCAGCACCCTAACAGTCAAGTTTTTTGTCGGTCAACTAAAATTGCATCCATGGCTTTGACTCAGATTTGACTAACATAATCAGGTTCAGAGCTTGAGAAAATACCATGAACTCATACAGCTATGTACAATTTAATGCTACCTTCCCAACTTGAAACAAATGATTGAAGTGGGTCTGCTACACTGAACTCGAGATCACTCAGCTGCTTGATATTGTTCTGATGTGATATTCTACAAGCAAGTTGTGTATCAACCTCATTTATTCAGCATCTTACAGCGTGTCGTTTTCCTTTTCTTAGAAATCTAAGGTATCAGTAGCTTTCTATCTTCCTTTTTATGAAAATGATATTCTCTGTTCTAAGTCAACTCAAGAAATAAATAACTGGCATTTCAAAAAGCTTTTCCTTTTTAGGCAGCATGTTTTGTCAAAGGAATCTTTTCTACAAGAATGAAATGTTATGTGGATGCCTGAGTAAAATTAATTAATGGAGGAAGCATTAGCTTCATGAAACCAAGGTAAACTGTTTGTTAGTCAAGATTATTTTAAACAGCCAAATAAAAAGGTTTAGTCAAATAGCTCTTACTGTAATTTTTTTCTTTAAATTTCTTCAGTAGATTTCTTCCCTTCATACACGAGACAGCACTTTAGAGTTCTAGCTGTTAAATACTTTACCCATTTTATTATGACTGGGAGCATCAATTCAGAGCCAGTTTTGAGAAGCTGTGAAATCTCCAGTGGGAGGGGCCCCACAAGGAGACAAAATTATGCTTATGTTTACTCTTCAGTCCTTCTCCTGACCACATAAGGAGCAAGGCCCTGATTTGCAAGGCACTTCACTGTGGGTTTAACTTTAAGCATGCAAGTAAACTTGTGCTGATTGGGGCCTGAGTAACCAAGCTGATCTGAAGACTGCCTAGTAAAGACTGGAGACACATCTGACCTCCCCAAGTTCAAGTCAACATGGCAGGACTTTTTGGAGATGCCCAGTGGTGGCTTGCATTTAAGTGTGCTACTTGCTGAGAGTTTCATCTGACACTTGGTGCTGGGTTTGGGGTGCTCAGGTTATTCTCACTTCATATGTTAACTGCTCCTCTAACATTTGCAGGTTCCACCAGAGTGCTCCACAAAGTGTGGTCTAGGTGCTGTCCACTCCACTGAACTAAAATTTGCTCCAAGACTCCCAAATCTCTGCTGACTGGGGGATATGCCAAGACTTCGTATGCTGTCTACTCCAGAAGCTGCTTGATGGATGCTCCCTCATGTCTCTTCACTCTTCTCTTGCCTCATATGCACAAGTCTGGCTCTGCAACCCCTGTCACTGAGCTGAGAAACTGATTACATGGGGTGGGGTTGCACAGAGTGAGTGCATTAACTAATCGTGCATTCAGTGTATAACAGTGTGAACAGAAATATGGAAAATGAATTACAGGGATTAATGTAATAACTCATTTATGTCATTTACTGTGAATGACAGCCTCAAAACTTATTTTAATATCTTTTGGCTAACATCACCTGAACCATCCTCTATCACTGTGCTCATATATCACAGTGAGAGGTGCCTTAGATTAGGCAGAGGGATTACATTTTGAACCGGAGTCTTTTTTTCATCTTGATCTCCTGTGATATATCCTGGTCAAAACCACTTTAAAAATATCAGCTATTGGTTCAGCCCAGCAGGAGATCCAAACTCAGGTCTAGATCTCGTTCACACTTTCCATGGGCTGGCAAACTCCAGAGCACTGCAGAGGAAGGGTGCTCAGTGATTGGGGAAAGAACCTACAGTGTATGTAAACAATACCCTTTAACTGGCCTTTGTAGTGTCATTGTCAGGCTGTGGAGGGTCCTGCATCTTGCTCTATTTAGCCCAAGAGTGAGTCAGTGGGATGCGGGTGAGGATGATGTCCAAAGGAAAGTAAAAAAGGGTAACTTAAGAGATAGTAGAAAAACACCAATGTGTGTTAGTGTAAAAAATATTTCAGCATAGAGGGGTAACACTTCAAAAGGCCAAAAGCCCAGTCTCTTTTGGCATGTACAATCCCCACCTACAAAATTCACAGTTCCATTTTTAGGCCCACAAAATTAGAGAACTTTTACCCCTAACTACATAATTTTCACTTGCAGTCAGGTAGTAAGAAGTACGTGTAGCCATGTTTGCACTTGCAATTCAACTGCAGATACAAAAAGCAAGCACAAATTGCACCTGCAAATAGACAGCTAATCTTTAGACAATTTGATCTAAACTGTATGTTGGAAACCAACAGAAATTCCAAAAGAACTATTTTACAATCATAATGGATGTAGAAAATACATTTAGCAATGTGGTATTGACCAAATTAAAGCTAAATTGACATTTTCCTTTATAGAGTATCCCTGATAAAAGCCTTATGTATGAAATGTTGCTACTCATTTCAATATCTATGTTTAATGTGAATTTAAGATAAGGCTTTCATACCATTTACAAATATATATATGTTAGCCATTATAACATCATTTGTTTCAGTCACTCATTACTACTACTTAAATGCAAAGTAATAGTTCAACAACTTCACTGACAGCAGTGATAAATTACAAGAAACCAAAGGAGTAAAAGGTACTATGTCTGCCATCATAGAACTGGGGAGATTGTAAAAATAACAGAAACCTTTAATTAACTCAGGAAATTAAAAGGTGACTTTAATAAAGCAGCCTTAATAACAAGACACACTCAAATGAACTCACTAACACATGTTAATCAAGAACAAGAAGTAATTTCAGGTGTATAAATGATTAGGTGCTTATACACAGCCAAAATTAAACAAAAGACAAATATGTTTTACACTGCTACTCAGATAAATGATGATTCTATGACATTAAAGACCATAAACAAAGCATAAACTACAGGCTTCTAATTACTAAAAATTGGAAGCAGTGTTGGTTGCATAATGAACACTTGTTTTTATACAACAGGGAAATAAAAATTAAGAATCATTCTCCAACTTTAACAGCAGGCAAGATATTGTAGTATACTGAATCGAGCCCATAGGCTAGCATTTCAAGTTGATAATGCAAACTCATATTTTGTTTTTTTTTTCAAATGTGAAATACATTACCTATACTCTGAGAGATCTTTTACAACCTATTGTGTGACTCCACATGTAAGGCCTTATTAAAAAGTTCTGCTTCTGACCAGTTACCTCATGACTTCTTTGGGTTTCCCCTTATGTGAAATAAATCAACTATCAAGAAGCTGTAAACAAGTTATTGTACATGCTCAATAGCTTTTTTTCCAGAAACAATAGGGTGGTCTCTTTCCCCTCTCCCTAGTATACCCAAACTACTAATATATGTCATGAATATATGTCCTGAAATATTTCATTAACAACAAAGCAAAGCAAAACAAAAAAACTCTGAGTTACAGCAGTGTAAACAGGCACAAAAACCTACAAAACAGCCATTTTAGTGGTAATCCTATTACCTGATAATAATTGGAATGAAAATATTTTACTTAAAAAAATATGCTACAGGCTTCTACATCATTTTATGGATGAGTGATATACTGCTGAAACTAGAACATTTTAAGCACAAATCCTTGCAGACGGTAGCCATACTGACATGAATAGACTAAACTACAACTATAAGATGCCTACATTTTTAATGTAATTCAGCTGTTCTCTCCCTTCAATTTTTTTGCCAATGTATGCAAATTGGATACTTTTAAAATTGAGATTTCTACTCTTTATTTATAATGCAAATGACAACAAAAAATATGGGTGCGTGGTTTCTGAAGTTCTAGTTACCTTAAACTCAAATATTTTAAGAAAAATGGTTTAGACAAGTTTAAATACTTCTTCCAACAATTTTTAAGAAGCTAAATTTGGTGACCTGATTTAAAATGAATATGTGGATAATCAGTTCTTAGGAGCACAATTCTTTATCCAGTACTAAACCAGATTTTTTTGTTACGAGAATGAAAGTCCTTCATATAGCAATCAAGATTTCTTTTCCTGGACTATAGTAAATGCCTCAAATGAGGATAATGTGAACTGTCTGCAGCAAGACTACAATCACAGACTGACTTAGACTTTTAAGTATCTCAGACTTTTCAGTTCAGAGTGACAGGTAATTCACTTTTCAAAATCCAGCACAAAGCTTAGGAAACTCTAACGATAATAAAGTGTTCCAGGTGTTTCTCTCAGTGACAACAGCACAAATGCACAAAGGTCCATGGGGTTTCACCAGAGTAACAAAGAATGTAATTTGAAACAATGCCTCAAAGTCTTATATAAATGTGATTAGGATAGAGAAAAACAGTTCACTAGAAATATAATACTAGTATGCTTATTTTTAATTAAATGATTTCCTTACTTTCATATTCACACTATATTTAGCACTTTAAAAATGTATCTGCCTTTTTTTTCTACAAAATGTCCCATTTGAGTTAGGGAATTAAAGTGTAGTCGATTTATAAGCCATGTTTGTTAACTCATTCAAATGAATTTTGGCAACGTACAGTGTACCACATTTATTCTCAGCAGCCATACCCCCCCAGTTTATTCATTTCCTAAAGGAAATTGCAAGTTAATAGAAAAAGCAGCACTGGAACTGCCTCACATCCTATAGTTATTAATTAAGCAAAGTCTGGTTCAGTAACTCTGGATACTCAAAATATAGTTAAACAAAGCCCAGTGCTTCTTGAAATGAAGTTTCAACTTCAATAGTCATTCTAAAAAATTTATGCATTAAAATCTATATTCTTCTTTAAAGAAATTCCTCTAACAATCTTTGAGAAAAGAAGCTCAACTTCTGACCACTTCTTAGTAAGGACTCTCAAGTGGAATATTTAAGAAATCATAGATACATCAAAATAAGTTATTTGGCTTTTCTTTGGAGTCTGCTACTCACGTCAATATGCTATATTTCTATATATAGTTTACTACCCTGTAGTCAATAAAGCAAGAAGCTGCACTAACTACTTTATTAATAATATATAATGGTTAGTAAACTTTAAAATGTACTAATGTAAGAAACTTTTAAATGTTTCTGATAGCTGTAGATCTTACAGGATAATTTATAGTTGTATTTGGTATAAAATGTTAAGCTAGCAGGTAGCATGCTGGGAAAAATGCACATAATCTCAGGTTGTGACAAGTCCATTCCTGTATAGCGAACATTTTCTTAAAAGTTAGCAGGTTATCATTAAAGTGATTTTTAGAATCCATCGCAATAAAAGGTTCCGACAATCTGTCAAATGTGCCTGTAAATTCTGACACAAATTTAAAAATCTATACTTACTGCAAGTCTGAAAGTTGGAGATACATGATGTTATAAATGATAAGTAAATTAAAAATATGGTATATCATGTTCATTGGCCAAATACAAGGTCCAAAGAATACATGAGACCACGTTCCATACATATACTGTGTAAAAAATACAGTCCCCCATTCTGATAATCAACAGACAGTGGGAGCTAAGCTAACAGTGTTGTATTTAAAAAACAAAAAAGAGTTTTCCTTTCACTAGGTTTCACAGAAGGTAAAAAGAAAACCACTTTTCAGAGTCTGATTGTCATTCATGTTCATGTAAGTAAGTAGTTGTTCTTTTTCACTAGGGAATCTTCATTTTGTGTAGTCTGAACAAAATGTATGTAACACACCAGAAATGAGTTAGGAGGGATTATTCAAGGTCAAACAGTAAATTATGTTTGCTATGTTATGTTTTCAGAGACTAAATTTCATCATTGTAATCTCAGTATCACAGTGGAGAGAGCTTGAAGAGGGAGGGGGAAGGAGTTCCTTACACAGGTAAAAAGGAAATCCTAGTGAGGAATTTTGTTTCCCATAATATGAGAACAAGGGATCACAAAGTAAAGGCAGGTAAATTTAAAAGAAATACAAAGATATAATCCAACCCCCACCCCTTTTGCAGCCACAGATCTCCGTGGGCAGAAGTACAAGTATAATTCTGCTTTTCATAAAGAGGTGGCGGTTCTGGTTCCTAGTCTTCAGTTGGAGTCAGTTTCCATGAAGGAAGCAGAATTCAGCCTCCAAACACCATTTCCATTAGTAGTACCTCCATCCTCCAATTTCTGCAATAACAAGGCAACTGAGCTATTGTAGACCAACCCTCATTGCAGGAAGTCTAGTTATGCAGGTAGTACCACACAAAATTGAAACAGTGACACTGGATATCAGTTTGCAATAAGTAATTCTTACTTTTATTTCTCATTTAAAATTATTAACTGGAAATGGTAAAACATATAAACTAGGTGATGTCCACGGTGAATGTTTCCTTTCCCATTTTATTTCATGAAAAAACATTAGGCTAATTATTTAACATGGTTTCTGAAAGTGATAATTATGGATTATGAAAGATAATTATGGATTATGAAAGAAGATTCTTTCAACAAATATTAAAATTAAAAGATTTTTCTTGCAGAACCACTAGGGAATTAAGTGGATGCTGAGAAGTGGTCCGCATTATTTTGTTTCTCTGGGTTTTCTTCAGACATGAAATCTATTGTCTAAGATCAAATCTCGATGTCATTTATCAGGTCACACAAGGGTATAATACAGCAGAAATTATGGGTTTTTTAATTATTGTTTAAAAGGTGAATCTAAAATATATATGCACTGTGCGCATCAAATAGAAGACTAACAAAGCCATTAGCACTAATTAATCCAAACTTCATTTTTTTTCACTTGGGCTCCTGGTAGTTCCTCCCCTTGTTAACAGGATTTGTTCTTTTAAATTCTTTAGGTGCTATTGAAAATCTTCCCCTGAATGCACATTTCCCAACTTCTAATCTTGTGCCTCAAGGATGTCTTTTCTAATAACTTTGCACTATTCTGGTAATCTCACATCAACTAAGGAATCTTGGAAGCCGTTTACTGAGAAAAGATTCTTTAAGTTCTTTATTTATACTACTATATATTTTTCCAGGGGTTTGTTTTAACATCAGCAAGAAGAAAATGATGTTTAAAGGTTAAAAGCATTTGTCAGTGTGGCAAGTGTCTATACACAGCATTACAGCAACATAGCTGTGCTGTAGCACTTGTAGTGTAGACATACCCTAAATCTCTGTTTTCTGTTCTCATAGAGACTTTATATCAATTCTTCATTTGTCTGCTGTTTCCCTTAATGTGAAATACTTTGAAATCTGAATCTGAAATAAGAGTCCATTAAATTGAAACATAACGCACCACATTGCCACATCTCCATCTATGCCCACTTAGTCTTCCATCTCTTCGTTGAGACTACAAACAAGGGTCTCAGTTAGTGGCAATATGGTGCTGGTTCTACTAAATTACTGCATTGGTTTATTTTATATATGACATTAAACTGCCATCAAAGCAAAACAACTTTCATTCACTACTCACCTGGACTAGAGCTGAACAGGTGATCTGGGGAGTGAAAGACATGTTCCATCAGCAGGCACCTCAGCAATCCAGTCTTCTAAAACTGGTTTTATTTATTTCTGAGATATATTAAGTAAATTTGACAATAACTGTAGAACATTTGACAAAATTGGGAAGGTTTTCCTTTTTTTTTTTTTTTAAACAAATGCTGTGAAATTCTGCAAAACTTTCTCTGTCCACCCTCCCTCCCTCCAAACTATCCAAATATTTGTGAAGGAAAACCTAGTGATTTACATCAGCTTCACAAGTGGCAGTCAGAAAGGGGAAACATTCATAACACATTCTCCTGGATGAAATAAAATGCATTGCTTATTTATGCATTGTTTCCAAAATAGAAAGCGTGTGGGGGAAATCATCTAGTTAGATTAGATTAATTAGACATACAGCCCATGAATCTCAATGACACAGTATATAGGTATATGCTCAGTCCTTGTGACTTACGTATTTTTAATTTAGGTTGTATTTTATTGCAATGTGATGCTTATGAAAAAAGGAAGGATGAAAATAATAGCTAGAGACAAGGATAGGGTTGGCAAAGATTTTGTGACTCTTACACAGAACTCCTAGTGCACATAAACCTAACGCTGAATTGGTATAGTTTTGAACTTTTCCTGAGCACACATTAGTTTTCACATAGAAGGCAAACTTGATGTAGCAATAAGACAAACTAATTAAGATTTGATGGAGACCAAATGTCTTTCAGTTGTATGCAACTGTTTTTAACCCAAGTCTTAAGAAGTGAAAAGATAATGCTTAAATCAGGTTTAGCAAGACTTAGCAAAGTGGAAGAATATGTAGGTGAAGAGGGTGGCTCTGGGAAGTTAGGTTGATAGTGAGACCAGGAGGGGGACAGCAGCACACACATGAAGCTTAGATATCACAATGATGGGTGTGGCAAAATATCTAGCTACATGATAGGGACAGGGGAGTAGTGATGGAGCAGAGTTGGAAAGGTGTGTGGGAGCAAGGATTATCAGGAGAGATATAAAGACATAGAGGGAAACTAAGTGAGGCACTCAGGAGAAGGGGGAGTTACAGTGGACAGAGCTGTGCAGGAGGTAGGCCAAGGGGGGTCCTGACTGGGAGCTGTGCTAGCTGGCTAGGATAAGCTGCACCAGAATGCTAGTTAGTGGGGGAAGAAGATGGGACAACATGCTGCCAGCTAACCTGAAGAAGCTGTGTGCAAGCCACTGCAGTGGTTGGGATAACGGAAAAGAGGGTTTGCTGAGGGACAGAGAAGCAGAATGGAAGGGAGCTGAGAATAGGATAAGTACAAAATCAAAGGGTCCAAGTCCTCGAGCAGTGATTCAAACCCTTGATATTAGAGCATCTGTGATGTGCCAGCAATATCACTTCCTGCCATAATCTCCAGCTGAAAAGTGATTTTAAAGGATGAGGTAATTGAATCATGAGTGGGGCAAAGCAGAGGATCCCATTTAGAGCAGCCTAAGAGTCAGGGTCAGACAAAGCAAGCAGTTGGCCATACTTCGATGCTGGGGACCCAGTGCAAAAAGGGAGAAAGAAGATGCAGCACCGAGTTCCCAGCCCTGATATCAAAGTCAAAAGGAAAAGCTACAAACTGTGGGATACATAAAATATCCTGAGTCGCATTCATTTTATAGATTGTTTCCAGGCTAACAAATGCTATTATTTTACTGAAATGTTACTGCTTCCTGCAAGGTCACTTGTAAAAACTATGAATGCAGTCCAGGTAAGACTGCAGTCCTTGATGATGTTTTAGTGGCTGGTTCATTTAGTTCTTTTTTTTTTTTTTTTTTTAAATAACAGTTTTTACACCAGTGTCATTGCAATAAAGTATATCCTTCAGACAAAATGATGCACCATTTAAAAATATTAACATAAATTTCACTGTAAGATGATTAAGACCAAAGTAGTCCTATACAAATTAATTTAGGTAAGTACAGTAGATAAATAAATCAGCACCTTTCTACTTTCAGAAAGCACTTCAAGCAATTTCAAGTCATTAAAAATACTTTTAGCTCCAACATTTTGGCTCTTAGTATAGTCCTAATGGTTATATGACAGTATGTTCTACTACTGGCTATCTGGCTTTTATTACATAGCCTGATCTATTTGATGATCATGCCAGGATATCAGAGAACTACCAAAAAAACCGCCTAAAATAATCAATTATATTTTGGACAAGTCTAATAATATTGTTAATCAAAAATATAATAAATGTCAAAAGCTCCTGTAAATCGTACATTTTATACATTCCTCTTGCTAAATATTTAACTGTTGGAGGAACAACTCTAAAAGGGGAAAGATATAGAAAAGGGACAAAAGCTCTTTACATGCGTTTTAAAAGGTCTTTCCAATTTATTTATTCAATTTCACTTACTGATTTATGACCTAGCTTTATACTCCTATGGCTTAATTTTTGACATCCAACGAAGATCTCATATGGATGAATGTCATTAAGTTTGATTTCTGGTTAGATTATAAACCAATTCCCATAAGGCAAGATACAGTCAATTATTTCCCCTTATGTTGCTATCTTGAAATATTACTGGTTTTTAATATACTCCTTGCAGAATAAGAATCTCTCACCAACACAGTGAATTTCAGGTGTCTGATCCTGAGACAATAAATTTAATAAAGTGCAGAGTACAACTTCAAATGTATCTGATTTATAATGATTTTTGACTCTGTTTTGATTTCACTAAACTTACCCAGACTACGAATGACTTGCCCCTCTCTCTATCAACATTATAAATCCACTTTGATAAAAATCCTTGCGGGCAAATGGTGGGGGGGCTATAACTACACAAAACACTCTAGATTTGCTAGTAAGGATACACTTTGCATTTTTGTAAGGTTCAAGGAATATTATACTAGTAAATGAAATTACAGAGCTGTCAGTTATGTACTGGATCCCCATAGTGATGTTGGTATGATGCTATGAAATCTCAGGAACTCTTTGTCGGGTTTCCAAAGCTATGCAGAAGCTTTTCAAACCTGTGGTGCAGATACTCACTAATTTGCCTCACTTTTCAGCTGACAGCACTGAATGTGAATAAATAAGACACTGTTTCTGGAAGCACAGCACAACACTGTCAGATAGGGCTTTATACCAAAAATCCCATAAAGCTGCTATCCAGGGCTGCTGTGAATAGTGGCGCAACAGCTACCCACTCTCAATCCGAATACTCATTGCACTGATAATTTTTGACAATTTACATGCAGTAGGCTGGCCTGGCACTGATTGGAGCTTGAAAAATAACATTAACCAGGGCCGGCCCACAACATTTTGGCACCTGAGGTGGGGAGTCCAAATGCTCCCTCGCTTGGACCAAAACTTTGAAAGGTCTCAATTCTCCCTTCTTCCTGTTCTACTCCTCTCATGGTACTGCTCTGCTACCTACCCCAATAAAGGAGAACTAACAACTTAAAATGCCTTGTTCAAAAATTTTAAGTAACACTTAACTTTCAAACGCCTGAACAGCAAATGTAACTTTTCTTGTTTGCATAGTAAACACTGGCATTTTTATCCGGGCACTGGCATCCCAAAAATAAGAGGGAACTGGTGCTCTATGAACAACAAAAATACAAATAACAAAGAAAACCTGTACTAATCTAACTAATGAATACCACAATTCACAGTAAGGAAGATAATTTCTCAAGAAACTTGCTGTAGCAAATTGATGAGCTCTGACTACTGATCATGGATAGTAAGAAGGAACTCAGGGAGAGTCTCTGGCAGCTCTGCCCTTTATACCATTGTGCAGCAGCATGAGGCAGCAGAGGGTGCTTGTGCCACCCCAACAGGTACTGATAAGGGAAAAATCTACTCTGGTGGATGGGTGCATACACACCTAACGGGGGGAAAACGTGCAATCATTTGAAGAAGATATAATTTTACTGCTCAGCCAATAATAATTTGAATAATATCACAAAGACCATTTCTCACTCAAGTTTCTTTCATCTATATGAATTTTCTATATAGCAATGGAAAAACACATTATTTGCTTTTGAAGACTAAACAGTAGATGAAGTTAAAATATAATATATTATAGTTGTTCATTACTGAACAACAACTAGACAGCCTGTTGGACAGATTCTATCTCCTAGAACTGGAAGGGACCTTGAAAGGTCATCAAGTCCAGCCCCCTGCCTTCACTAGCAGGACCAAGTACTGATTTTGCCCCAGCTCCCTAAGTGGTCCCCTCAAGGATTGAGCTCACAACCCTGGGTTTAAAAGGCCAATGCTCAACCCTCTGAGCTGTCCCTCCCCTAAGAAAACTAATAAATATTTTAAAAGTGTATAAAATTTGGGATTGCAACAAGGGTACAAAATATGAAATGTGAAATTATATATTTCTCCAACTGAAGTTATTAACAATAATTCTGTTCTTGTGACTGTTTTTATTTTTAGCTATCATGACCTTACAGAACCTTAATCTTTTCTGTGCACTATATACCGTAAGCCAAGACAATTCAACCCTTTTAGTAGCAATACAGGGTGCTCAGAGAAGAACTCTCAAGTACTATTATCTCTGGTACCATCAAACACACTATAATTTGTGCTGTGTATAGCAGTTTTGAAATGTCGTGAGATGGAGTGATTCATGCTTTTTATTTTTCTTGACAATAGATTTTAATATTTTCTGGTGTTTAGAGTGTCAGCTTTTTGACAATGTACATTACATTTTATTTTCTTGTTATCTGAAAGCTAAATTGTTTGACTTGGTATAAAATAAAGCATATCACTTGACTACCACTTCTACCCCCTCTTTTCTTCTCATGGATACATTTGCAGAGTGAATAGCTTGTGATCAGGAAATTAAGCCAGGGGGGAAAAGAAGAAAAAAGAAAAGAGAGAGAAAGGAGCCCACCCTCAAAACAAAACAAAACCAAAAAATAGTGTAAGGAAAGTATATGGATCTTTATAAATGAGAATAATGTAATCACAACACCTATGAATTTTGAAAAAAAGATTTTCTCCAGAAAAAAGATGGATTTATTCAACTCAAAATATTATAGGTTTCATTTACAGAGGTGCTCACGCCTTTTAAAATCGGACCAGATATATACACACAGGGAAGTTTCTAAAGCAGTGCTATCTGAATATTTAGGCTGGGATTTCCAAAGCAGCTAATGAGATTTGGGCACCTAACTCCCACTGAAATTCAATGGAATTGGGGTGCCTACTCCCTTAGGCGCCTTTAAAAATCCCAGACTAACTTTTCAGATAGCATTGCCAGAGGTTTTTTTTAAACATTAAAGTCTCGCAGTCTTAGTATTGCTACTCAACAGGATGGGTAGAGAGTATCATTACTATAGCACTATACTTGTGAAATAACTCATGCATTAGGCTCTGGGGCATGTAGGTCTTTAAAGTGCAATGGAAGATCAATGGAATACAAAAGTTCATATAAAGAATAGTCTCAAAATCTGACAATTCTCAGAAGGGGAAATAGTGTAGGTCTTTATGAAATACACCACCACACAAACTATTTCCAGAATTGCAGCAGCGGTGTCATTTACCCTGAAGGAACTGAGTTTCAGAGCTGTTTGTGACAAGCAATCTAGATATTGGACACAGAACCAAAGGGACAATGAATGCGACAAAACTGACATTTATACTAGTGGTGCCAAAATCATTTTATAGCTCACACTTTCCCTGAAGAAAACCAAATTTATGTGGTCCTGAAAACTTTGTTGAGATAAAGGCAAATCATTTAATGTTTTTAAGGGAAAATAGGAGTGGAAAGGGCAATGCCTGTAGGCGTGGGCAGCATGCAAAGCCACGTGTTTGCACCTCCGCTTAGGAACTGGAGGTAGATGTTGCTGCTTCCCAGGAGCCGCCTGAGGTAAGCGTCGCCTGGATCCCTCACCCCCTCCCGTGCCCCAATCCCCTACCCTGACCCCCTACTGCACCCCAGCCCCACCCCAGAGCCCGAGCCCTCACACCCACACCCTAACCCGCTGCCCCAGCCCAGATCCCCTGCACGCAGCCTGAACCCCTCATTTCTGGCCCCACCCCAGTGCCCACACTCCCATCCCAAAGCCTGTATCCCCTCCAACACCCCAATCCCCTGCCTCAGCCTGGTGCCCACGCCCATACCCCAATCTGGAGCCTCTCCTGCACCCCAAAGCCCTCATGTCCAACCCCACCCCAGAGTCTGTACCCCCAGCCAGAACCCTCACCCCCTCCTACACCCCAACCCCTTGCCCCAGCCCGGAGCCTGCACCCCAAACCCCTCATCCCCAGCCCCACCCCAGAGTCCTCACCCCCTCTCACACCCCAAACCCCTCATCTCTGGCCCCACCCCAGAGCCCACAGTCAGAGCTCTCACCCCATCACACCCCTACCCCATCCTGGTAAAAATGAGCGAGGGTGTGGGAGAGCAAACGATGGAGGGAGGGGGGATGGAGTGAACGGGGTCATGGCCTCGGAGAAGGGGCGGGGCAGGGAGCAGGGCAAGGGTGTTTGGTTTTCTGCAAATACAAAGTTGGCAACCGTAGTGGTATGTAACCAGTCCCTTAAAATTAGCTTCTGTACCAGATGACTGGAGGGTAGCTAATGTAATGCTGATTTTTAAAAAAGGCTTCAGCGGTGTCCTGGTAATTACAGGCCGGTAAGCCTGACTTCAGTACCAGGCAAATTGGTTGAAACTATAGTAAATAACAGAATTATCAGACACAGATGAATACAATATGTTGGGAAAGAGTGAATATAGTTTTTGTAAAAGGAAGTCATGCTTTACCAATCTATTAGAATTCTTTGAGGGTATCAACAAACTATCCCATCGTGTAGGAACGTTAGGAAATATGACAAGATACCACTTTGGTTTAACCAGAAGATATTCAATTATCTGAAACTCAAAAAAGAGTCCTACAAAAAGTGGAAACTAGGTCAAATTACAAAGGATGAACATAAACAAACAACACAAGCATGTAGGGACAAAATTAGAAAGGCCAAGGCATAAAACGAGATTAAACTAGCTAGAGACATAAACAGTAACAAGAAAACATTCTACAAATACATTAGACGCAAGAGGAAGACCAACGACAGGGTAGGCCTGTTACTCGGGGGGCGGGGGGGGGGAGGGAGACAATAACAGAAAAAGTGGAAATGGCAGAAGTGCTAAATGACTTTAGGAGTTTTGAAGCATCAATGACTACATCTCGAAGCTTCCTACTTTCCTGGTGTTCAGATGCTCCGCAGATTGCTTGAGTAGATCATTCAGCAGAGATTTTGAGTAGTGTCTCATGCTGAATATCATGAGTAAGGTTAAGATTTTGTCACAGTTATTTTTAGTAAAAGTCGCGGATAGGTTGCGGGCAATAAACAGAAATTCACGGGAGCCTTAACCTGTCTGTTACTTTTACTAAAAATAATTGGGGGGGGGGGGGAAGAGAGGGCTGGGGGAGGACACAGCCCCAGCTCCAGCCACACCACAGCCATGGGTGGGAGGCAGCACTGCTCCAGCACCGGCCAAAGCTGTGGGGGGTGAGGAGGGGGCCCTCAGCCCTGGCTCCAGCTGAAGTCAAGGGGAATGGGGGGGGGCACACAGCTCCAGCTCCAGCCAAAGCCATGGGGGGGAATGAGGGGGCTCACAGCCATGGCTCCAGCTGAAGCCGTGGGGAATGGGGGGCATGGCCCAGGCTTCAGCACCAGCCGAAGCCATGGGAGGTAGGGGGAGTTCACAGCCTCGACTCCGGCCATGTCCATGGGGGACGGGGGGGTGCAGAGCCCTGGCTCCAGCCCTGGCCTTAGCCATGATGGTGGTGGGGCACACAGCCCAAGCTCTTCCTGCAGCTGTGAGGGGAGTGCAAACCGCGGCTCTGGCCGAAGCCATGAGTTGGGTTTATAAGCCCCAGCTCCACCCCCGCCGCTGACAGCTGAAGTTGAAGTCATGGAGGTCTGGTAAAGTCACAGGATCCATGACCTCCATGACTAAATCATTTCTTTAATCGAGATTCAGTTTTCAAACATGTGTGGGGGGTCCCTCACACAGACCTGCTTGTTACTCGTCCCAATAGGAAGTGCCAATTCTTGTGTTCCAGGGCAGGCACAGTCAGGGATCTCAGATGGATGCTTTCCTCCTGTCTTGGAAATGCAATCCTATGTATGCCTCCCATCCCATTCCACTCCTTTGCCAGGTGTTGCTGGAGTTCAAGGAAGATCATGTTCACATGACTCTCATAGGTCCGGCATGGCCCCAACATTACCAATATTATTTTTCTAAGCCCCATTCTCATAACGATGAGGAAAGGCTCCATAATTTAGATGTTAGAAGGGTGCTGGCCTTTTACTTGGATGGCACTAGATCTTTTAGGTCATCCCAGCTGTTTGTCTCAGTTGTGAACAAAACGAAAGGCCTTTCAGACTTGACTCCGATGATTTTATCCTGAATTTCATCCTGCATATGCCTGTGCTGTGATATTGCAAATGTACATCCTCCAGCGAGGGTGGTGGCTCACTTTACAAGATCTTATGCAGATTACACAGCTTTTTTGGTTTTAGTACTTATAAAATATATTTGTAGAGCTGCAATTTGGTCATTCGTACATACTTTTACTACTCATTATGCTGAGCATTCCAAAGGTGATACCAATTTTGGACAACCAGTTCTTCATCCTGTTCAGGTAGACTCTGAATCTCACGTCCAGTTTGAACTGCTTGTGAGTTCCCTGAAGTGAATGGAAATGTGCAATCACTCAAAGAAAAAATGGTTACTAACCTGTACTGTAGCTGTTGTCCTTCGAGATGTGTTGTGCCTGTCCATCCCATGAGCCAGCCTCCCTCCCCTCTATATCGTCATCTGTCTGATAAAAAGGAACTGAGGAAGGGCCTGGTGGAGCGGGGGGGCTTCCCTTTACTCCATGATGCAGCAGCACACGACAGTAGAGGGCACCTGCTCAACCCCAATGGTTACCACTATGGTAAAAATCTGTGATTCTAGTCCACTGGGTTCAGGCACATGTGCCACACATCTTGACGAACCACAGAGAACAGATTAGTAACCCTTTTTTTCCAGTTGTGTACATGCATTTGAGGGTAAATGTAAAGGTACCTCAAATCCAGGCAGATATAGACAAACTGACAGTAATTCAGAGAACAACAATAACAATGAGTAAGAATCTGGAAAGATTGATTCAGGGCTCGATCTTGCAAGTGGCTGAGCGCACTGGCCCCTAACAAGCAAAGTACTTAGGCACAGCTTTAAACAGGGGGAAGCGATAGCTCAGTGGTTTGAGCAGTGGCCTGCTAAACCCAGGGTTGTGAGTTTAATCCTTGAGGGGACCAGTTAGAGATCTGGGGCAAAAACCAGTACTTGGTCATTTAGTGAAGGCAGGGGGCTGGACTCAATGACCTTTCAGTTCTATGAGAAAGGTATTATTATAAATGTGAGTAATTCCATTGAAGTTAATAGATTGCTCATGTGCCTAACAGTAAGCACACAATTAAGTGTTTTGCAGGACTGGGGCCAGATCACTCAGCACCCTGCAGGACCAAGCCTTTGTGAGGAAAAGTGAAAGACCTGATCAACTGAATTCAACAAAAAGACTGCATTCACTGCAATAGCTTTAGATCATGCCCTAAGATAGATGTATGACTTGCTAAAATGATTATAATGGATATGGGGGTATGTTATTCCATATTCCAGCAGATTTTGTGAACTAAATTTGGTCCTATTAGCCAGGAGCATCCTATATCCTAGCCCTTACCTGTTAGTACAGGCTGGCACATAAAATCTTCTCCATCTGAGGAACTCATGAAGATTGCTCTCTCTCTAAAACTGACTCTCATCTCCCATTGTTCTCAGTGGTACTGAGCTCATAACCTGATGCCTTCTTTCAAAATGGTCATCCCCTCTAATTGTTTACAATGGGAATGAAGCCATGCTGCCCTCAGCTGGTGATCCCCTAGGCTGTCAGGAGTGGAAAGAAACACTCGGTCCCAGTCTCAAAATTGCCACTTGAAGGCAGCCTGTGACTTCATTTCCATTGAGAACAACGGGAGATGGCAACCATTTAGAGAGAGGATAGTTCTTCATAGAATTCTTGGTAGAAGAACATTATTAGTTAGCCCTACTGAAGAAGAAACTTTCAGTTGTGAGGAATGATGAGGGGAAATAATCATTAATTGTAAAGAAAATTCTTCAAATGTAGCATATACACAACGTTTCAGTAAATTTAAAAGTCTCTGGACAAAATAAAGGCCTGGCCCTAGGTGGAAAGTTCCTTAAGGGTCTCATCTTTAATGTATTTTAACTCCTAAACTAATTAACAGATTTACTTGTAAACTCTAAGAAAATTAATTCCATACTCAGAGTAAATACTGTAATTTTGGCTAGGGTATGCTTTTTTTTGTACATAACAAAGATATTGAATCTCTACTTTAAGTGCAAAACTTAATCTTAATTAAGGAGCTGCAACTTGTGCCTCCATAGTGACTTGGTTGGTAAATGCTTCCTCTATGGAATGTGATCACAGAAGCCCTGTATTTGCTCGAATGATAACATACACTGAATATCAGTGAGAGAAGGAAGGCATCGACAGAAGGATGCATGGATGCGCTAAGAGCATAGCTGAAAAGGAGAAGAAATTAATGGTGGCTAAAAAGATACATAGATAAATCAGCTGGGAAATACAATATGCATCCTGGGCTATTAAGATGTAAAAGGTTACTGTAAAAATTATTCTCCTTTTTCAACAGATCTGCTCACCCATATGTATTCAGACTATTGACTTTAGTAGCAAAATATATATTGCTTTTTACTCATATTTTGTTCTATAGGTTCTCATACTTCCCTCTTAACCATAGTATCTGAGGTGCCTGCCAGTTGTGCTTTAAGCAGTGTGACTAACAATTCCACGTGCTTTGTTCTTTTAGCCTTGTTGGGCCAACTCTGAAGGAGACGGAGCTGCAAATTCTGGTCCATCTTGAGCATCATCAACAGGATTGTTTACCAAGCTGCAGTTACTTACACCCGTGCAAACCCATGGCAGGCAAGGGCTTTGTCCAGATGTCATTGAGGGCAAGGTTTTTCCTGCAGAATGTTTATGATGGGGATGATGCACAAAATGGAAAGATCTCAGTTGAGTTTGCAGAGTTGGCAGTTAGAAAACATTGTTTTACTTGCCAGCTGAATACATTTGATATGGAGATAATTCAGTGACACATGCGGAGTGAAAAAATGGCAATTTTACAAACAGATATTTCAGTGTGGAACCTCACTTTAAACTAACAATCTTTCTTTACCACTGGCAATTATTTTGGAAAGGTCATAAAAAGCTGGGGAAGTATGAGATGATTGGAGATGTGTTCTTTAGTTCTGTTCTTCAGTAAAAGAAAAAAGTGTGACTCTAAGAGTAATTTAATGAAATTAAGACAGGGGGAAATTAAGCTAATTATCAGGAAAAAATGTCTGATGCACTGTGAAATAATCTTCCAAGAGAAGTAGTAGAAATCCTGTTGCTTGAGACATTTTAACAATGTAGATCTTGCAAATGTACAATAGGGAGCAATGTCAGGGGAACAGACTAAATGACCTCTTTCTGTAGGTCTAACTTCTGTGATGATCATGTGTTGATATCTAACGCTAAAGAAAATATACTAGTTTAAAATTAGTATTTGGGCTGATGTAGGAGAGAAAGCTGTCAACGGTCAAACGTAAATATCTTCACTAGTAAGCATATCTGACAAGAAGAAGTCATGTGACTGGCAAATGGCGTTATATTTTAATATGTTTTGAATTTTTCCTATGAAATTCTCTTTAAACATCTTAAATCCGATGGTAATTTCTGCCCCCTCCCCACCCCCCCCCAGTAGATATTTATATTCAAGTCTCAATGTTCAAAAGTCATTTTGCCATAGGTGGATTTTAGCATATAAAATAATAGGTGCAAGTGGTTTTGGTGTCTACAATGTAATTTCTGAAAGAGGCGCACAAATGGTGCAAGTGGCATTTTGTGTGCAAAATATTGAGGATTGCTAAAGAGGCACATTGGTAGAAATAGCCCCAAAAAGTGGCCTCTAAGACGTGTTCAAATGCAAATCCAGTAGTGTCCCAGGAGCAAATCAACTGCATCAAAGATTATGCCCATAGCTGACTTCACAGGATGAACAGCCCACACTCCTGCAGCACTGCATTGCCTCATTAATACAGCTCTTTTACAGCCAGAGACAAATGTTTACACTTGGCAGAAGTTTCTAGCTACATGACACACTATGAGTAAAATGCTTCTTTTAGAACTAAACGTATCTTAGGCCCTAATTGGAAGGGGGGAAGGGTGAGGAAGAGGAGGGGCCAGACCCTCCATTCACCTTGGCAGGGGAGATATTCTCTGCCCCTTCCATTCTCACTTTGCACATCATTTCTCCTAACTGGGTAATTCCCTACTGGGCATTGAACAGGCATAGCCAGTGCTTACTGCACCCTCCCCATACCACCCTGCACTGGGGAAGTATCAGAGGCAAGATGGGAAGATGTAGGGTGGAGGAGTGGGGGCCATTGCCAACTGAAGCAGTTTAGAGCAGCCCCGAAGCTGATTTAACCTGTACTAGATGTCAAGCAGAGAATCAGGGAGATGAAATTGGCTCCCCTTTCTGAGGCCTGGTCTACACTTAAAAATTAGATCCACTTACCCATGTCTCTCAGGGCTGTGAAAAATGTCATGTCCTAAACACCATAGTTTAGATGCCCTAACCCCCACTATAGATACAGTTAGGTCAACAGAACTGATAGGCGACAGTCCCTGTTCTGAAGAATTTAATCTCAAATTGCATAAGACTGGGAGGGGAAGAAGAAGCACAGAGGTGAAATTATTTGACCAAAGTCACACAATAGGTATTTAGCAGAGCTGTGGATATAACCCAAGTTTCCTGGTGCCCATCCATTGTTCTGTCCCCTAGACATCAATACATAGAACATCTTTCTTTCTAGTTAGAGATCTGCTGGCAGATCCCAAGCACATTTCAGAGCCCCTATAGTTGTGGACCAGGTAATCAAAACTTGAGAAAACACTCCCTTGACCTCCACCCCCTCCACCCCAGTTTCTCTATTAATAATTCCTCTTAATCATTTGTATGTAAATAATTGCTCAGTTTGGTATTTAAAACTACAATGTGGTAACGATCTTCTGCTTCCTACACTGGTCCTACACTTTCTGTGAGCTATGACACTTAATCAGAAAACAGATTATAGTGTCCATCCCCCCCTAACCCCCCCCCCCCCCCCAAGGTAACATTGGTAAAACTTAAATAAAGGCGAATCTTATCTCTTCCCACAACCCCTTTGGAAATGTTCTTACTCAAACACAAGCAATATTTTAAAGCATTTATTTATTTATTTCCTCTTTATGCTACTCTTTGAAGTTTGACACTGTATGACTGACAAAGTCACTTAATTTGTGTAATTTATTGGAAGTGAAGAATGAATTTTGCTAGTTAGTAATTTCAGTCAACATTGATTCTGAGGAAGGATTTATACTTTTAAGACACATGGTTTGTTTTTCTTCAGAATAACAGTGCAAGCTGCATGATGTGTGAACTGGCCCATTATTTATTTTTAGTATGATGCTCAAATATTAGAAACTAGAACCAAGTGATTATCTGAACAGAATCCAGAGACTAGTAAAGTATAATGTCCACACTTATTAATCTCCTTGTCCTAATCCATGTCACTCTCTTATAATCTGATCCACTCCCTCTGCTTTTGCTTTGGTTCTGACATCTTAAGTATTCAGCAGCACATCATGTTTTTGCACAATCTCAGGGAATTTTCTGCAGATGGCTGTAGAACTCTTCATTTCATCTTCTTTTAAAAGGTGTATATGTCTAAATAATGGCCACATTAATTGGAGGTGGAGTAAAATACACCTTGTTTTGAAAGGATTGTATCCCATTAGAACTATAGCTATATTAGGCACTGGATATGAAGTTTGAAATGAAAAGTATTGCCTTATACTACAGGTACTGCCAAGTGAAGACTCAGCATTTGGCACACCCTTCTCTTAGCTGACAAGAGCCAAAGCTTTGATCATTCAAAGCAAGCCCCTGTTCTCTTCAATTATCTCTCTGTAGAAAAACTTGCCAAAGGAGTAGAACACATATTGGGAAAGCCATTATTTTAAGACTGTAGTCCATCCAGTTGCACATTTTTGTCTAAAACTGCCCCTTTAAATCTGAATTTCCTCAGGTGTGTTGAATGTGGCCACATTCAATCCCTCAAATTTCAGGAAGCCATATAGGGTAACTACTTGATTAGAAAATGCAGCCCTCCCAATTTGATTAAGTACTGATATATTCCAGATGACCTCACTCATTTGTTTGCAAATTCTCAGACTGCTTTCCTTCCATACTGATGTAGTGACAAGTGACATTTTTAAACTGCAGTGGATGCATACGTATTTGGAGTTATTGACTAATAAATTGGCATAGTCAGTATGATTGATTGGAAATTAAATTTGTACCAATCCTAAAGGGTGGACATTTACCAATAGTTTTTACGTAAAAATGGTCAACTTTATTGTCATTTTTGCAAGAATAATTAATTTAAAATTAATAAACCTGCACATTTCTAAATAATACAAATACATAAAAATAGCATGGACAAATGTGCTTTGAAAACATCTAGATATGGGGCCAAATTCTGTTCACCGTAGACTGATGCAGTTCACATTGTCACATTATGTAGCAGGGGAGTATACAAACACTGATTGTACCAGATTTTGCGACATAGGGAGGCTGAAACTAGGTATTGTAGCTGACATTCTCACATTCTGTTTGACCTTCCTAAAAGCACTCCCTAGAACTATTTCTGTGTATTTCAACTGACTTTCCACTCCAGAATACTTGGTGACATTTTGAATGACCAGACTCCTCCTTCCTGATCACAGGTCAGGATGGGTAGAATAATTCTTGGGGAGACTGGCACTTTGTATGGCCAAAGAAATGGTATTTGCTGTTCTTTATCTCCATGAAGATAAGAGAAGTATGCACCATGCGAGAGAGAGAAGAGAACAGCCCATGCGTGGTGAGGTTTATCAGACTTTCTCTGCCCCCTGCTGGAGGTGTCATTGCGCTTACAGCCCACTCCTCAAGGAAAACGCTCTCAGACCATGCTACCAACAAGATAGTCCTCCAGAGACCTAGAAGGGCCAGGAGGAGATGCTGACCAGCCAGACTGTTAAGGAGGCTTGCGTGCTTCTTCTCAGGGGCAATTAAACTGTGATGGAGAAGGAGGAGCTTCTCAGAGTTAGCCCAGAATTCAGAGCCCTCAAGCACGGCAACTAAGTACTTGCCTTTGGAGGGTGGTTGGTTTGTTTTAATTTAAAGGCACAGACACACAAATTCTGAGCTTTGTTACCCTTAGATAACTGTTTAGAGACTGATGCTGAGTTTACCGCATGAGCTGCCCAGCAGGTGGCCACACAACTTGTGGATTAAGGCAGAGAGTGCCTGCAGCACTTCTCTTGGCCCTGCAGAGGGTGCTATGGAGCTGCACCACCTTTGACACTATACATATCCTGGTTAGTTAGTAGTAAATGTCAGGGCTGGCCTTACCATGAGGCGACTGCCTCAGGTGCCAGACCGTGCGGAGGGGAAGGGGAGAGGGGCGCCACTAGGACCCAGAGTGTAGAAAATTGTGTCTGCTGCTGGTGCATATGTATTCTCTCTGCTCTAGATGCACAGAGATGGTGGAGTGCTGCGCTGGAGGAAGGAGGGCACAAGAGACATAACAGGCAGGCAGGAGAAAAGGTGAGAGGGAATAGCAGAAAGCAGCAGGAGCCGCAGGGAGAGAGAGGAGGAGGAGCCTCTTATGTACCTCTCTAGCATCCCCAGGAGCCTGGACTGATTAACACCAGCTTCTCAGGGAGCTTCCCGTTTCCTGCTGCTTCCCTGAACCCACTTGAGGAGAACAGGCAGTCAACTGAAGTAGTCGGAGCCAGTTAGGCCCTTAAGATGCTGATATCTTCCCTCACTCAGGCCCTGCTGCCAGCCTGCTTATTTGTCCCCTTCAATTAAGTGTTGAGGGCTACTATAACTGGCACAGAACAGCAGTCATGAGTGAAAGAAGGAAATGTCCCTCTGGGGCAGCATTCAGAAAAAGAAAGCACGCAAAGGAAGCTTTTCTATCTAAGCAGGAAGGAGCTCTCCTGAGATACATAGACACAAATGTTCACGGTGAGCCTTCCGGCCCCAGTGAGAGTGTGAGTGGTGAGGAGATGCCCGATCTTCCAGTTAGAGTTCAGGTGACCTGGCAGCTACTGCAGCATCCATATCTCCATCTCAAATAGATGTAACCATGAACATTCCTGAAGTAAAGTGTACATCAGTGAAGAGTGTGGTGGAGGCGCAAGAAACAGCTGCTGCTGAGTTTAGTTCCTTAAGTCTAGATGATCCAGGACTGTGGACCCACTTGAGCAGTAGCCTGAAGGACTTCCTTATACTGCATGGGCCACAGCAAGTGAAAAACTTTATGTTCCCCAAAGACAATGAAAATAGAAGTTTCCATCCAACACATTACTGGCGTGAAATCCCCAATGGTGACAAAGTGGCGAGGCCATGGCTTATATATTCAAAACCCCAGAATTCCACGTACTGTTTTTGTTGCAAACTCTTCCAGTCTAATGTTCCAGCCACATTGGGTTCTACTAGAAAAATCTGGCTAGAAATCTGGCATGCCATGAGAAAACAGCAAATCACCAGAGAGTATTCCATAGGTGGAAGGAGCTTGAGATAAGAATAAGGTTAAAGGCCATCATAGATGATCAGCATCAAGAGAAGATTGCATCACAGTCTCTTTACTGGCAAAATGTTCTGAAAAGGCTCATTGCCATTGTGAGAATGCTTGCAACCCAAAGCCTAGCACTGCATGGCACTTCAGATCAGCTGTATGTGCCAAACAATGGAAACTTCTTTAAAACTGTGGAGCTGATGGCTGAGTTTGATACTGTACTCCAGGAGCATCTAAGAAGAGGCACCACCCAAGAAATGTACACAGCACTATCTTGGAAAAATAATTCAAAATGAGATCATGCAGTTACTGGCAACAAAAGTCAAACAAAAGATTGTGGCAGATCTAAAGTCAGCAAGATATTACTCTGTTATTCTGGCCTGCACACCTGACATCAGCCATACGGAACAAATGACTTTATCGGTGTGTTTTGTAACAACAACAGAACCTAGTGAAAATGTCCCTGCAATGGTGACTGTCAGAGAGCATTTTCTAGAATTTATTGACACTGATGATACTACAGGAGCTGGTATGACAAATGTGCTTCTTAAAAAGCTTTAAGATACGGGAATTGCGATAGCTGATATGAGAGGTTAGGGCTACGATAATGGTGCCAACATGAGAGGAAAGAACCAGAGGAGTGCAGACATGGATCCGAGAGTTAAACCCTCAAGCTTTTTTTGTCCCATGCAGTTCTCATTCATTGAACTGGGTGGTCAGTGATGCAGAATCAGCTTCTAGTGAGGCTGCTGAATTTTTAAATGTAATTCAAAGCATCTATGTATTTTTCTCGGCATCAACTCATCAATGGCAAATTTTAAGCAACATCTGGGAACTTCAAATTTCTGTGTGGCTTAGTGTTGGGCATGACATACTGTTTGAAATAAATGTTGTAAGCAAGAGACTCAAGGGTGTTGACTTTGATATATCTAGAAAAATGGAACAACTGGACAAAGCAAAGTCATACCTACAGTCTTACCAGTCAGATGAGGGATTTCAAAACACTCTGAAGAGTGCAAAGAATTTGGCAGAGGAACTTCACACTGGAATACATGTGCACAAATAAAATGACCACCCTCTTTCCAAATGCTTTTATTGCTCTGTGCATACTTCTAACACTTCCTGTAACAGTTGCCAGTGGAGAATGCAGCTTCTCCAAGCTGAAGTTAATAAAAACACATCTACGCTCCACAATGACACAGGAGAGGCTGGTCGGCCTTGCAACCATCTCAATAGAGCATGAGCTGGGCCCAGACTGTGGACCTTCAGCAGGAAGCAGTTCAAATATTTGCAACCAAGAGGCAAGGAAAGTACCACTTTGATTTTTCAAATGGATAAAAATGCCAGTGTTTACTATGCCGACAAGAAAAGTTACATTTGCTGTTCAGGCGTTTAAACGTTAAGTGTTACTTAAAATTTTTGAACAGGGCATTTTAAGTTGTTAGTTCTCCTTTATTGGGGTAGGTAGCAGAGCAGTACCATGAGAGGAGTAGAACAGGAAGAAGGCAGAATTTAGATGTTTAAGAGTTCCATTAAGATTATTTTTACTTGAGTCAGGTGACAACTGAGAAAGAGAAATAATAATCAGGCACGGTATGTCCTTGGAAGAATGGCTAAATCTGCTCACCACCTTGAGAAAAAGATGCAGAAACATCTCAAAGGTGGTGATGCTGATTAAAATATAGAAGAAGAGCTAGCAGAGCAAAATGATACAACTCATTCCAAGAAGCTGCAAAGGTAACAAGACTTTATGATTCATTACTGCTACTTCTATATCTCCACAATGAAGGTTACTGAGTACATGTAGTAAATGAAAGGGGCAAAGGAAAGGATCCATAAACTAGAGAATGAGAGACTGCAACTTCATAAAAGTGTGCAACAGTTCCAGTAAGAATTTGCAAAATTGAGAAAGTGCCTGAGAGATGGAGAAAACAGAATCAACATTGGGGTTCTCTAGGATGGAGGAGCTGAAAGCGTCATTTCACAATCTTTTTTGAAATATTGCTCCCTAAGATTTTAAATCTGTAATTTAACTGCACTAAAACTGACCTTTCACATCATGCATTAATTCCTCATCTGCTGGCTAGGAAAAGAGCAAGAGCTGTTATATTATGGCACCAGAACTTCACAGATAGGTAAATATCCTGGAATCGCTGTGGAGATAAGAGCAGTGGAAATATGGAAGGAAAGGTGTTTATGTTTCAAGACTTTTCTTCTTAATTATAGAAAGAAAAGCTGCATATGTTGAAATCAGGAAGTGCCTGGGAGATAAAGGGCTAGATCCTCAGCTGTGTTGAGCTTATGCTTGGGGCTGTAAAGAGGGTTGAGGAAGGGTTGAGGAGGTGGCCAAAAGGCATTAAGTATGGCTTTCTGTATCCAGATGTGCTAGAGTTTTGTGAAGGCGATGTGGTGCATGCATTCTGCAAACCCAGAGAACTAGCAGACTTCATATGACAGAAGGAGGCCCATAGACTGAGGACACGAAGAAGCTTGTCACTCATAAAACAAAGATTCAGACTGATGACTATTCATTCAAAAAATTAATGCATAGGAAATCTGTTCTTTTTTTGGCTTATAGCTAGAAGTTATATCATGAAAGTTCCTTATACTAACAACAAAAGGATAGTTTAGCTTTCTGTCATCCCCGATCCCAGCCCCCTTTTTAAAAATAAATCTCTTCTACCGTTTTGTCCCACTTCTCAGTGATAATCATATTTAGTTGCAACTATTTCTGATATTATAATAGCCACATTTTGCAATGATACGTCTTCCATATCCCATGCTGGAATTCAATACAGACAGGCTGCTCTCTTCTTAGTGACAGGTTATAATAGATTCCCCCTCCCCGCCCCCCACCATTCTATTGCTCAAGCTTTTTCTAATGATGTTCTAGCCTGAATATAAAGTTGGGTTGCCCTGAGCAGCATTTATGACAGATGGTGGTGACCGCACCAGACCAAGAATCTAGTGTATGGTATGGACTATTCTAATGCCCTTTATGGAGATGCCTGGGTTTTTTTTGGAGAGTGGATCTTCACTGACTACTATTACTTTGTACTGGTTGTGTAAAAATATATCTTGTTACCCTCATGAGTTATCTAAGGCTACCATGTATATGGACTTCTATAACTTACAGACTTAAAAAAAAGACTTTTGTACGTGGTGTTAAGACATCCTTGTGGAATGCAAAAGGCATCCAACACGCCTCTAAAATGAAAGACAATCTTCTTGATGGTTAAAAGGAGTAGTGCTCCAACTGCTTTCCCTCAGGAAACTCACTGGAATCAACTGAAGCATTCTCACCTGTGGCATGAAAAGATGGGGCAATATTCTCTTTATCATATGACAACAAATCCAGAGATGTTACTAAGCTATAAAAATTTCCATTTCCGTTTAAAACTTTGAGGACTCGGCTCTGGGAACAGATGCAGTATTGCCAGACTGAGACGGGGAACAGTGGTTTTGCTTTCCCTTCCTACCTCCCAGAGACACCTAGGAAAAGATTAGATAGGACAGCAAGGAGGTATCTTGGGTGACATTACTATGGTCCCATCACTCTTGAGAGCTAATGAATGACATATCACTAAATTTCCTCTTACAGGTCTGATCCTACTCTCCAATGCAGAACACCTTGCGCTTACAGCATGAAATTTGATTAGGGTGGGTACACATACAAAAAGGGTTCCTGACTTCATAACACGGCAGGAGTTTTGAAAGAGGCTGCATGCCCATTTCTGCTTCCTCCATTATGTTCTTATTTTTCTTAGATGGTTTCATGAAAGGTCTGAAAGTCAACTCCAAAGTCCCTTACTTCAGCAATCTCATATGTATTTGTAGTCCCTTCAAAGGTTGAGAAATTGATTTTTATCCCTATGTATGAAAAATTCTTTATTCCAGACCAGTGACTCTTTTCTAAGACCTGGGAGGGATAGCGGTACTATAACTGTGATGAGGTATCCTGTGAGTTTCCTTGGCAACTGTCATGTGGCCAACATATAATTTTCAGACTATTAATTTAACAATGAGACTCAAAGAGTAGATGTAATGTGAAGATCAGCCACAGCATAAATTGTTTTATGAAATCTACAATTCAAATTACACTGTAACAATCCAAACATCTAAAAGAGCTGTGTCTGAAAACAATATTGAAAATAAGGATACTTCAAAAACAAAAATCCATTAATTTACATACAAGTTGTAAGTATATTGAATTCTGTATAAGGAAATTTAAAAATCACTAGGAGCTTTCATATTGACTTTATTGTAGTTCAATATGTTAAAGTAACAAATCCATCTGAGTGCCCAAGTAGCCATGGCTGACCATATCTTGAATATCAGTTCACTGAATCAGTTAATGAACTCTTGGCATTTTAAACTTGGGTAAGTCATTAACTATGAAGAAAAACAAAGCTCATTATTCAGCTACTCATTCAGCTGCAGGCAAATGCACGGTATTAAGCAAGTAAACCAAACATAATACATAATTTTTTGCATTTACCTCAGCAAATTGCTATTATCATTGCATGTAGAAAACAGGGAAAGGAATTCAGGATAATAAAAATGTGTGTAAGGTTTTTTTGGGGGGAGGAGGGGCATGCATGGGGCACATGCAGGGACGACTACAAAGCAATAAGGCATAATGGCTGAGTTCCAATGTCAGCTACTTCATTTCTGTGCCCTTTAAAAGTTCTGATGTGAATCTTTGTTTCCTTTATGTTTCTTGGATATTTGCAATTCAGAAGAACGGTGAAAGGCAAAGACAAAATCTTGCATCCTGATTTCTTTCATTTGTGTTTCTCATTGTCCAGGGCCAAAGGTCCACAATGTTATAAAAGGGCTTTCGGAGCTGCATGCTCGCTCATCTTCATTTCAATATATTTCCTTGGGAGCACTATTCAGTCCTTCCTGGAGGATCTCAAAACACCGATAAAGTGAAGCCAGCATTCACTCCTTTAAATGCGGTGCTCAACTGTTTGGTGTTTAGGGCCAGTGTATTAGAGTATCGTGTCTAATGTGTGGAATGGTAAATCCCCCAAACAGATATTTCAGTTAAAGAGCACAGCAGCTTGAGCCACTTTGGTTCTCTATCATCTACAGTATTTTTGAACATTCTTTAGATCAGTGGTCTCCAAACTTTTTTGATCGCACACCCCTATCAGTAAAACAATTTTGAGCACGCACCCCCTGCCGTGCCGCAGGGCCGGCTCTACCATTTTTGCCGCCCCAAGCAAAACAAAACAAAACAAAAAAGCGCTCAGACTCCTGCCCGAACTGCCGAAGCGGTGCTGCTCCGGCGGCGCTCCTCCTGCCGCGCACCCCGAAGGATCCTCTTGCGCACCCCTTGGGGTGCGCACACCCCACTTTGGAGACCACTGCTTTAGATAATAAAGGCTGCTGAAGTGAAATAGACACTCTAGAAATCCATGTATATAAACACAACATTTGTTTTTCTTGTGCTGGTGGAAGTTAAAAAAAAAAGAGTACATGTTATTTTTCTCTGGACTATTATTTCTAAAGTGTTAAAACTGATGTGGCATAAGACCTTACATATACTGCAGTATTGTGAAGGATTCTCACAAAATAAAAGAAAGGGAAAAAATCCTCCAGCTCTCCAGAATCTCATGAGATTACTGTCTCCACTTTAATTGCTTAAGTGACAAAGGGTACATAAACACATTAACAGAGTTACCTCTGTGATGAAACAGAACAGTTATTTAGCAGTGCATCAGAACACTACAAAATAGTTTAACACAGGAAGTGATGAACTGCCATCCTCTGTCATCCCACCCCAACATTGCTCCTAGTCTCTGCCTCTCCTCTTCCTCATCCCTCCTAGCTCCATTTTCCATCCCCATAGCTTCTGCCACCTCCAGTTTTCCCACATCCCTCTCACTTTCTGTCCTCCAGCAGCTCAAGCTTTCTCCTTACAGCTGCCTCTAATCCCTTCTGCCATCAGCTTTTCATTACTCCTCTCACCTCTCTCCACATCCCTCTTTCAGCCTGTAACACCACAAAGCTTCCCTGTCTCACTCAGTTCCCATCTGTTTGCTCTCTACTTCTGCCATTGTCAGGTGCCACCATTCCCCCGGCTTCTGCACCTCGAAAGCCCTTTCTTGCTTCACTTTCACTGCCCTCCCCACATTTCTGCCACTTCCACTTTTCCTAACCTGTCACAGCTTAGCTCTCATTATTGCAAAGCCTCCGCTTCACTCCTACCTCTGGACCTACTCAACTCCCCTGTGCTACCTCATGCTCTGTCTCTCCCCCCACCGCTCCCTTAGTTCTGTCCCTTACTCCTCTGTGCTCTCCTAGCTTTGTTGCCTCTAGTCCCAATTTCCCTTGTACTTTTCTCTTCCTCTTTTTTGGATGTGAAGGGGTGGAGCCAATGTCGCAATGGGGTGGGGACACAGAACTGAATCTGCTCCTCTCTTAGCTGCCTGCCTGAAAAGTGGGAGCAGATTGGGAGAGGGACCCCATCAGGGAGATTTTGCCAACGGTACATCAGAATGGTCCTACAGGCAAGAGGTTTCCCAGCAGCTTCCATTTTCCTGCTGAGTACATCAGCTATTTCGCCTGCAATCAGGAGGAGGCCATGTGATAACAGGTACTGCTCTTTGCTCCCTCCAGTCCCTTCTGTCCAGAAGGCACAAAGTTGGGGGAAGAAAGACATTGTCTGGAAGTTGGATTAGATGTAAGTCATGGTCCCTATACATAAATTACACCCATGAGTACAGAACACCCAGCAACAGAACCTTCATGAGGGGACAGGCCCCCAAAATCATGAGATTTTAACAAATGATACATTTTGCACTATTGTTATTCCCTTTTGGGGTTTTCAGCCTTTAGGGTTCACGCTTACAAGCTTTTGTCTACTACCAGGCAATATTGCCAAATCTCATTATTTTATCATGTCTTGTAATAATTGGTGTTTTCTCTTAAACCTCCCATTCCTGGAGTCATATGAATAAGTGAAAATCTCAGCTTTCATTTTTAAAAAAGTAAGTTTCTACTTCTCATGGTTGCAGAGAAAAGCATGAAACATGACCCCAATGTTCCCTAATGGCTCGGAAACAAGGAGGAAATAAAAAGAACCCAGCATTTAGTAGATTTTAAAAAAGTTTCATGATTATTAAACCTATCTTTTGATTTTTTTAGGGGGCCTGACTCATGATTTTTGAATGTTTTGGATTGGCAATACTGACCAAGTGATTAGAAACTGATTTTTTAAAATAAATGAATGTATTCAACTGGAAATTAAATTGAGATTATCAACTCATTTTATGTGAACTATCATATATTACCTCCATCAGATGGCAATGATTTTTTAGTTCTTGACTCCTTACCAGCCTGGTTATATTTCAAACTAGCAACCCAATGTTTGAAAGACTTCACATCCCCTAATTAGTTTCTTGAGGCATCCAGTCCTAGCAAAAGGCATTTCTTGATTTAAAAGTAGAGACTGCTACCCTGTAACAGGAAATGTATAGGTCAGATACAGAATACCAATAAGGATTATTCTTTTCTGGGATGTAAAGCAATCAGTGAAGCACCATAATTGGGTTCAAAGAGATTTGATGTAGAAGGTAAAGATTTTCTACTCCAACCTATAACCTAAACAAAGTCTTTAATATGAACCTCTATGTTTAATATCTCCTAGAGAAATATAATTAAACTGCCTTCTGTAGACGTTGTTTGCAGTTATGTCTCATTTTCCAAAGTGAGGTTGGGAGAAGAACTAGGATTTTAGGCTTGATACCTGTCTTACATCTGATTTAATGATATAATTGATTTCCTTCCCCCCCCATCCAATTACCTTAACTAGGCTAATAATGTTGATTAGAAATATTTCTATGTACATTCAGTGCAGAGGTTAGTTCAAACCCTGATGACGTATCTCTGAACCCTGCAATGTAATGCTTTCTATTTGTATTGTTATAACACTGGCTTTTAAAGGATGTTAACCAATTAATATATTTAAAGTAGGAGCATTCTACTGAACCTCCACTCTCCCTTTGAGAGACTGACCAAACCTAACCTCTGGGTTTAAACTTGATAAAACAAGAATCATATAGAGGGGATTTTCTTGATAAAGTATTAGCTATGGGCTTTAGAGTTTACTAATTCTCTATAGTGCTCTGTGTTCCTCAGCTTTACATATGTAAGCTGTATTTCTGTACATCAATGTCTATAACCAAAAAAAAAAAAATTTAATTAAGGGGGAATCATGATAAAAAAATCTTACATATATTTTCTTGTCAGACATGTTTATACGAAGTTTATTTTTAATGGCAAAGCAAATGTAGAATTGAAATTAAAGTAGATTGTTGGTTTCAACTGCAACTCGGAGGAAGACTGAATGAAGGCAAAATGAGCAACGTTTCTCTGCCCCATCTATATCTGACAACTTTGAGACCTGTCAGTTCTTGGATCTAAGGCTTTTATTTAACTACATTATCTTTTTCTGGGTATTCAGCCCTTTTCAAAATTGTTCATAAACACTTCCAAACTGTTATTTTCTGACCTGTCACTTGGCAGAAGACCTCAGAATCCTCTGCTGATCTTTGTAAAGAATGCAGATTGCACAGAGAATGGCAGTTTCACTGAGTTAGGTGCTGGTGAAAACGGATTGTGACATGTCAAAGGGCTTGGATTCTATTCTCTCATTGCTCAGTTCTCACGGCTAAAGTTAGCTGAGGGTCAAGTCACTGGTAAGAAAAATCTAAGCTTTACAGCTGTTGAAATACTAAACCATCCCAGATTTTTAAGTGATGTCATAGAAATGCAGTTATTACTAGCCTGCCACAGGATCTGCTGATGGCAGTTAGAGTTCTTATTCATCAATGGGCACAAATAATTGAAACAATACATCTGCTCTATGTTCTCTCTCTCTCTCTCTGGCTCTACTGTGATTACTTGCTTTCTTGTGATATTTGCCAGTAACGTCCTACTTAATCAAGCAATTGCTATCCTTTTAGATCTCCTGACAACAGTCTTGTATGTCCATGACGGAGCCTCAATCACTGAAGTAATCCACCTGTTCCAAGCCTTTCCCTTAATAAAGATACCTGATAGGACATTGTATTTGGCAGCGACTATTACAACTGATCAAGCAATTGCCAGACTCATGCATATTTCCTGAAAGCTGCTGCTGTTCTTATTCATCATGAATCCCAGATAATTGAAGTAATTGACCTGCTCCAGGGCCCCTGCTTCAACTCTAATATTTGCTGGGCTGGGACATTCGCCTGTTGTCATGTTCACTTAAGGGCTGCAGTGGGTATAAGCTTTAATTACTTTTTCCACAAGACGTAGTAGGCCATAGAGGAAATCACATTATTTGCATAGCTCGTATTACTGAATTTCCTGACACTAATCTGTTCTTCATACTCGTGCCATTCAGCTATATTCACAATGCCATCTCAGCATAAATGTTGAAAAGATAAGGAGAGAGAGAATGCAAGAGAAATATGACTCCCATATCGAGCTAGTTTCAGGACTATTACTGGAAGGACCATGAGGATTAGCAAGAGCTCACATTACATTTGAGCCTAGTCATTTAACATAATTGCATTCTATTGTTTGAATGGAGCCCGATTAAAAATTGTTCTTGTGGCAGAAGGGCCCTCAAATATTTTACAGCTGGACCCTGGAATTTTGACTATATCCCCCATTTATTTTGTTGTTGAGGGGCAGACTGTTGTCTGATATAAAGATTTTACAATAATCCAATTAAGTGTACTGGCCATAAAAAGCTTTTATGCTGTCATCGGCTGTTGTGGGAATAGGGGTATAGATCTTAGTTGTAGTCACATTATATTGCTTGGTTTTATTTGAGATGTACAAAAATACTGCATTTACTCACTAGATTACATCCCACTCCTGAATTTACTGTCTTCATCTCAAGGATGGATGCCGTGCTGTGTTCATGGTTCTGCTTAGCATCTGAGTAGGTCACAAACTGATCTGCAACTGATTGGCAATGGCTGTTAGAAATCCAACATACCTGCAATATTCCTCAAATGTCAACCATATATTGTAATATTTCACCTCGTTCATTAACATCTGACTTTTCTGAAGCTTCACTTCCTTCTCCAGTCTTGGAGTTCAACATTTTGCCCTGAATAAAGTACAGAATATACTATTGTACATTCTTCTATTTTGAAAGACTTCTTACAACATCCACATGTCTCTCATATGGATGACATGCTTTAGAGTTCAAGCTTTTTCTTCATCTACCATTTTCTCTTCTCTCCTTCCAGCTCCCTAAATTCACACATATAGTTGTTATAGTTATAGTGATTTAAAAGAGAGATTCTGATTTTAAAGCTAGAAAGGCTGCAAAACCTTATAAAGGTGCCCAGATAGGAAGGATAATCTAACAATATAAAATGGTACAGTTAGTTAACTATGCCTTACACTGAAGTTTTCTCTTTAGATGGAGGGCAAACTGATTCAGAAAGTCAAGACAATTTGTTGAGAACAAGACACATTTTACAAGTAAATTGTACCTTGAAAATGAACACAATTTCACTCAGGCATTGTCTTCTATCAGAATTACCTCGAAGAAAAGTAATGCTGTTTTCTTTTTGTTAAAAAGATAAAAACAAAAAAAAAGCCCCTATCATATTTCTAGATAGAGATGGTTCAAAATATATTGGCCAAAGTTTTCTGATTTGTGAGGCTGAATTTTAGACGAGGCTCAGAATATGATTTCCATTTCAGACAGGAAGTGAAAATCTTTTAATTTTTACAACACACACACATACACACACAGAGTGATGTTACCAGATACAGTCCAGACCAATGGGGGGCCTGTGTCACCCTTGCCCTACAACATTGGGTGCCTTACAATGCCTTGCTGAAGTAGCTGCCAACTGTGCCATTCACAAACAGCCTTTCAGCATTCAAGCCACACCCAGAGTGGCTGTGTGTAACTGCAGCCTGTCAGTCACACTTGGGTTACACTCTGGGCTCTCAACAGCCTTGGTTACATAGGTGCTGACTCCGATGGTGCTCCGGGGCTGGAGCACCCAGGGAAAAAAATTAGCGGGTGCTTAGCACCCACCGGGATCCCCTCTCCTCCTCCAGCACCTCCCATCCCATCCGCCAGCGGCCCCATCGATCAACTCTTCCCCCTCTCTCCCAGCGCCTCCCACCACCGCGATCAGCTGTTCCATGATGCGCAGCATGTGCTGGGGTGGGGGAGGAGCAGGGATGGGGTGTCTAGGGCACAGCAGGGGGTTGAGCACCCCAGGGCCCAGAGGAAGCCAGTGCCTGTGCTTGGTTATACTGCAGGATGACCCCAAACACCCGCCACTCTCAGATTTCCCCCCTGAAATGTATGTCCTGTACTGCCCAGCTCTCTCATAGGGAATAATATGCCATCTTTATTATTTCAAATAGTTATTCAGATACTTAAATTTTAAATTAGATAAAACTAATTATTAATTTAGAAGAAATGAGGAACTAAAATGGATATAGAGTATCATAGTTCTAATATATTTTAAAAAAGAAATAACTAAGGAGGCTCGACATATGTCTTTCTCTATCAATAGCTTCTGAATGCAACTCTGCATGAAAAAAAAGAACTTTGTTCTATTACATTTGTTTGAAAGTGTGTGTAACAGTATGGGAAAGCAGCTTTTTGTGAAAGAATGGCTCTATTTACTGTGCATAGGCAGATGAGTGAAACCACAGAAAGTCAGAAGAGTGACTTTATTTAAAGATAATTGGCCCTGACTAATACAAGAAAACAAAACACTGCAGATTTTTGTCAGCAGTGGGATTTAATTATACTCCATTAATTACATCGATGTGTCAACAAAAGGTCAAAAAACAAAACTTTAGAGGAAAAACAGAAAGTAATCCTGCAGCCTGACAGGATTATGGTTAAATCATGTGAAAGAAGAGAAATGAATAATAATTCATGCAGCACTTTTCAAGAAAATTCATGCTCCATTGAAGCTGGGTGAAAAATTCAGGTACAGTAACTTCTCACTTAAAGTCATCCCGGTTAACGTTGTTTCGTTGTTACACTGCTGATCAATTAGGGAACATGCTCAGTTAAAGTTATGCAATGCTCCCTTCTAACGTCGTTTGACAGCCACCTGCTTTGTCCACTGCTTGCAGGAACAGCAGCCTGTTGCAGCTAGCTGATGGGGGCTTGGAACTAGGGTGGACCGGCAGCCCTCTATCAGCTCCCTGCTCCCCTAAGTTCCCTGTGCTGCAGTCGCCCAGCAGGCTAGCAATTGCAGCTGTCCCTCCTCCCACTACCTTGGAGCTGCTCCCCGAGGGAGGGGAGCTAATGTCAGGGTGTCCCCCTCCCCCCTGCTACTACACCCCACTTACCCCTTCTTCTCCATATAGAGCAGGGTGAGGACCTGGATGGAGAGAGACAGAGCGAGCCTGGGGCAGCAGCTGCGTGGTTTGAGCATTAGCCTGCTAAACCCAGGGTTGTGAGTTCAATCCTTGAGGGGGCCATTTAGGGATTTGGGGCAAAAATCTGTCTGGGGATTGATCCTGCTTTGATGGAGCAGGGGGTTGGACTAGATGACCTCCTGAGGTCCCTTCCAACCCTGATATTCTGTGATTCTATGATACTGCTGTCTCAACTTCCTGATCCACTTAAAAAGACAATGCATTTAAGAGTGGGTCAGCTTACTTAAAGGGGCAATGTGCATTTCTCTCTCTCTCCCACACACAAGGTGTGTGTCTGTCTCTGTCTGCTATGCTATCTCCCCTCCCCTCCATTCCTGCTGCCTTGTGGAGTGAGAGGCTACATTAACAACAATGTGTTAACCCTTGAGGGCTCAGCCCAGTGCTAGTTCATCATTTAGCAGCAAGGCATTCCCTGGGAAATATCCCACCCTCTAACTTCACCACCTCAACCAAGCTTCACAATCATCATAGCTGTGAACAGTATTAAATTGTTTGTTTAAAACGTATACTGTGTGTATATCTATATAATTTTTTTGTCTGGTGAAAAAAATTCCCTGGAACCTAACCCCCCCATTTACATTAATTCTTATGGGGAAATTGGATTCGCTTAACATCATTTCGCTTAAAGTCACATTTTTCAGGAACATAACTACACCGTTAAGTGAGGAGTTACTGTAAATCCTCGCCCCTGGCTTTAGTACAACTGAGAGCAGCTGTTATGCTTAGAGCCAGCCTTCCTTGCCCCCAAACCTGTGTTCAACAACACTGGTTTTTCTATATTTGAATGTTTGTGGTTTCTCTAAAACGACTGTAATTAAGTTGATACCCTCTCCCTAGTTACCTCTTTGACAACTGCCAGCGCCTCCTCCTTTATCTAGTGTGGTCACCTCTCATGGTGATCTGGATGAAAGGTTCATTTGCTTATCTGTTCCCTGCTAAGTGGGGTACCATTTTTAAAGAGCCGATATTTGTACCTACAGGCTTGGTTGGTAAATGGCTGGTGTTTCTTCTTCAGGGGTTGTCTCCCAGAAAAGCTAAAAGAAGGGGGAAAGAGCTCTTATGTTGTGTCAAAGAGCTCATTTCCAAGCAACCAGAACTTTGCTCAAGAGTATTAAGTGCTCTAGGCTCCCCTCCCAAGGGGACTTTGCTGCAAGAAATGGCATAGACCGAGGACTTCTCTGCGAGAGACATGTAGGGAACAGCAGCAGAGCTGAGAGGACTCCAGTGAGGTCCCACCTACCCAGTATGTTAATAAATCCAAATCACTAAGCTAGATCAGGTGGTGGCACCTCCTGATAGCAGCTTCCTAGAGCCTGGGGACTTCAAAGAGACACATGGACTACTGCTCTTCACTGATCCAAATTGTGAGTGGGGTTTGCTGAGTAGATGTGTGACATGGTGCAGCCAAGGGACTATTACGTGTAGGACATCTCAATGGGGTGAAAAGGGAGTTAGTCAGACCAGTGCCAAAATTACTGAAATGGGGGGCTATTTTATTCTGTTGCCAGGGGTGCTGGAGCAGTTTGTATCGTGGGGGTGCTGTGAGCCATTGAACCAAAGTAAATCCTGTAGATGATGGAAAACATTTCAAGCCAGGGGGTGCAGCAGCACCCTCAGCACCCCTAGTTCTAGCACCTATGTCTGTTGCTGTGGTTTCCCAAATTTATGACTGTCCCTTTTTCTAATACAGTCTTCCTTGTTTGTGCACAGTCTTGGAGTGCTCGTGAGCTGGGAAGTTCTGCCTTTTAAGGGAGAGTGCATTAGTTCTCTCAGGCTTTCGGTTGGGGGTTTGAGCTGGTTTAGTCATTTCATAAAATCATAGAATTGTAAAACTGGAAGGGACCTCAAGAGGTCTTCTAGTCCAGTTCCCTGCCCTCAAGGCTGGACTAAGTATTATATAGACCATCCCTGACAGGTGTCTGTCTAACCTGCTCTTAAAAATCTCCAATGACAGAGATTCCACAACCTTCCTAGGAAATTTATTCCAGCACTTAACTACCTTAACAGTTATGAAGTTTTTCCTGATGCCCAACCTAAACTGCCCTTGCTGCAATTTAAGCCCATTGCTTCTTGTCCTATCCTCAGAGGTTAATGAGAACAATTTTTCTCCCTCCTCCTTGTAATAACCTTTTATGTATTTGAAAACTGTCATCATGTCCCCCCTCAGTCTTCTCTTCTCCAGACTAAACAAACCCAATTTTTTCAATCTTACCTTTGTCAAGGGGGACCCTAGTTATAGTGAATCTGGCTCTTTTTGCCGCCATTAACCATCTGGCAGAAAGGGTACAAGTAGAACTAAATTCTGCCTTTGTATGTACCCATTGATTTCTATGGCAAACACATGTACCGATCTGATGGCAGAATATGGCCATAGTTTAGGGAGACTCATAATCTTAGTTTGGACCTCCAGCGGCTCTATCAGGAGTCTACTTCTTTCCTTGCCTGCTTTTTATGTGGGTTCCACATGGTTCTGTGCACAACAGATGTCACACACCAATAGATGTCTCAAAAGGGATGAGTGGGGAGCAGCTTCCACTGTAGCACTGGCTTCTCTTCCCTGAATCCTAGGTTCCAGGCTTCATGCATTCCTTCTTGGAACAATCCACAGCAGGGAAAGGAGAATGGCATGGGGTGGCATCTATCATCCCCTCACCAAACCTGGGGATCTGCTCAGTCACAGGCTGTATTATTCTTAGAGTGAAACCCCCTCTGCTTTGTGGAACCTTCACTTAAGGTGTTCTCAGAGGCAGCTACTCGATTGCACCAGAATTGCACCAGGAAGCTGAGAGGAAGTGCAGGAGTCCGGGAGACAGCACTCAAGCACTGTGCCTATAAACAGAATTTTTGCCATCCACAGATTCTAGGGATTACTCTTTCTGCAAGGGAGGGAAACAAACCTCACACTTCTATAGAAATATTTGCTCCTTACACTACCATCTCCCAGCATATTTTTCAAGGGAAAGGACCACGGGATTTGATTCATTATTATAATTATGGTGACAATGAACAGACATGGATTTAAAAAGCCATTTGTCATCTTTTTGCTGAACAAATGAAAAATCCTGCATTCACCTGGTCTTCTACATGCTCTGAGATTACTAGATGTAAGGGCCTGACACTGACACTTTTACTCGTGTTGTGTAGTATTGTATTCCTTGAGTAACCACACTGAAATCACTAATGGTCACACTGAATCATTAAATTACAGTTAGAAACTGAGCAAGTCAAGTATTCAGAGCAGACTGACTACTGCAGGAAGCATATTTCTGCAGGGAACTATTCTGCTGGAGTTGGTAACTTAGAGATTAAGTTAATTACACAAAAACTTTACACAAAAAAGACTTTCTTCAAATGAACTCAGTTGGATCAGAAATTCAAATTAAGTGTAAAATATTGGATGAGCATTGATAAAATATTGAAAGAAAAAATAAAAGTGCTGTGTGACACCGAGTTATAAGAGCATATTCACAATCCAGGGATTTTAATTTATCAGGAAAGATGGACTGAGCTGAACTTTGAAACTGTGTTAACCCTTTTATCATCTCAGTATTCTTTTAACAAATTACAGGTATTTGTTACTGTGGGACTCTCTTCCTAGTCACAAAGTTCATTTAATGGCTGAAGTTTCTTTCTCCTCATGTTTAAAGAGCAATTTATACACTATACACCTGTTCAGTACATTCAGCCTTCTGCTTAGGTAGCTAAGGCTACTCTTAGTCATTGGTTATTTTGTGCCACCATGGCATCATTAAGCTGTGTGAAATACCCCATTTTTAAAGATTGTTCTGGCTATGAACAATTTTGGAAGAGTATAAAAATTGAAATGGAATGAGCATTTCGTATAACATTTCAGATTAGACTATTATAGTAAATTGGAGCATTTCAATCAAGTCCTCTGGTATCTAAACTGATTTATTGCATCCATATTCTTTCGTGTTCCAAAGGTTAGGAAGAACTGTACAACAAAACTGTTTATACTAATAATTCATCTCACTTCCCCTAGACAGCTAGGTTGTGACTGGACTAGCTGCCTCCCTAGGAAAGGAAGCAGTAGGGGGAAGAGCATTCCCTCACAATCTCTCTGCATGGGCTACCAGACTTTGTCCACAGGGATAAGCTGATGGCATGCCCCAATTTTCTCCTCACTCCAAGTCAGGTAGATAAGGAGTGGGCAGTTGAGCTGGTGGAGGTGTCTTAATTTGCTGCTGGTACAGGCCAGCAGCAAATTACTCTCCTCCCCTGGAGCAAGGGGAAAGAAGGGAGGGAATGGTCACAGTGCTTCTTGGGGCTACTCCTAAAGTAGTACACACACAGTTTACACACCACTTCTTGCTCAGGGCTGTTCCTAAAGCAACAATCTAGCCCCCCAAAAATTCTGAAGAAAGAAAAGTTGGGGAATATGGATTATTTCAACATTTCCTGACAAAGAATGAAATAATCACTCTTACAAAATGAAAAAAAAAATCATGCTGTCCCTACTAAATTTTGTATATTGTAGATTGAAAATCTATTGCTTTATAAGCAAATCAAGAGGTGGTTGTTCCTACAACCCTTTGTAATCTTCATTGTCCTCTACAATATTCACTAGTACTTAGAAGTATAACTGAGCAGCATGTGATAATAGCCTATCAGATTTTTTTTGCAAATAATTTTTTGCTTGGGGTTCAGGAAAAACTGGAAAAGTGACAGTCCTTATAATTGTACAAGAGATAATTATGGTTGCTCATTTTAAAATGTGCATCTTAATGGCAATGTAGGGCTAAATAAAAACTATTTCAAACTAAGATATAATTTCAAGGTTAGTATTTTCTTTACACCGTGTGCTGCAAATACAAGGAATTGATTATTTTATTATGTCATTTTAAATATGTATTTTTGAGCAACAATACTGTGTTTCTTAGTACCAGGGCTTTATTTTCAGTTTGATATTTCAGATCATCATCTCAAATGAGAAAGACAAAAGACTTATATATTTGAGTAGAGTGGTATCAAGGGGCAATTATTTTGGAGAGTAATCGTCAGACAGAGAAACTGGGTCCTATTGACAAGAGGTGGCGGGGCTTTCAAAAATGAGACAGGCCCAGCACAGAGGAAGGAAAAACAGAAGAGATTAGATCTGTCAGATGAATTTTTACTTCTGGGACTTTTTTTTGGTCAGTATTTATTTTCAAGTGTCAGAGGACCTGAAGAGGTTCTACTCCACTTCCTTGCAACTTTGATCCATGGAACACACAGGTTTGGGGATTCACTTTTTACTCTAAGAAGTGGGTATTCACCCACGAAAGCTCATGCTCCAATACGTCTGTTAGTCTATAAGGTGCCACAGGACTCTTTGTCGCTTTTTACTTTACATTTTTAACTTCAAGCTAGTACTTCAGGGAAAAATAATCCAAAACACAAATATTCGGGGACAATGAGAAGCCTGAAAAGCAGCAGTAATAGGGAAGATAGTGGACAACTAATTTTTTGTACATTACAGTTTTGGGCTGCGTAAGCAGAGATCTCACATCATGAGGCAGAGTAATGATGGTCCCCGTGCACCCTCCTGCATTGGGATTCACCATAATGTGGTGCTCTGCTTATATTACTGCAGTCTTTTGTCTTGAAAAACTATTCGGGGGGAAAAATATGCGATCGTTCCAAAAATTACCTTTAGTACTTTTGCAACGCTATGTTTTATCCAGAAGTCTAAGTAACCAGTTGTCTTAGCATAGCTCTAATTTAGCCTAATTCTATTCTGCCGAGCGTCTAAGACGCCAGACTCAAGGCTCTGTCTATTCTATGAAGACTGCCACTTGGCAAACAAAATCTTAGACCACAGAATGACTGGCAGCTCTTAAATTATGCTACACTATTTTAGAAATAGAAGACATAAAAGAATTTCAAAGCATAAATAAAATATTATCTAATTTGCATTTCAAAACATTTGCCTGAATATTTGATTTAATACTGACATAAACATATTCCATATCTGATTACATGGCATTTTTCTAAGTTCCCCTTTCCACAGTTCCAATTTTTCCAGTATTTATTCAAATAGAGCTGGTTATGGTGATTCTGCTAATGCATGATGGGAATGCTGATTATATACAGTCAAAGCAGAGCTCCATGCCATGAACCATATGGGCATTTACTGAGGCAAGGGAGAGAGTCACTTTTATGTAATTTTAATGTTTTAATATTGTGTAATTTAATTTATGTCAAGACAAATCAGAAACAAATAAAGCAGGCTGCCACACTTCAACTGGATCCTTATGAGAAGACCTTTGCGTCCGAGCGCCTCATTGACTTCAATGAGGCTCCACGCAGGTGGACTCTTGTACCCCAGTGGAGACTCATTGATGTCAATGGGGATCCACACAGTTTCAAGGGCCTGCCCACACCAGTCAAATGCAGAACTGGGGCCACAATTTGCAACTCTGGCATTTAAAAGGTGTTATTTAAATGAATAAAACTTTGTATATTTAAACTATATATTGATTAGCATCAAGTAGAAAAAAATATTTTGATTTACAGCAGAAATGCTTTCTTTAATGGTATGGAAGCGCAAGTTTTTGAGAGCTGGTTAGATTATTAATTGTCTTTCCATGTGCACTTATACATTTTTTCAAAGATTATTTTAAGACTGAGCACTCTTTGCTGAAATAATCTTGTACAGTAGCAAATGTATTGGAACATGGGATTTGTTGAGTATTTTGCAATTTAGTATATTTAATTTTGAATTTTGCTACTAATTCAGAAAGCTTTAACACTTAATCAGACTAAGCTCAGTAATTCAACCATTGAAAAATGCAATGGTTTAAGATATAAATTGGAAACAACGTTAATGGTTACTTTTCTGAATGATGCAGCAATAGAAAAATAAAGTTGATTACACTACAATTAATGATTTGATTGACTGGTTGCTGTTCAGAAAATATATTCAATAAGGTCTGTCCATACAAATTGTTACCGACGCCATATTACAAAGTACCAAATATAATGGGTTCAGGTAAATCTTTGAACTTCTTGTTTTGAATATTGATTTGGAGGACAGAAACTGAATGTTTATCATCCAATTTAATTTCAGACAGTTAACTACTGTAATAACTCACGTTAGCATTCGGATTGCATTTTGAAGAAATCAAACATTTTTGAAAGAAGAAACTTGCATTCTACCATAAGTAATGTAATACAAGCTATCTCTCCATTTCACCATATAGTGCTTAGAGAACATTATTTATTTAACTTCTGTCACATTCAGAAACTCAAAGAAACATGTTTTGTTCCAAATATTCCATGCTGAAATAGGTTGAAGCTGTGCACTAGGTGTCATGAGTTGCACTGGATGAGAGGCAGAAGGGCCACACTAGCTGACACAGTCAAATTTCCTTCTACAATTACACCACCCTTGAAGAGAAGACACTATACTCCTCCCAGAACATCTGGCCAGTTCTGGCTCGGATACCATGGTGACGGGCACAGTATAAAAACTCAATAGAAAAGAATAATGTAGGATTCTGCTGTCTGGTGTACAGAGGAGGTGAAATATGTTCTTGGTCCCCGCCTTCATCCCTCCCATTTCTGATACCTTTCGGGCAGCTATCATCCACTGGGTAATAAGAGGGAACAAAGACTGTGATACCTGTGGGATTATGGCCACCCTCAGTGTATGTGTGCAATGTGAGGGAAAGTTCCTTTTGCCCTGCCAGATTATGGTTCATGTTTACATGTGAAATTTTATACTTAGTATTGCTATTTGTATATCAAAGTTCAGATCAGCTAACGACTAACAGAAGGTTACTAGATTTCCAATTAAAGGCTTAGCCATAGCTTTACAAAATGTACTTTATGTAATTTCTTTCAGGACTTCCCAAACACTATTCAACATGTATTACTGCTTAAATGTTCCACTTTGAACATGCACCATAGGTAGAAGGTTATTTGCATAGTGACCCTCAAATGCAGTATTTTCAACACTAGTTTTTTTTTATTTATATATATATATAAATATAGATATATTTATACACACACACATATACACACACAGAGTTATATTGTTATATTTTAAAGCAAAATGTACATGTTTTAAGGGCCTGAGCCAAAGCCCACTGAAGTCAGCAGAAAAATACCCATTTACTTCAGTAAATTCTGGATCATTGTGGCCAGAGTAAAGAGGTTTCTTGATACCATGTGCTGTTTCCTCCATGTTATTCACAGGACACACTTTGTGGTGAAAAGTTTAATCTCAACGTGTTTTCCTGCAATAGCTTATAAAATATGACGTTTCTGGTGATAGTCTTAAAACTGATGTAGTTTCATATTATTGTTCTTTTCGTATAGTTTCTAAGAAAGCTGTTGTTAAGCTGTTTATAACTGTACAAATATAGGGTCTGATTCTGACAACTGTCCAGCACTCTCAAATCTTACAGAAGTCAGTAAGAGTTGAAGGCAGGGTCACCCAGAGGATTCAGGGGGCCTGGGGCAAAGCAATTTCGGGGGCCCCTTCCATAAAGAAAAAGTTGCAATATTATAGAATACTCTATTCTTGTGGAGGCCCCTGCGGGGCCCGGGGCAAAATGCCCCACTTGCCCCCACCCCGGGCGGCCCTGGTTGAAGGCACTCCTTACAACAGCAGGAGGCAGTTGCCACCACACTAGATCAGGCTAGTAATGGGTAAATGACAAAACACGCTGACTAGGGGCTCTATCCTATAAACACTACTGTGCATAGTGCTAACTACCACAAGCAGTTTCATTGAGTCAATGGGACAACCTCTTGGTAGTGAGAACTATGCCCAATACTGTCTATAGACCAGATCCTATGTCTGTACTGACTTATTCTGTAAATGTTGAGTTATAATCTATGGTAGAAGCCTCAAAAAACACCAACAACTTTAATGGCAAACAAGTACTCCTATAAAACAAAAAGGTTTTGCTATCATTTTCAAACTTTCTTTTGACGATATGAATTGATTTAAAAAGAAAAAAAAGCTCAAACAGCAAAGTCTTTGAAACATCACCTCAAAATAGGTCAGATACTAACTTCCCAGACTCTGTTTTTATAGCATGAAAGCTGTCTGCGTTTTCTCATGACTTTTCTCCTTGTGGGAGCTCCCATGGATCCTTTCTCTTAGCAAAAGACAATCCATTGACTGAGCCTATCCTAAAGCTAACAAACTGAGCTTTCTCTGGAGAAACAAATGCAAACGGAGTGAAGATATTGACCACAAGTATGGTATGTTACCAGTACTACACTGGCATTGTTGGTTATTTGTTAACATATGTTAGATTCTAAGCAAAATTAAAATATTGTAAGCGTACATATATTTTAATTTTCACTGCAAAGCAGAATAAATATGGAACATTTTCTTTCACTGGAAAAAATCTAGGAACTCTTTTCTCCCCTTTCTGGAGTGTTTTAGTGGTGGCCAATTTGTCTGATTTTAAATTGTTTTGATTTTTAAAATTATTATTACTGAGATACATCTTTCTGATCCTTTTACCTACGTTACACAATTAAGCTATGTGAGTGGAAATTGCCTATTTTCATTTACATGTCTGGCTGTTTATCATTGCAAAAATAATGGGAGAAAGTCAAGGCTTTGTCATGGGAAAATACAATCATCATTTTACTTAAGAAAAAGTTACTGCACCTAACTATTTTCTATTAGAAAAATATTATATAGCCATCTTTAATTGTTTAAAATCATATAGAGATTGGAAAAGAGTCAAATATATACCAAAAAATTACAGTAACATAAATAGCAGGAAGACCAAGGGAGAAACATCTCCCCCTAAGATCTTTAAAAAAAAAAAAAAAAAAGAAAACCAACAACCAACAGTCCAGGTTTTTGTCAGAAAACTTGGCTTAACAAGCCCTTGCTATATCTAACTGGGGGAGGGAGGGCGATACATTTCCCTAGGGTGATAACACAGTTGAGGAAGTTCTGATAAACAGGGAACAATACTCTACGATGACCCAGGAATATTGTAGGCAAAGGAGGGGCCAATCTACTGAAGGCATCAATACAGAATCAGAGAGTAATGAATAAAGATTATTTTCTATCGTACAGCACACTACAATATGAGAATCCGTTGAATCCAGCAATAATTATAGATTTATAATTAAAAACTAGCCAACTGTTAGATATCCAAAAGTAATTATTTATGAGGAATGATCAGTCAGTGGGGGCATTTCTAGTGAGATCCTGCAAGGATTGATTCACGGCCCAGAACTAGTCGATATTTTATCATGATCTGGGGGGGAAATAGAAAATCATTGCTAATAAAGTTTGCAGATGACGGAAAGATTCTTGGGATTGTGAATAACAATGAGGGCATGTCAGTGATCTAGAGTAAAGCAGATCACTTGTTAAGTTAGGTGAACTGAACCAACATGCATTGCAAAACAACCAATGCAAGGTCATACATCTAGACAAAGAATGTAGGACCGTATTCTGGAAAGCAATGAGTCTTAAAAGGACTTAGAGAACATGAGTTCCCAGTGGGATACTGTGGCAAAAAAGGGCTAACATGATACCTGGATGTGTTAACAAAGAAATCCTGCACAGTATATTATCTCTATACATGGCTCCAGAAGATCACTACCAGGAATACCGGGCCAGATCCTCAGCTGGTGTAAAACAGTGCAGCTCCACCAAAGTCAACTGAATTACACAAATGTACAGCAGCCTACGATCTGGCTCTGTGTGTCCACTTCTGGTGTCCACACTTTGAAAAGATGTTGAAAAATTGGAGAGGGTTCAGAGAAGAGCTCAAGAAAGACCTGTCATTAAACACGCTTATAATGAGAGCAGGGAAAGGAACTCAATTATTTAGCTTACTGAAGACAAAGTTAAGAGGCAATTTAATCTCTGTCTGTAAGTACCCATACTGAAAGAAGATATCTGATATTAGAAAGCTCTTTAATCTAATCAACAAAGGCAAAACAAGAGCCAATGTCTGGTAGTTAAATACATTGAAGTTCAAACTGGAAATAGATACAGATTTTTAACAGTGAAGGCTATGAATGCTTGGAACAAATTATCAAGGAATAGTCTCCACACCTTGGTGTTGCTAACTTGAGATGTGTCTTTCTAAACAAAGTGCTCAAGTTCAGTGGTTCTCAACCAGGGTCTGGGCCCCCCTGGGGGGGGGCATGAGTAGGTTTCGGGGGGGGGGGGCTGCCAAGCAGGACCAGTGTTAGACTCGATGGGACCCAGGGCAGAAAGCCTAATCCCTGATATGCAGGGCTGAAGCCCAGGGCCCTGAGCCCCACCACCCGGGGCTGAAGCAGAAGCCTGAGCAATTTAGCTTCACGGGGGCCCCTGTGGTGTGGGGCCCCAGCCAACTGCCTGGCTTGCTACACCCTAACGCTAGCCCTGGCTTTTATATGCAGAAAACAGTTGTTGTGGCACAGGTGGGCTGGGGAGTTTTTATAGCATGTTAGGGGGCCTCAGAAAGAAAAAGGTTGAGAACCCCTTCTCTAGTTTAACCACAAACTGTTGGGCTAGTTGCAGTAATCTAGGGTTACCATATGTCCGGTTTTTCCCGGACATGTCCGGCTTTTCGGCAATCAAACCCCCGTCCGGGGGGAATTGCCAAAAAAACGAACATGTCTGGGAAAAATACGGACGGGCACTTCCCCTCTCGCGGCTGCTCTGCTCCTCCCCTGACTCAGACTTCGGCTCTGTTTAAGAGCCAAGCTGCCCGAGCCAGTGCTACCGGCTTTGGGCAGCTCCCGTGCCTCCGGACCCCAGCAGCTGGCCGGGCACTTCTCCTCCCCGGCTCCAGCTGCTCTGCTCCGGCAGCGCAGGGTCCGGAGGCAAGGGGGCTGCCCGAAGCCCGTAGCGCTGGCTCGGGCAGCTTGGCTCTTAAACAGAGCCGAAGAGTCAGGGGAGGATCAGAGCAGCTGGAGCCCGGGAGGGGAAGTGCCTAGCCGGGGGTGCAGGGTCCGGAGGCATAGGGGCTGCCCGAAGCCCGAGCGCTACCGGCTTCATGGTTTACCGGGCAGCCTCCAGACCCTGTGCCCCCGGCTGGGCGCTTCCCCTCCCGGGCTCCAGCTGTGCTGGGGAAGCGCCGGCCGGGAGTGCAGGGTCTGGAGGCTGCCCGGCAAACCATGAAGCCGGTAGCACTTGGGCAGCCCTTTTCGCGTGGCTGGGAGGGAGGAGGGGGAGTTAGGGCGGGGACTTTGGGGAACGGGCGGAGTTGGGCGGGGAAGGGGTGGAGTTGGGATGGGGAGGGAAAGGGGTGGGGCCAGGGCCCCGTGGAGTGTCCTCTTTTTTTATTTTTTAAATATGGTAACCCTAAGTAATCACCAGGCTAAATTCTATGGTCTGTGTTATGCAGGAGGTCAAACTAGGTGATTATATTTTCCCTTTGTATTTTTAAAGTGTGTAAATCTATGAAAATACATATATTTATATGTACTTGTTACAGTTCAGTATAGTCCAGGAGGTAGGACAGAAGACTTGGGTCCTGTTCCTAGTTCTGAGATTGACACAGTGCATTACTTTGAGTAAAACACTTAATCTTTCTCTGCCTCAGTTTCCTTATGTGCCAAATAGGGTGGATTACATACCAATCTTTGTAAAGCACTTTGAAATCTACTTATGAAAAGCAATATATAAATGTTCATTATTACAAACGTTGTTGTAGCCAAGCTGGTTCCAAGATATGAGAAATATAACATGGGTGAAGTAATATCTTTTATTGGAACAACTTCTGTTGGTGAAAGAAACAAGAGCTCTGCAAATCTCAAAAACTTGTCTCTTTCAACAACAGAAGATATTTCCTCACCCGCCTTTTCTCTCACGTTATCATAAAGTCAGTTTTTACAGGCTATTATATTAAAATTAGTTTCAAAGAGTTATAAATTACAGTTTTAAAGTACCTGTTTTCTAACAAAAAAAACCCAGTATGGACTCTTCTATACGTCTGTTTTGTATAGAATTCTGTACTTAATGGAAAACTATAGTGAATTGTCTATAAGATAGTTCTGTATTCTATAATAATAACACTTAGCTACATAAGATTATGTGATAACTGCTAGAGAATCCTGAAAGAAGCACACTTCTTCATTTGTGATACTAAAATCTAACTGAAATGTTGTCAGCATTTTTAGACACAAAATATTTTGGGCTGCATCATTAGTACAATAAAAAACTCAATAATGTTATAGTTTAAGGAAAGAAGTGTCAAAAATAGCAGACAGGGTATATTTGTCTGAATAGGCAAATAGAACAGTCTATTTTGTACACAATATTCATATGATAACAGTGCTTATTCCATTATAACAAAGAAAGCAGATTTTATTCCTTTGATATTGTTGCTTTTAATGGCTTTTATTAAATAACTTTCCTGTTTGTGATATTAACTAATTTAGTCAGATGGCATATTCTAATCCTATGGATTCTGCTGCAAGCATTACCAAAGAATCATATATCTTCTCTTTACAGACAGTGATGGAGCCAGGTTTTGCAAATGGAGGCAGTGCTGGGTCTTGGTGGTGCCTCCCTATTCAATGGGTGCACTTTTCCTCTGCTGCAGCCACTGCCTCCTTGTTCTGCTGAGGGTGCGCCAATAACCCAGCAGAACCCTTTGCCCTGTTATCACAACCCCTAATCTCAGCCTGAAGGGCCCTCCTGCCACTGTTAACAGACAATATTTCTGTTTTAACAGCATTGCAGTAATTTGTCAAGTCAAATGAATAAAATATTCCATGTGCTCCTTTTTACAAGGTGGATCTAATCCTAGAAAAGACTCTATAGACCTCCTATATGCAAAACAGATTAAGAGAGATACATTCTTTTCCCCACAGTTACTCTATTATTCCTTTTTAGTATTATTAACAAAGTCACATCACCAGTGCAGGTTGAAACAGCTGAGGAAGGAAAACACTGATTTTCCGCCTCCTAGAGAAGTCTGGAGTTGTATGATTGAATAGTGAACAAATCTTTAAAGAGCATATATTATATATGTAACCCCTCTTTCCTCCCTGGGTTAGTCGGCAGCAGGCAACACCCACCTGTGTGCCTGGGCACCTGATGATCATTAAGAAGATCCGGAATATCCCAGTGGTGATGTTGGATAGGTGGGAATCCTCTATTCACCCTCTGCTGCAGTCCCTTTACTCCTAAAGGAATTTAAAATTGGAGGTGCCTCCGCCTGGCTGGCCCCTGTACAAACTCAATGGTGTGCTTTGGGAACCTCCAGGAATAAAGCTATTCCAATAATAAATAATAATAATATAATCTGTGGCATAGATGTAACTCAAAAATACCAATTATAAATAATATACATCCAATATACTTCCATTAAAGTTCACACCTTTACTTAACAACTTAAAAACCCAAGTTATAACAGTCTAAGATTAAATGTCACTACTAATTTAAATCCACAGTGGGCAATTGAATAAAACCAATTAAAGTATATAGTAACAAATGAAATGTATCTAACTGGCATTTACACTGCCACCATTTACCCCACCCTGGAGTGTGCACCCCTCTGGATTGCAGAGTCCTAGACGCTTGCGTGGGCGCGCTGGAAGATCTGCAGCGGGAGACAGCGCTCTGTTGGGTCTGTGCATCAGTCCAGCCAAGGCAACAAGCTGCACAACCCCTCTGATGATTGGAGCTGGCCCCACCACATGTCAGCAGCTCTGGGTCCTGGTTCGGTGGGAAGATCACTCTGCCTCTCCTCAGACTCAGTCTCTCTGCTGTGCCCCTTCCCTTGCAAGACTTTCCCAAACTAGAGTGGGGGTTACTCACAGTGCTTCACTGCAGGCCCACCTCAGTCAGCTCTAGGCACAGCAACAGTCTCTGCCCTGGCTCCAGTGAAGCCATCAACAGCCTCTGAGGCTCCCTGCTCAATCAAAGCCTCAGCAGGCTCTAGCTTCCTAGCAGCAGCTCCTGATATGGACAGAGCTCCACAGCAGCAATCTCGCCCCTTTTCCCAAAATGGAGTCCACCACCTGCTCTCCCTGCACGAGGAAGTCTCCCCACCCTTTCCCCAAGGCATCATGGGAGTTGTAGTCTCTAAGGCTAGATTGCAGCACACCGGCTTTCCCCCAGAACACTCCCAATAAAGTTCAGAGGCCCCTCTAGTAAAGGGTGCCTACATATACATTATAGTTAGTACAACAGCATAGAATAGGCTGACTATATCTTGGTATGATGTTACACAGAGCAGACCAATTTGTACTCAAATATTTTTTTTAAAGTTTGTGAACTAAGAGAGTGCAAGGAAATCATAGAATCATAGAATATCAGGGTTGGAAGGGACCTCAGGAGGTCATCTAGTCCAACCCCCTGCTCAAAGCAGGACCAACCCCAACTAAATCATCCCAGCCAGGGCTTTGTCAAGCCAGGCCTTAAAAACCTCTAAGGAAGGAGATTCCACCACCTCCCTAGGTAACCCATTCCAGTGCTTCACTACCCTCCTAGTGAAAAAGTTTTTCCTAATATCCAACCTAAACCTCCCCCACTGCTACTTGAGACCATTACTCCTTGTTCTGTCATCTGTCTCCACTGAGAACAGCCTAGATCCATCCTCTTTGGAACCCCCCTTTAGGTAGTTGAAAGCAGCTATCAAATCCCCCCCTCATTTTTCTCTTCTGGAGACTAAACAATCCCAGTTCCCTCAGCCTTTCCTCATAAGTCATGTGCTCCAGCCCCCTAATCAGTTTTGTTGCCCTCCGCTGGACTCTTTCCAATTTTTCTACACCCTTCTTGTAGTGTGGGGCCCAAAACTGGACACAATACTCCAGATGAGGCCTCACCAATGTCGAATAGAGGGGAACGATCACGTCCCTCGATCTGCTGGCAATGCCCCTACTTATACAGCCCAAAATGCCGTTAGCCTTCTTGGCAACAAGGGCACACTGTTGAAGGGGGAGGTGCTGGTTCCATGGGGCTATGCGGGGATGTTGGGAGCTGAAATGGAGATGTATCTGCCAGGCAAATTGTGCTGTAGGTCATGGAAAATGTGTGTGGATATACATCCTGGGGAAACAATGTCAGAGAAATAAAGAAAAATGATTTGCACCAGGCTGTGCAGAGGGGCTTAATGCAGTGTCTGGGACAAGGCAGAATGTGGCAGAGCCACTGCTCTGCTCCATTTCATAAATGTAGTTCCCAATGTGTCACGCTTTGCTAGCCTGGAGAATAGTATGTGGCCTACAACTAAGAACACTGAAAAGTAAATGCACTGTCAACCTCTGAAACTCCTTGCCAGAGGGTGTTGTGAAGGCCAATACTATAACGGGGTTCAAAAGGGAGCTAGATAGATTCATGGAGGATAGGTCCATCAATGGCTATTAGCCAGGATGGGCAGGAATGGTGTCCCTAGCCTCTGTTTGCCAGAAGCTGGGAATGGGTGACAGGGCATGGATCACTTGATAATAACCTGTCTGTTCATTCCCTTTGGGGCACCTGCCATTGGCCACTGTCAGAGGACAGGATACTGGGCTTGATGGACCTTTGGTGTGACCCAGTATGGCCGTTCTCATGTTCTAAATTTGCTTGGGGTTAATTTTCTTCTCAAAGATCCTGTTTTCATTTGTAAAATGTGTGAATCTGCAAACTAGGGTGTTTCAAACCCAGTGCTGTGAATAGAACAGAAAATAAAACCTCTCACTCCTTCCCTTTGGGGGTTATAAAAAATCAAAACTGACCCATGCAGGAGAAAAATGTCTCTTCCTCCGAAACCAGTCACTGCTTTCTTTCCCTGTGGGGCCCAATATGTTATCGGCCCCAGCTGCATTTACTCTCTTTTTGATTTCTCTCTTTGATTTCAACCTAGTGCACACCTTACAGGATGTTCGTCCTCCCTGAGAGGCCTCAGTCCAGCTGCCCAGAGGCTTCACACATCCTGGATGGGTAGAAGTCCCATTCCATTGCATAGGGATGATGACACTTACCAGCCTTTGAAACAGCAAAATAAAGTGCTTTAGAAAAGCTAAATATGATTATTTCTTCATATTTTACCTTTCTAAAAGAGAAAACTGCTCTGTGGTATCAACATCCTGAGATCACAGAGGAAGTGAACTGAAATTAACTTGAACTCCATTCTGTTATCATCAGTGGGCAACCTGACACAATAGGAAAAGGCTCTTTGGTTTCCCCTCAGTATCTATGATAACTCTGTTCCTTATCAAATGAATACTAACGTCAACTGATCATTAAAACTGTCATTTTTTTCATAGCTTCATCTGCCTCATAATTGAAATTCTTATTTTAAGAGCATCATCTTAATGTTATTGCTAGCTATGGAATGTCTTGTGAAGAGTGCAACATTAGAGTTAATTTGGCCCTACATCTCTGGTAATGGATACTGTCTGAAATATAATAAACTGAGGAAATCCGTACCTCAGCTGAAAGATGTCAAGGTTACTTTCTCAATTACTGCAGTTTGTTAGAGATCTACAGACAATGGGGTACCATTCCTTATGTCTCACTGATTTCAAATTGCTTATGATCTCTTTGTTAAGCTGTTGAAAGTGAGTTTCCTAACACAACCTGAAAAGGGTTCTCTATATGACTCTTAATTAAACCTGTTTACATACTTTCCTCATCGGCGCTTCCCACTGAGAAAAACTGTGCCAATACTGCTATAAAGATTAAGTACTTCTATGACTGCATTCAATGTAGATTTTTAAAATATCTATAAAAATAGATCATATACCTGTATAAACAGCAGAACATAAAAAGTAGCGTCTATCCAACAGAGATTTCATTTCTTTTAATTTACAGTTAATATGCAGTCTATACAATTCATATTAATGTAGCGAGCTGCATAGACACTCTTCTAATAAACCAATGCAATCTCATTTTTACTCAGGTGTGATTATTTCGTATTACTTACAGCACAACCTCTTTGAACATTCTATGTACTGGGTTTGGTCCTGGGTTGCATGTGCAAAGTGAGTACTATTCCTGTAGTTCTGTGGGTAAATTCCTATGCACAGTAACTGACTATATCCCTGGTGCTGCAAGCACTTACAAACATGCTTAACTTTAAGTATGCAAGTTGTTCCAATTAAGTCAATGGGACTACTCATGTGAGTAAAGTTAAGCATGTGCCTATGTGTTTGCAGGACCAGGGTCCAAATTACACTATTCTGATTCTCCAGTGACTTTTACACCAGAAATGCACACCTGCAGATAGACATTCTTCAGGGTACTGGGAAGAGACAAAAGTGTGCCACATCTCCATCCCCATCTGTCCATTCCCTGTTCTCTGCACCAGTGACTCACAGGGGAATTTTAATTCCTGAATTGATGGTCCTCTCATTCTTGTTTAGGGAGAACCAAAAGGGGGAAAGTATGGCTGTATGTGAAAATAGGCAAAATCACTTCCTAAGACAAATGCTGAATAAATCACATAAGAAGAATGCCCCTCTGGAAAAACAAAAAACAAACAACCAAAAGCTCACACTCCCATGTGAGAGCCTCTGTAATATTCCCCAAAGTTAGTAACCACATATTGCAACATGCAAATACACACTGAGAAAGCAATCCTCCATACTAGACAAAGTCAAATGCTGCAATTTCCATGTTCTACATACCAGGCTAAAATCTTGCACAGAAAACATACTGCAGGGAGGGTAACAGGAAGAGAGACATATGTCTCACCAGGGGATATCACTTGCAGAACAGCTATGCAGAACTGTGAAATGTTGTTACTAAGTGAGGTCCCCGTACAGGAGCTTTGAATTTTTCATTACAGCAGCCTCATGGCTGCTCTAGTTAACATAAGCAACTTACATCAACTTTACTCAGGCACCAGCCAGAGACTGAGGCTGTGTGCAAGCCTTCTAGCTTGGGTAGACAGACATGTGCTAAGGGGGTTCAAGTTAATGCACTAAACATAGCAGTGTGAAAGTTGCAGCTTGGGCTGGAGCTCGGGCTCTTAGCCCACCTGACCCCTAGACCAATCTCCAGAACGAGCCACAACATCCACACTATATTTTTTAGAATGCTAGTTCGATTGCTAGCACAAGTCTGTTTACCCAGGCTGGGATGCTCACACCCAGCTTCAGTGCAGATCTACCCTTACTCTTCAGGGTCTAGGATATCTAAATTTCTGGGATAAAGAGCATGGTCAGCAACTCCACTCCTCTGGCACAATGGAACGCTCCAACCTTCTACAATGAGGGAAAAGCTCATCTGTGCAGGAGACAGGTGTAAGACTATGGAATGAACTCCCACAGAAACTGAGGACCATTCATCACAAACCTCACCACATTTCGTTGTAGGTACAAGATGCATTTCTTTGATTTGCCTTCACTAATACAAACCTATAGCAACCAGTATATTTAAAAATTATAACAAAAAAATTACCAAAACAAAACACTCCACTGCAAACTCTTCTCCTCCTGTGGAGAAGACGAGAGAACAAACATGGGATGGATGTTAGTCACACTGCTCAATGCACTACTGGAAGGTGCTCTGATACTGCATTCATCATCATAGTATAACAAGCTTAGTAGAAGAACAGAACAGAACACAGGTGCAGCTGCCTACATATGGTGCAATACAGTGGAGCATCAATCCCACTGTTTTACTGCAGGGATGAAAAACAGAAGAGATGCAGCTATATTTATGAAGAGAGTGAATCTATTTATAAAGTAAGTCTAGACAGACAGACTGAAAAGTAAATATACTGTAGGTTGCACTATTGCTATTCAAACCTTAGTGCTAAATGCTTCACAAATTGTTTATTTTACATTGTAAGGTGTTAGATGCTAGTCCTAGAAATCAATGTGCTTCTGAGAACCAGCAACAGCTTAACTTTCTCAACAAAATAGAGTTATGATTTAGGACTCATACAACTCTCTCCGTTCTCAAAGTTAAATAGCATTTGCTAATGAATTATAAGAAAGACTGATGCAACTGGAGGTGTCCTCTACCAATCCCCCACTAGTTTAGAGCAGCTGCTTTTCAACTGTCACAGGGAAGTCTCAAAGTTCAGTGTGAATTGCCTACACTAAACACACTGTAGTTATGTTGGTTCTTGTGGATAATATCAATCTGTATACACAATGGAGCTGAAGACAGAAGAATTGAGTCTAGCCTTTTGGGGTTATGGCTTTGGTCCTGTGACATGTTCCTCAATATACTTTTTGTCAATGAACATGTCATATCTTGGGAGATCTACAAGCAGTTCTTTGGAAACATGCTTTTACATAAAGATGAATGATTGTGGTCTCAACGTTCTTTGAAGCTTATTGCAAAGAGACATGTGAATTACTTTGTTTTCCCTCTAGAGCATACATTGTTCACATGCAACATCTGGTAAATACAATAGCTTTTCCCCTAATCTCCTCTTCATATTGATAGGTACATCTTCAAAAACAAGTGGACAGTGAGGGAGGGTGGGAAGGAGGTGGGATGAAAGGGGATGGTTCTCTACTGCCTTACATCTTGTGTAGTTATATACCCCTCTGCAAAGTTACTGGTAAAGTGTGTGTAGAAAAGTACCAGATAGGAATGGTAGCATTTTACACCTACTTTGCACAAGCATAAATAACTAAACAAGGCTCAAGGCAGGGAGAACACCACATTTCCCCCCCAAATGTTGTCATGTCCCCAGAGATATGCCACCAGAAAACATGTGATACGATTTTTCCTTTATTAAGAAAATAATTCAAAATTTGGCAAAAACAAGGTAAATTCTTACAAAATGCAGCTTTAATCCTTAAAAATCTTTGGGAAAAATATACCTGAAATATAATAAGGGCCCAATCCTGCCTCCATTGAAGTCAGAGCCAAAACTGATCGGATGCTAGACTTTCCTCCCCCCCCCCAACCCCCCCACCCCAGATACACAAAAGAAAAATATTTGGGCAACTAAGTCTATGAAGTTTGTGTTAGCAGATGTGAGAATTTATTATCGGGATGCAGATTTATGTGTAAAAGAAACACTGTTAGTAGATAGTGAATGTAAAACACCTCTTCTTGACCATAAACAAGGAGTAAAGGTCTCAAGTTGCAATGGGGGAGGTTTAGGTTGGATATTAGGAAAAACTTTTTCACTAGGAGGATGGTGAAGCACTGGAATGGGTTGCTAGGGAGGTGGTGGAATCTCCTTCCTTGGAGGTTTTTAAGGTCAGGCTTGACAAAGCCCTGGCTGGGATGATTTAGTTGGGAATTGGTCCTGCTTTGAGCAGCGGGTTGGACTAGATGACCTCCTGAGGTCCCTTCCAACCCTGATATTCTATGATTCTATGATAAAAGATCTTGCACAATAACTTATTTTAACTAATGGATTCACACCTGATTATCCTTTTCATTGAAAGATAGTAACATTATTTAGTTCATAAAAACTAAGAAGTGTGAGTGATAAAGGTATCAATTTAGGAACAGAGCCCAGGGGCTCTGTGATACTTTATGAAATTGCCATATGACCTTTAATGCTAGGTGACGATAACGTGACTCTGTTGCAGTTTCGACAGAAGAACCAACTTTATGGGTTCTATGGTTTTTATTCTGAAAAAAAATCTTAAAATCAATTAAACTTTTCCCCAAAACTACCTACACTACACATTTTACGATCTAAAAATAAGCAATACAATTACTAAATCGGAGTTACATTGGGATTGAGTTAATAAATGAACAATAATATGTAATGGATTCACCAATTGACCAAAAATTTTTCTATGAACACAATCAATGTTTTTATCATGAAGTTAGCATAACATATGATCAATTTTTATACAGAACATCCTTGGAAACTTAAAAAGGCATCATCCACTTCCCAGCTCTTGGAAATAGTGCTGAGGCCCTGTCATAGTTTCTGCACTCCAGCTACCTTTCACCCTGGGCTCTTACTCTACCCAATTTACTCATTGTGACAGTTTCTAACTTCCACTTTTATGACAAAGCAGCTTCTACAACACTCTTTTTTTTATCTAAAACCTAAATATGCACATGCTATTTCTTCTGACACTCATACTTTCATTCTCATTCACACCTTAAAAAGTGTAGAGGAAAAAAATCCATAATATGGTAGACTTCTCCATGAAAGAGAGAGAGTTCTTTAAAGAGAAATGACTTAGCTATATTATCAGATAGAGTCCTTTATAGTTTGTTAATAAGACTAAAATTATTGTAATCTCAGTTGTAATTAACATGGAAAAATTAACCTACAAATATTTAGAAAAAAAAAATATATAAATGGCATTTTTGTCTGACAGATGAAAAGGAGCGCTAAAGAAGACTAGCGTATAGTACAATAATCATGCAGAAAGAATCATAGTGGAAAGACTCTCATTTACTGCAAATGGCAATGGATCAGGCCCATAGAAAAATCCTAATAAAACTGAAATGATACAAGAAATACTTTAAGGAAAACTGAATATAGCATTTGCAGTTCCCTTTTAGTAAGACATCTATCCCTAGGGTGCATTAGGGGGATGGAAAAACAACTTGGTTTTCCTTTTATATGAACATTCAAGGACATTTTTGAAGTTATTCTGCATTTCATTGCACTACATTAAATGCACTGTGCTCCATTAAAATACTTCCAGGCGTTATTATAATTCTGAAAGGAAAAACTGTGACCCAACTAGTGTGTCAGTTACCTGCATCATGAGTAGCAATACAGGATGGGACACACTCTCCACTGGGCTGCTACATCCTGCCCTCATGCAGAAAGATGGGAGGAAGCAGAAAGGGGCAGGTAGAGGGTGGACCCTTGGCTCCCCTCCCCAACACACTCACTAGGATAGCTTTACCAAGGCACTGGGAAACATATACTGCACAGTGTATAGACCTGATGCATTTTACTCTTTCGCCAGAGCAGAGGGTGAGTGAGGGAGAGATTGTGACTCAACATGCTGCCCCTTCCTCTTACACAATTGAGCCCTAAAGTTGCCCTGGAATATGGTGTGGTAAAAACCTGTACTGTAACTGTTGGTTTTCAACATATTTATTCCACTCAGATGTGCACACCCCCAGACAAAACCAGACAACTTTGATTAGCAGTACCCATCGGAGGAGGGGGCACTCGTGCCCTGTGCCCCTGGCTATTTAAGGGCAATGCCACCCCAACCACCTCAGGTCCTTCGCACTGAACATCAAGAGTAGGCACTCCTGTGCAGAAGGGATGGAAGGTGGGTCATGGAATACATGTCTGCACCCGTCAAAGAACAACAGTTATTGCACATGTCAGTAACCGTTTTTCTTCTTTGAGTGGTTGCAGACGTATTCCACTCAGGTGACTTACAAGCAGAACTCACAGGAGGTGGGGCTCTGCCTACTTAAACAATGACTGCAGAACTGCCTTCCCAAAGTTTGCATCTGACCTAGACGCAGCAGTAATAGTATAGTGCTTGGTAAAAGTATGTACAGAAGACCAAGTAGCAGCCCTGCAAATTTCCAGTATTGAAGCATCACTGAAGAATGTTATCGATGTTGCTTGGGCCCTTATTGAATGAGCCCATAATCTCTACAGAGGTATGGTCTGAGTTACTTCATATGCTGTTGTGATGCAGGAAGTTATCCGTCTTGAAATCCTCTGTGCAGAGACCACCTGACCCTTCATTTGATCCATATAGCAGACGAAAATTCGAGATGATGCCTGAAAAGGCTTAGTCCTCCCTACGTAAAATGCTGAGCACCATCTCATATCCAACAAATATCTAGCGAACAGGGGCCAGCAAACAGGGAGTTTGAGAGGGATATCCCCTGCTGAAGAAAGAGCAAGCACTAATTCTTGGGGTGAGTGAGCTTGTTTGTCTCTGATTTTTCTTTTGGCTTGCTTAAAATGTACAGTGTGGTCTGTTGGGGATTGTGTGTTTAGGGATTGTGTGGGAGCAGGGACCAAAGGCTCACTAACTGCTAGATGAGTGCACTAGCAATGCTCTAGCCTCCTGTGCTTTGATCCTTGATCACCTCCACAAATATTGATTCGATCCATCCACCGCACAAGGGCCTGCAGGACACATGGCAACACATGCACTAGACCAGCAGTTCTCAAACTGGGATATGCGGACCCTTGGGGGTCTACGAGGGTACTCAGGGGGTCTGCGAGTCATGTCTGGGGCCACCAGCCCCACTGATCAACTCCTCTTCCTCCCTCCCAGTGCCTGTTGCACGCCACGAAACAGCTGTTCAGCGGCATGCAGGAGACGCTGGAAGGGAGAGGGAGGAGTGGGGACGGGGCATGCTCAGGGAAGGGCGCGGAAAGAGGTGGGGAAGAGGAGGGGCAGGAGTGAAGCGGGGGCAGGAAGAGGTGGGGTGGGGCCTTGGGGGAACGGGTGGAGTGGGAGCGGGGCCTGGGGCTAAGCGGGGTTTGAGCACCCCTGGGGAAAATTAGAAGCCATCTTGGCAGTCTGCAAAAATTTTTAAATCAAAATGGGGATCCTTGGGTTTCTAAAGTTGGAGAACCGCTGCACTAGGCCATCCAATGACTGACAATTTGGGTGATATATCAACTTGAGCCAAGCCTGAAGAGGACGAAGACACAACCTCATATGCTTGTACTACATAAGTACAGGTGGCCATATCACCGAGCAACATCAGGCATACACAAATCATAGTGGAAGGGTGAGATTGGAGGGATAGACACACATGATGAATTATCTGAAAATTACTTGGAAGGAAACACCCTCAAACCTGTAGAATCTAGTATCGCTCCAATGAACTCAATTTTTGCATTGCTACTAAAGTTGATTTTTTTTCTGTTTACGATCAGACCCAGATGGTTGAAGAGAGGTAATGTGAACTGGACACGGTCAAGGAACTGATCTCTGGGCTTGCCCCTCACTAACCAATCCTCCAGGTAAGGAAAGACATGTATTCCTCTCTTCCTGAGATGTGCAGCTACTACAGCCATGGCATTTGTTAAAAACCATACGGGCCAAAGAGAGGCCAAAGGGGAGCACAGTGTATTGATGCTGCTGCCTGGAATGACTACAAATCGCAGAAGCTTCCTGTGGCTCAGGAAAATCACCACATGGAAATAGGCATCCTGGAGATTGAGGGATACACAGTCCGTTGTTGTGACTCAAAATGGGGAGAATAGTAGCTAAGGTAACCATGTGGAATCTCATGTACCTGTTGAGATTGCAGAGACTGCAAATAGGTCTCACTCCTCCCTGGGACTTGGGAAACGGTGAGTAGAATCCTTTCCCCTGATGCTGCAGGGAAACTTCCTCTATAGACCCCAAAGCCTACAGAGTCTGGACCTGCAATAGGAGCAGTGAAGTGGTCCCTGAGAATGGATGGGTAGGGAATGGGAAGCGGGAAATGGACAGAAATTGAATGGTATAACACAATTCCACAGTGCCCATGACCCATTTGTCTGCGGATATTGCCTCCCAAGCATTGTGGATGTGAGAAAGCCTATCCCCGAATGGCAGGAAGTTCACAACTGGAATGCTGCTCTCGGGCTAACCATCTAAATGGTTGCTTGCCCAAAGCTTGGGGAGGATGGGCTGGCTGGTTAAAGTTAGACCCAGAAGGCATTCTGTTGTGCAATTTACGCCCCTCGCTGGAGTTGTCTTGATGCCTTGATAGATCAGGTGTCTGCCAGAAGTACCACTTGCTCCTGCTGTTGCTGGGATATAAACTCCCAATGAATGCAGAGTCCTTAAACAAATGTAAAGTCTCATCCATTCTGTCAGAAAACAAAAAAACAACCCTGGAAAGGTTGGTCTTTATGCTCTACTGCACCTCTGGAGCTATGCCAGAGTTCTGCAACCATGAGCTCTTTTTCATCATGATTGCTGAAGCCATAACTCTGGAAGCTGCATCCACTATGTCCAGTGCCGACTGCAAAGATGCCCTGGCAACCAGGTGACCTTCTGCAATAAACACAATAAACACCTGAATTCTTCCCTGAAGTATTCAGGCAAATGTGTTCATCAATTTGGCTATAGATTTCCAATTCATAAAATTATATTTCAGTAACAGCACCTGCAGATTTCCAATGCGGATTTGTAAGAACACAGTCAAATATTTTTTTCTTAGACTTTTTGTCCTTGGGCGTGGACTTATATCTCCCTTCCCAGGATCTCTCATTAGCTGCTGAGTTAGGGGCCAGATGAGAACAAAAACACTGGAAACCCTGCATAGGAATGTAATGCCACTTGTCAGTGTGCTTCACTGTAGGAGGAAGGAAGCTGGGGTATGCCACAAAGTCTTAGCAGGTGCTAACACTGCTTCATTTATAGGGAGAGCAACTCTCCCCAGGGCTGAGGACTGAAGAATGTCCACCAACTTGTGGTATTTTCACACACAAACTCAGCCTGAATACCCAAGGCTGAAGACATTCACTGCAGGAGATCCTGGTGTGACTTAAAACCCTCAGCCACTGGAGAGGAAGATTCCTGTACTGCAGAGACAGCTGGTGTTGAGGAAGATGAAAGAAGCAGTGCCATTGGAACCTCCTGCAGCAGCACAGGTCCTTGTATAAGCAACCCAGGCTGAACCTCCTCTCAGACTCCATCTGAGTCTGCAAAATAGATGGCTGGAGAGGGGATACCACGGGTTGGCTGTGCGACCATGACCTGGAGTGGGCTGAGGATCGGGACTTTACAGACTGAGGAACGTCCCATGGATTCCAATAAGGTCACTGAAGATAGGGATATAACATTGGTGCCAGTAGGCAGTGGGCCAAGAGCCCGTCTCTATTGTGAGAGTGGTGCCAATCTCAGTACTGATTGTGATCGATAGGAGGTCTCAACAAGCTACGAGAACATGTCTCAAAAACAAGGGGGGGGGGATGTCCCCAAGCTCGATCCCAACAATCCCCCACCAAGTTATTGAAGGCAAGGGGAGAACCACCCCAGGTGGAGCAAGCAAACATCCAGCCTCGTCTGAAGCCCAATAACACTGGTTGCATCAGTACAAAGGTAGATAGAGAAGTCAATGTCTTAAGGACTGGCAGAGGCATCACACTCCTACATGGTACCGAAACAGAAGATGGCACCAAAGCCAGGGTTGGTACCCATCCTGTAGATGTGGTCTGCATTGCAGTCATCTGTGGTACAGAAGTTAGTGACTGTGCCAATGGGCTCCTCATTATTGAGGCCAACTTCAGTTTCCCACTCTGTGTCTTAGGCAGTGCCAAAGATGGTGCTGACAACTGAGACAAGGGGGGGGGGGTATGTCCCCAAGCTCGATCCCAACAATCTCCCACCAAGTTATTGAAGGCAAGGGGAGAACCACCCCAGGTGGAGCAAGCAAACATCCAGCCTCGTCTGAAGCCCAATAACACTGGTTGCATCAGTACAAAGGTAGATAGAGAAGTCAATGTCTTAAGGACTGGCAGAGGCATCACACTCCTACATGGTACCGAAACAGAAGATGGCACCAAAGCCAGGGTTGGTACCCATCCTGTAGATGTGGTCTGCATTGCAGTCATCTGTGGTACAGAAGTTAGTGACTGTGCCAATGGGCTCCTCATTATTGAGGCCAACTTCAGCTTCCCATTCTGTGTCTTAGGCAGTGCCAACGATGGTGCTGACAACTGAGACAAGTCTGCAATCAATCCAGGACTGCACATAGGAAGTCCCAGAAGCTGAATACTCCTGAATAATTGAGAGACAAAATGGGTGAGATAATATGTTTTATTAGACCAACTTCTATTGGTGAGAGAGAAGCTTTTGAGCTTACACAGAGCTTGGTCCAATAAAAGATATTACCACATCCACCTTGTCTCACTAATATCCTGGGAGCAACACGGCTAGAACAACACTGCACATAACCTGAGTAATTGGAGAGTCAGGAACAGAGAGGCAAAGCACTGACACTGCATGGTACACTAATGGTGTGGAAATAGCCGGTACCAATGTCATTGATACCAGACTCAGTGGGCATCTGACATACAGTATTGCAGTCAATGGGAGAGCGTCCAGCTGACGGTGCCTAGGTACCAGAGAATTGGTAGAGGACCAAGCTCCATCCTGTGTACCGTAAAAATCATGGTGCTGGTCTGCATTTCTCCTTAAAAAGGAGTGGCTGCAATCCATTTTGAAGATCTTTTTCTCGGAGGACCCTAGGAAGGAGAATGATCTCTATTCTGCCTGGGGGAGACATCAGAGCCTGGCCAAGGACCACCGGCTTGCTAGAGTTCCTAAGTTGTGAATATGTGAATATGTGAATAAGTGGGCCTCCTGGCCTGTTCCATACCATGAAGCCTGAGGCACAAGATCCCTTACCACCTGCGTTCTTTTCTTGAAAGATCTGCAGATGGAGCACCATTTTTAACATGTCCTTCTCCCAGGCACACCATGCACCGTGTGTGGGAGTTGCTATTGGGAAGAGCCACCCCACACGATGAACAATGTTTAAATCCTGGTGAGGCCATCTCACAAGGACAACTATCTATCCTAATTACTATATCTAAAACTAAGTTGCTATTAAGCTAATTGCTAATTATATACAACAAAATCCCAGAAAGACCGAGATACAAAAGTGTGAGGTAAATACCACACAGAATGCTCTGACTCAAGCCACAGGCTGTAAAAAGGAATTGAGGGGAGTTGGGACTGCGCTGGCCCTAAATAGCCAAAGGTGGGACTAAGGGCCACAGGGAGTGAGCGCCGTCCCTACGGGCAATGCTAAGCAAAGTTCTCTGGCTTTGGTACACTGGACATGTGCACGCCTGAATGAAATGCTCATCAGCAACCACTTGAAGAAGAATTTGTTTTTTCAACAGAATTCATATTCAAAGAATTTTGTTTATTTAATTTGGTTATATTCATAGCAAAACAACCACCTACAAGATGTCTTTTAATATCAGATGAAAATATGTTTGATGTAAAATATAAAATATAGACAGTCTACTGCAGCCATACCCCCAGGCTGTGATCTCAAAAATGTCTTCAGCAAAGCAGAGTCTTTCAGTTTATGTAGTGGAGATTATAAAAGAATAGCTCACCCTTGTTTATTTGTTTTATCCCAAACGGTGTTTGAGAGTCAATGGGTGACTTTTTCTGATCTAGTACCAAACAGATACCTCGCTATGCTACTGTGGGGGGGAGGGGGGGAGGGCTACTTTTGATTCTCTTTGCATCATAGAATTTTTAGAAATAGTTATTACAAAAAAATGTTACTGTATAATTTTCTCCCTACTGCAAGATGATTTTAATGCACAGCAAACATCAAGGTGTTGTGGTACTGAAATAATTCAAGTCTTTTATAAATACTTCAGTTTAGTTTTTACTTTCAGAACAATAACCTGATTTATTAACTCCAGCTGGTTCAATATTTACTCATTTAAAAAAAAAATGTTTTACAGGCTTGAGCACTTGAGGTTACAAGCAGACAACAGACGTCCCCCCTAAATTTATCAATTTCTTACTGAAAGCTGGACAATAAAGATATGCACAAGGTCATAATGCAAAGGATACTGTATATGGAAAAGCCGTTGGAAAGTAACTTTTTTTTGTTTAATGAAATCGTACTAAAGAGAATATGTAGCACAGATGAACTAAATGAAAGCCTTATTTCATGCATATTTAGTAAAACATCATACAGCTTCACACCACTGAACAATAATGTTTTACAATCTGTTGTGAAAAAATGTGTGGACTTGGAAAATATACTGGATTTGGAACTGGAAGCCAGCACAGAACTCATACTTTTTTTTTTCCTTTTTCACTTTTTTTTAAATAAAAAAGAGCTAACCCTAATACAAAGCTACTGAACTGATCCTCCCAGCTCCACCAGAATTCAATTGCCTTTATTACATACACCTTAATACAGTATATAATACACAAAATCCCTCAATCCCCAAAGCAGCTTTACAAGCAGAAAACCCCACAGATTCCTCTTTTGAAAAACAAAAATATAGAAAAACAATACCATTAGTGCCTCAGTTCTGGTTTGGTCAATTTTCTTCCAACTTCTAACAATTTTATGACCTTTTAAATAATAGACAACTGTTCAGATTTACCACTAAAATATATTGACCTGTTAAACTCAGTTTGCACAGCTTCCGACTCTGCATTGCCAGTATCAATGAGTTCACATTCATTTCAGACTTGAATTTAGCTTGACAGCAGTTTATGGAATGCTGAAACTCCAGTGAGAACTGGCATAACCTATCAGAGTATCTACCAATACAATCATGTTGGTAAGTTACTTGAGGAGAATTAAAAAGAGGCTACATTTTTTATTTGTTGGTTGAATGTCATGACATGACAACTACAAGTGATCTAATAGTTGCTTCTGTCCATTGTAGTCTCAATATATATTGCTGTTGACAGGAAGTGCAGAGACTCAAGTACAGAGTAAGGGCATAACACTCAGCTAAATGTAAAGGTAATTAAAGGGCATAGCACTTTCATGTAAAGGTAATTAAATACTACAAGTCACCAGAAAACAAACAACAATACAGTATACAATAGCTAGTACCAACTGAAGAGAGAGAAAACAGTGAAAGTCATTTTCATCTCTGCAAAAAGAACAGGAGTACTTGTGGCACCTTAGAGACTAACAAATGTATTAGAACATAAGCTTTCGTGGGCTACAGCCCACTTCTTGTTGGTAAGACAACTCCCACTTGTTCATGCTCTCTGTATGTGTGTATATATATCTCCTCAATATATGTTCCACTCTATATGCATCCGAAGAAGTGGGCTATAGCCCACGAAAGCTTATGCTCTAATAAATTTGTTAGTCTCTAAGATGCCACAAGTACTCCTGTTCTATTTTCATCTCTGTCTCTCTTTACAAAAGAGCAACTCCCTATTTCAAGGCTAGTAAAACACATACATTATCATGTCATATTAATTTTTAAAGAGCTGGTGTACACAAAAACCATTATGATAGATACTCTCTTGATCTAACAAATTATCTTACTGATCGAGGAAAGCACTAGGATGGACTATTCCCCTGTTAAGTAATGGCCTGTGCAGATTAGGTTTATGGCGTTATGTACAGACACATGGTCCCACTTCATAGCAGATGTAGGAGAATTTCAACTTACATTCTCTTTATTTACCCTGATGTTATCATTCATTTCCATACTTTGGTGTGTTCAGTTGAAACTGTTCTGGAGGAGTCTCACTGCCATGTATTTACTATATCCCAAGGCAAGATTCCCATGCACATACTTTGTTAAGTCTCTCATTTATGTAACAGCAGCCCTGGAGATAGAGTTACATATCTTTTGCTTTGAACTCAGTGAACCTTGTGTCTTTCTAATGAAATAAGATGTTGGCAGCATTCTACTTATTAATTCTACTGAATTTAGGACATCTACAATGTCATTTATTCACAAAGTTTACACATATACACACACAGTTTTCTTATGCTTGAAAACAATCAGATTATATATTTTGATTCTGTTAATTTAGAAATATCCACAAACCAATAATTTAATTAATAAACTCTACTCATACCATAGCAAAATTGCTGAAACACCTACATTTAATCAGTCAACCAAAATTTCTGCTAATTGTTCCAGTCGAGCATGAAATTTGTTGGCAATTCTGTTCAATCCAAATCCTATATTTCCAGCCAAGCAATTTTTGTAGCAATTATATAGTATGTGTGCAAAATAAACTTTGTGAGGCAGCAGGATACCTTTTGATAAACAATCCAAATACAAATAGACATTTAGAACTGAAAGTGAATTCACAGATCTTATAGACTCAGGGCTGAAAGTAACTTAAAGGACTTGCCGGTACTCCGGAGTCCTGAGGAGGGGCGTGGCCTCCACCGGAAGAGGCGGGGCCTTTAAATCCCCAGGCCTAGGGCTGTGGTAGCAGCAGCTGGGAGCCCCAAGCCCTTTAAGTCAGCCCGAGCTCTCAGCTGCAGAGGTGTCTGGGAGCCCTGGGGTTTGTGGGGCGATTTAAAGGGGGCGATTTAAAGGGCCCGGGGCTCTAGCAGCTGCTACTGCAGCGGAGCCCCAGGCCCTTTAAATTACTGATGGAGCCCCGGGGCTCCAGCAGCAGGGCCCGGGGCTCCGGCTGCTGCTACCCTCCAGGGCCTTTTAAATCGTCTCTGGAGCCCTGCTGCTGGAGCCCTGGGCTAGCGGTGGCAGGTCTCCGGTGGCCATTTAAAGGGCCCGGGGTGGTAGAGGCAGCGGGAGCCCCGAACCCTTTCAATAGCCACCAGAGCCCTGCCACCGCTACCCAAGACCTCCGGTAGGCTTCAGAGGCTATTTAAAGGGCCCGGGCCCTTTAAATTGTCCCCGGAGCCCTGGGGTAGCGGCAGTGGGGCTCCAGCGGCAATTTAAAGGGCCCGGGGTG